>NW_017671162.1:32288-340283 GCF_001879085.1 Nicotiana attenuata
ATATACGCAATTGACAAACAATGGAGCACATAGAGTTGAGTCAGAATTGGGAACCAGTAGAAGAAAGACAAGCAATAGCACAAGTAGTAGGAAGAGAGAGTTTTGAGTGTGTATGTGTGTGTTCTGAACTTATTGTTCGTGTCTAATACTGTAGAACAGAGTCATTTATATAGTGGTTTGAAAACTAGTTCAAATAAGGCAAGAATCAATTCTTCAGTAATTACGGAACTCAGCATAAAAAATTGGTTCGAATCTCCCTTTGATTAAGGGAGTCAGTGTGAATGGTAAAAGGGCAGGTGACAAGTAAGGAAAGAAATCATACACGGCTGGAGTATAACAAGTAAGGAAAGATTTCAAAAAAATATTACCAGTATAGAACAGGTAATTAAGGTTAGGTTCAGAAGGTTTTCAAACTATGGAGATAATCCGTAGCAATGCAGACAAGGCAAGGAGAATTAATCAAGGTAAGCAACTAATCAAATCGAGTGGAAAGGTAGGGGTCGAGATTCAGTAGCATAGAGTAGGACCAAATTCATAAAGCCCTGGTTAAGGACATAACTTAGTACAAAAATAAGTATCGTAGCAGAATAGGGTAAGGAAATCAATCAATTTAACAAACGGGCGAAGAAAATTTCCAATCACCAAGATTACGGAAACCATACTTGATCAAAAGGGAGTCATGACTCTATACTTTCAACATATAAATAGAGGAAGTCCACAGATGTAGCAAGAAAACATATTTGAAGCATAGTCACAGAAAGAAGCAAAAGATGAACAAATAAAGTGAACACAGTCATGCAAAAGCGACATAAGTAGGCTAAGGATTCAGGAAAACATATTCGAAGAAGTGTAATCTCAGGACTCAAGTAAGCAGGCTAACATATAGACACGGAGTAAAGAAAGCATGCTAACACTCAGAGAGGCAAAGTAAGAAAAATTATAGAAACAAAGTAAAGAGAATCTTAAAAGAAAGGGCTTTTAACAGAGTCAAGTTAAAAGCAGTAAGAGCACAAAATCGATCAAAACAAACAAGGGAAAGGGTTTAATCATGACAAAATTAGTTAAAACATGCGTAAAAGAACTCCGAGAAATCCTAGTTTTAGAAAGAATGACTAAAATCAAAATAGTCAGTTAAAAAAGGAGATTTTATAGGAAAAAGCTTGATAATACTTGAATCATCTCAGATCTAGAAAGATCTGAGAAGAATCAAACAACAGTGACTTTACGGTTTCGAAAAAATAGTAAAGATGAAGAAAAATCGGTTAAAAAACTCATGGATACACCTAGATCTAAGACAGATCTAAAGAAAAAAGTGAAAAATCTCAAGAGCTAGGGTTTCAAAAAACCTTGAGAAGATGAGAAAACATTAGAACGTTACCGGTTTTAGCCGGAAAAGTCATATCGAACAGCCATAGATGGCCAGAAAATGCATGAAAGACCATGGATAGACTCTCGGAGAGTTTTGAACAAGGTCTGGACTAGATCTTTTCGAGATCCTTCCATGAAATCACAAAAACGAGCAACCAGGAGACGTTGGAGACAAGTATATATCTCAAACAACCCTGGAAACCCATGAATCGAGTGAGGATCGAAGGGATTAGGTAGGTTTTCGGAGGCGGTGGATAGGGTTAGATTTAGGTCTCAGAGAGAACTGGAGGGGAAGGGATTCAAAGGCGGCTCAAATGAAAAAATGGGGTAGGGTTTTGGGGGGTCGTTGGGTTAAAAAAGGTAAGGAACAAGGTGAACCGTTGATCTGGGAGATCAGCGGTTGAGATTAGAGAGGGTAGTTGGGGTTCTGGGTTTGGGCATGGGTTAAAAGGCGTGGGTCGGGTTCTAATTATAGAATTGGGCTGGAAATTGGGGTCCTGATTTGGCTATAATTGAAAGCCAATTTGGCTATAATTTAAATAGCCAGTTTTTCCCTATTTAATTTTTAAAAAAAATAGTAGATAATTTCTAAAAAAAATAATTTAAAATGCTAAGATGATTTAGAATACACAATTAGGAAACTAAAAGTACAGGATCTAATTTTATGCGTATAAAACATAATTATATCTTAAAATGGGCTAACATTGCAATTATATGCAATTTAGCTTTACAAATACTAAATGTAATTGCAAAAAAATATATAAAAATTACCTTAGCCATATTTTATCATAAATAAAGAAATCCAATAGATGAATTACCAAAAATAATAATTTTGAAAATAATTATTGGGGATTTGATGGATAAAAGGGGAGAAAATAAATTAATTTAAACCCTTAAAATTATGGGAAAAATAATAAAAACCTTGGGCATGCTAATATATGCATATAAATGCTATTTTGAAGGTATTTTGCATACTTAAAATATATAGGGAAAAATTGGGTATCAACAACTTGGTGAGCCCCACTTCATTTCGGGGTCCTGTACCTGCTGTTCCTCATGTATCTTTTGTTCATTTTCTCATCATGTTTTGAGGTATATCCGGAGTTTTGTTGCCGACATTTCCTTATTACCCTTCAGTTGTACTTAGAGGCTTCGTAGATAGTTTGTGGGTGGTGCTTGATATTGGAAGTGGAACTAGAAATGTTTGTATTTGGCAAAAATATGTTTTTATTAAATCTATAAACTTATAATATTTTGTTAATATGAATGACGTTGTTAATGGAAATGAAATGGAAGTCATCATCAAATACTTTCAGAATTTGATTAGTGGTGTTCATCTCCTCTTTATTCATGAATTAGTTTGGGGTAGAATGAAATCTAACAGGCTTGCTCGGTCGGGTTTACTCGGTTGAGCGCCGGTCATGCTCCTCGATTTTTTGGGTGTGACATAATCATAATGTGCCTGGCGTGGCCACATGCTCAATATCCCAATGCGCTCGGCGTGGTCACATGCTTAATATCATAATTCGCCCAGCGTGGTCACATGCTCAATATCATAATCCGCCCGGCGTGATCACAATGTAAGGTCCCATAAAATTTTACCTAAAAACCCGGGATTTCGTGGTGCCGAGTTAGACTTATGTGTTAAAGGTTGTAGATATTGGTGAATCTCAGTATAACCTTTCATCCACAAACCGATGGGCAGGCAGAGCGGACCATTTAGACGCTTGAGGATATGTTGTGTGCTTGTGTTCTTGACTTCAAGGGTAGCTGGGATGGGCATTTGCGACTCGTAGAGTTTGCCTACAATAAAAATTATCATGCTAGTATTCATATGGCACCATTCGAGGCATTATATGGTAGGAGATGTAGATCTACCATTGGGTGGTTCTAGATTGGGAAAGCTGAGTAGGTAGGACTAGACCTCGTGCATTAGACTATGGAAAAGGTTAAAATCTTTAATGAGCGGTTGAAAACTTCTCAGAGTCGCCAAAAGTCCTATTCCGATGTTCGTCATAGTGATTTGAAATTCAAAGAAGATGATTGGATATTCTTGAAGGTCTCCCCCATGAAGAGGATAATGCAGTTTGGAAAGAATGGAAAATTAAGTCCGAGATATGTTGGACCGTATAGAATCATTCAAAGGATTGGTCAGCTGGCGTACAAGCTTGAGCTACCACCTGAGATGTCATTAGTGCACCCGATTTTTGGGACTACTGTTATGTAGTGTGGCAGTTGAGTTACATCGGATGCTAATAGTGAACTTTGATCCCCATTCGAGGACTGATCTTAAGTGGGACAGGATTTAAGGCCCCATAAAATTTCACCTAAAACCCAGGATTTCGTGGTGCCGAGTTAGACTTATGAGTTAAAGATTGTTGAGATTAAAGGAAAGCACGTTAAAGAGTTAAAGGAAATATTTGGCAGAATTGGATGTTTCTGCGGCTCATTATGTGACCGTATAATTAATCTGCAGGCCGCAGAATGGCCGTAGTGTGAGGCAACCGTTTGGGCCATTCTTGATGTCATTTTCGCGGCCCATTATGCGACCACAAAACCAATTTGCGGGCCGCACTCCGATCGCATATCCAACCTTGATTTTTTTTAGATGGAGGTTCTTCGGCACATTATGGGACCGCAGAACAGGTCTGCTGACAACAGACTCGTCGCAGACTGAAGCAGAAAATTTCAGTTCTAGAGGGCCAATTATGCGGCCCATTTTGCGGACCGCATAATCATTATCTGGTCGCATATGCCACCCCAGATCTGTGTCGGGGCTCCTATTTTTCTAATTTTTGAACCCGACCCTTCCTAATATAACACCTTTGGGGGTCATTTTAGAAGGCAAAGTCTTACATTTCTAGAGAGAGGATACCATAGAGTTAGAAGGGGAGTCCCTAAGCTCTTCCTTCATCAATTCTTGCTCAAAGCTGAGGAATTTGTAAGAAGAACTCAGTAGGTCTTCGTCCTAAGAGGTAAGAATCTACACCCCAGCCCTTAATTTCAAAAATTAACTAAAAATGAGTAATTAACAAGACAACTCTTGGGTAGGGGAGTTGTTTATCTTGCATGCATGTGTTATCGAAGAGTGTAGGAAGATTGTGAGCTAAAAATGATAAAGGATGGGTTGTGGGATGATGAAGTCTTTCATAAAAGGACCTTAAAACCTTGTGCACACCTAGTGATTGATAAAATGATAAAATGAGCTAGAATTATGATCACCTCCCTAATTTTGGTTCAACTTGTTATATTTCCAAAATAGATTGAAGTTGCTAAGAAATTCCAGAATATTTTAGAGTTTAAAGAAGCTCAATTGAGGTATGTTGGCTAAACCCCTTCTTCTTAGAATTGAATCCCACGGTGTTCATGTAATTGGTGTAAGTACCGAATTGATCATTATGGAATTCGTTATTCCAAGTATGCTTGTGTTGAGAATATATGTGTTCAATGTGTATTCCAAATGCTTTCATCATGTTATGTTATCATTTCAGGATGTGTTCAAAATATGAAAAATGTGTTAAATGTTAAGACTTCAAGTCAAGTTCGAATGAAGGTTGTTATGCCAAATTGTATGAAAAGTCTCTATGTGACAAAGACTCCCAAATCGCCCATATGTGTATTTAATGTCTTGAATGGAAAGCCTCATTGTTGTTGATGATGATAATGATGTTGGAATGTGGAAAAAGGAGCTTGAATTATGAAATACGGCCAAGTGCCAAGTATGATGTTACAATTGTTGTCACTAGTGCCGATGAAAATGAAAATATGTGAAACAAGAATAAAGCGGGATGATTGATAAAAAGTGGTAATGTCTCGGGTGAGACGTCCTAGCCGATCGGGCCATGATCGGACGCCATGCCGCACACATGGTGGTGACTGTGCTTGAAATTATAATTGAAATTTTGATTGTGGTTGATGTCTCAAGTGAGATGGCCTAGCCGATGGGGTCGTGATCAGACTCCGTGTGAGAATACGGTGGTATTGTGCATGATGGTATACTGCTGTTAAAGATCTCCCAACCTAAAATCATGGAAATTTACTTGAAAACTTATGTGATTCTTAACTTGATGTTTTGGTATTGTTTAAGTCTTCTATTGATTTCAGGATTGAGATGGTGTTTAGTTAAACATACCAGTACTATTGTCAGGGGTGCTGCATCTTTAAATGGATGCAGGTGGTTCCATAGCAGGCAGTGTTGATCAGCAATAGTGGTACATCCTCCTTCCAACAGACTTGGTGAGCCCCACTTCATCCCGGGGTCATGTATTGTATCTTTTGTTCACATTCTTATCACGTTTTGAGGTATAGCCAGATCCTTGTTGTCGGGACTATCATAACACTCCTTTGTATCTTTTAGAGGCTCCGTAGACATAGTGTGGGTTCTACATGGGTGCTAGAAAAGTCAAACAAGCTATGTTGTGTTTTGATCACTTGTTCCATTCAAACCATAAGAATGTGTGTATTTTGAGACTAAAAATGATGTAACTTATGAAAACGGTTTGGTATTATATACATGATCTCCTTATTGGTTAATTAACAATGTTATGTACTCTCTTTAAAAACATGGGTGAGTTTTGGTAGAAACTGTTCAACAGGCTTGCTTAACCGGGTTCACTCGGTTGAGCGCCGGTCGCGCTCCCCGAGTTTTGGACGTGACACACAAGATCAATATCACAAACCGCATGGCATGGTCACGTTATACCAGTCCAAACCATATCACACAGAAAGAAATATACAAGAATAAATGTATATGACCAATGAATATCAAATTTGACACTACTGGATTGGTATAAGTGACATGCGAAGGTGTATGCATGTGCAAAGTGTGCTATTATATCTCAAATTAAGAAATTGCGTCAGGAAAGTAGTAATTATCAAGTTAAATCGAGAGATTAACCTCTATGTAACCTCAAACGTGGTTCAAATATTTCACAAATAGGGTTACAAATTTAGAAACATCACAACAGAAAGCTTAGCAATCAATTCAAGGCATATCGTAGCCAAAGCACTACCCCGAGCATGAATAATAACTCGGCGCACGCACATGGGCTCAACCCCACATATGTGCGCCACCCATGGCACGGAACTATCATAAATATCGCAGGCAACTAGTGCCTCAACCAAGTTTAGGTAAGACACATACCTCAAGCAAGCCAAATCATTCCTCTAATAAGCCCTTCTCGTGTGAATCAACCTCCGGACAGCTTGAATCTAGCCAAAATAACATTAAATCATCAATAAAAGCTTTAGGAAACGATTCCAAATCATAGAGCTAAGATATTTAACAGAAATCAAAAAGTCAACCCAAAAATTTAACCCCGAGCCCGCGCCTCGGAACCCGACCAAACTCACAAATCCGAACTATCATTCTGATACGAGTCCAAATATATGTGTTTCATCAAAATCCGACCTCAGATCGCCCTCGAATCATTAATTTATGCTTTGGAAAAGTTTTTACTAAAGCCCCCAATTTCTCCACTAGCATTCACCAATTAAATGTAATAATCAAGGTTGGAATCATGAATAATTAACAAATCCAAGTCATAAACACTTACGCCAATCCAAATCGTGAAACTCCCCAAAAATATTGCCCAAATCCGAGATCTACAACTTAAAATATGTTAAAATGACTTAAACCCTCAAAAAATAGGGTACTTATGGTCTTTCTAGGCATATACTTCGCGATCACAGGACCAACTTTGCAATCGCAAACCATAGCAAAACATTGCCTTAGAAAATCCTTACGCGATCGCATTGCACAACACACCTAAGCCTACACGAATGTGGTCCTCGTCCCGCGATTGCGAAGACTAAAAGGTTAATGCCCCTAGATGGCCTCCCCTTCTACACGAACGTGGCGCCCCTCAACGCGATCGCAAAGGCCAATGCCTCTCCAAGCTGAGAATCAACAATTCCAAAACATGGAGAAATGGTTCGAAACCAATCCGAAACACACTCGAGGCCCTTGGGACCCCGTCCAATCACACAAACCAATCCCAAAACATAACGTAGACTTATTCGAAGCCTCAAGTCATACAAAACAACATCATAACCATGAATCACACCTTAATTCAAGCCTAAGGAACTAATCCACTTTTCCAAATTCAAAACTTACGCTGAACAAGCCTAAACCACTTGGAATGACCTCAAATTTTGCATGCAAGTTCCCAATGACATAATAGACCTATTCCAACTTTTGAAACCAAAATCCAAACCCGATATCATCAACGTCAACTATCGGTCAAACCTATCAACCTTCTAAACCTTCAATTTTCCAACTTTCGCCAAAAAGTACCAAGTCAACCTACGGACCTCCAAATCCTTATTCGGACATATGCCTAAGTTCATAATCACCATACAAAGCTATTAGACCATCAAAACTCCATTTAGGAGTCATCTACACAAAAGGCAAACTCTGGTCAACTCTTACAACGTAAGCTTCTAACCTTGGAACTAAGTATTTTGATGCACTCCAAAAGATTCTGAAACCAAACCAACCACCCCAAAAATTCACGTAGCCACAAATGCACATATGTAAAGCATCAAATAGGGGATGTAGGGCTTAAAACTTAAACGGACCGGTCGGTCCATTACATTTGGTATAGTCCAAGATGTACCCCTATGGTCCCGGATAGTCTTGTTCGAGGATGATTACAACGGCCAAATCCCGATTCCTTTAGTGTGGTGACTTCAGGAAGAGTGGAGTGATTCAGTTACAATGATCATGGGGAAAAGCACATGGTTCACTCCGAAATACATTGGATTTATCTCCAATGAGGACCAGTTATCAAGACCTAGCCGGGAAGGGCTAGCAGGTTTGGAAGATTCATGGGCGGCTCTGCAGGTATATCATGAGATATTACCCATCCTCTTCACGCCCACCATCTACCGACAGTGGTACCAGGATCAGTCGACTACGTGTTGCTACCACCGGACAATGCCGATGGTGAGTGGAGTATGTACAGATCGGGTTTGAGGAGGAGCCGGAGGAGAACCTAAAGGAACATCATGAGTATCAAGGAGAGGACATCAAGGAGGATTTTGAAGAAGATCTGGAGGAAGAGAGCACGGGAGAGGATTCAACAGAAGACAATTAAGTTGCCATTGGTTTCCATCTTGTACTTTCCAAATTCCCTAAGGGTGATCTTATAAGCACATTTTCGTATAGTCCATGTGAAGCCCTCAGGGGGGCCCTATTGTACTTCTATCACTTGTATCATTTGGTGAAGACTTTGTAGTTCCATTTCCATGTCACTATTTTGTATCCACCAGAATCTATTATCAATAAAATCCAAGTTCGCTCCAACTCTGAACGTGTCAAGTAAGTTGGACAATTTCTTAATAATAACAAAGTAAGCCTACTTCCAATAAAGAGAGGTCCTTCCAATACCTTTACGTTGCTTTTTTTCACAATATGTGAACTAATTGCCCTATGTGATTCTATGTGGCAACATATATATGTTTTGCTCTCAATCTAACTTTTATCTTGTTTTAATTTGATTTATTTCTTGTCTACTTTTATTTACTATCTCTCGAACAAAGGTTGATTTGTGTTAACAATTAAACTAGCCGAGTCGCACTATAACCTAAGAACAAAAAGAAAGATGGCTGCAGTAGATAACCCGACCGAAAATGCTCTGGCAATAATCGTTGTCTCGGGAGCAAGAAATGGAAGAGATGAAACACAAAATTATGAATGTGTTGCCTTATTGGAACAGGAAATAGAATTGCTTAGAGAGAAAGTACAACATATCTGATATTTGGCACACCTAACTGTGGCGACGCTCCCGCAATTGCCCCCTTCTCATCATTAGATTCTATCCTTAATCATTTTCCTTCATCAACCAGACAACCTACCAGCACCCCTACAGTCACTACCAACACCACAATCCCTGCCACTTTTCAAGGTATACCCTTGGTTACTCTTGCCAATCCAGCAAACCCTCCCATACATACGCCATACGTCCCTAACTGTATCTAAACTCCACAAAATTCCCCAATCACAACCAACCCGGTCCAAACTCCCCCTCGTGATATTGTCACCCACGCAGACACTAATACACAATATATACCTGCAACATATAACGCCACTCATGAGCGGTATGTTCCACCCGTATATGCTATTGGAGAGCCAAGCTTCACTATGCATGTCATGATCAAGGTGCCTTATGGGATTGACTAGTACACCGAGATGGAGAAAGAAGCATGACGAGAAAATGAATCATTGTTGGATCCATTCCGTGTCTTGAGAAAGTAAATGGAGAACCTACAGGTCTCTCGAGGGAGTGAGATCATAGAATACAAGGACGTGTGCATACACCTAGATGTTGACATGCTGATAGGATACAAGCCTCCAAAATTTGACATTTTCGATGGGACAAGCGACCCCCATGCCCACTTGAGGTCCTATTGCGACAAGCTGGTGGGTGCTGGGAGAAATGAGAAATTGAGAATAAAATTGTTCATGAAAAAACTGACCAAAGAGGCACTCACATGGTATACCGGCAGGATCCCCAAAACTGGAGAGTGGTAGGATATGGATAGAGTTTTCTTGAATCGCTTCAGGTTCAACACTAAGATTGTTCCACCCCGTGTTTTCATACGTGAGAGTACTGTCACGACCCAAATCGAAGGGCCGCGATGGGCACCCAGTGTCTTACTTAACCGAGTACCAATGTAACATATCTTTCTTATCGTACTATCATTGGTAACTGGGCCAACACGGCTACAACTCGTAATGTATAACGATAAGTGGGGAAGAACTTTATCAATGAACAACTTTTCTTAAAACATGAATACATATGGGCCATCAAAGCCTCTGACATACTGTACAAGATGAACCTCTGTCTACAAAGCCTTTAAGAGTATTTGACATCAAATAAGATAGGGTACCGGCCTACCCATAAGTCTGTAGCAAAATTATGACATGATGACTCACAGACTTGACTGCACTCCGAATGAGGTGGAGTCTTACTGATCCTTGGCTGAATGCTAACCTCGTCTACTATGGGGCTCGTCAAACTGATTGTCTATACCTACTGGCATGAAATACAGCATCCCCAACAAAAGGACGTTAATACGTAATAATGTACCGAGTATGTAAGGAACCAGAATAACTAAAAGCTAAAACTGAAATGATAATATAAAAACAGAAAATAACTGGGAGTAAAGAAAATCTGAAGATATGCTTACCTGCTGATACTGACTCAACCCTCTAAATATAGTAAGTAAAATAGTTGTCCGTCCTTATAAGTCTTGGTATATATAACTGCTCTGCTATAGTAGGCTCGCTCATAGGCGCTCGACCATACTAGGCTCTGTATCTCGCCCATTTTGGGCTCGCTCATAGGCGCTCAGCCACAGTAGGATCAGTGTATAACTTACCATCTGATAAGAGGTATCCCAATAGGGGCCTGTCCATCGATTATAGCTCGATGGTGGTGAAAATACAGTAATACTGTATATATATAGACCCTCTGCTCTCTTGACTGGAAGAAGACAATACTAAACTGAACATGAAGTCCCGATAACGGAGAATGTTGTAACTTATGATACTAGGAAAATATACATAAATTCAGGAATATGAATTTCTCTTTATGTCTCGTTATCAAACACATGTAGTTACTTGATCCTGCCAAAAATGAAGGTAAGTAACATACCTGAACATATTCTCTTGACAATCCTTATAACCCACGATAATCGCGACAAAACATGTGACGGCATGATCCGAGTAAGAAAAATCCGTATGATATTCTTGAGAAAGATTATACCGGGCTTCATTAGAATTGCAAAAATGTCACTTGCTAATATGATAAGGAATTTCGGTTGAATTCTTGCTGATGTCACTTACTAATGACTAAGCCACATAATCTACTCAATTGTGCCACCTTTCAATTATAATATAAGAGTCACAATTTTTGATATGGGGGCTACCACGTTAGGTTCTTTAGTGTTTATCCAAAGACCCTAATTAATCATCCACCAACTCCTTAATCAACTTATTAATTCCCCACTAATCCAATAATTAACCAATTACCCACATAATTAAGAATTATCTCAAATTACTTAGAGTACTACTCACTTTCAACACACCTTATACACCTTAGTTATCATGGTCATGTTGTACCTTGTATGTCACTATTCCATAAAGACCAGGTATTATAGCTCGGATCGTATTTTATCTCAAAATGACAACTTTCAACGAAATTCATTTTCTTCGATTTGCTTACCCTCTCACCTTCAAGAATTTACTTATCCCTTGTTTGAAATAGCATAATACTTATAATCTCAAAATAATCTCATTCCCGAGTTTACGTCAATTAATTTAGGATGAAACTTAAACGTACAAAAATGCAGGATGCAACATCTCATTTTCGAGCTTCCATAATTTTACTTATGTCGTACTTTCAGGTACAAAAATATGGGGTGTAACATCATTCCCCCCTTTTGGAACTTTCATCCTCGAATGTTGACTGATGCACTCATCATTCTCACAACCCATAGCTCTTGCGAATACTTTAGTACTCCTCTGGCCATCTAGGAAATTGTTATGTGAATGTATCCCAAAGGCCAAGGCATTCCCCCATTTAGGCCTCTTTCTCACACCGCGACTTGTGTTCAGAATCCTTCCAATCATGTAACTGTTACTACCTTTTATCATGCAGCCTGTACAACTCTGACTTTGTAAGTGCTCCAATGCGACTCTTCTTTGCTTTTTCCTCCAGCTTTTAGCAAATCTCTAGGCCTCACTTTGTAAATATATACAGTGCTTAACAAGATGTCCCTCTGGGCATCTATAGGTATAATGAAGTTCTTCGCTTGGTACTTTGTCAAACTTAGGAATATTGTTATATCTTTATTTCAGAGACCTGGTTAATCGTTCGTATGACTTTACTGCATCTAGATAGGTCATACTATACCATAACTTTTACTTCGATTTATCGTTACTGAGGTCTGCTACCAAACTCCAGGTTACTCTCGTTACTTATCCTACATTTATAATTCTAAGTCCTTTAATGCTTCTTCATTACTATTCATCTTAAGAATGATGGCCTAATCTCATCCCATACTATGTAACTTTTATCCATCTATTTTTGATTCATCTCCATATTGATCTATAATCTACCACTGATAACTTGTAACCTCTTACGTAGTTACTAGGGCTCACATTGCATCGAGGAACATTTGAAGTGATTTTCCTTAATCCACCAGGGGGCGATACTATACTTCCCTAACCGTATTTCATAGCATCCCAATGTGATTCACCTTACCTGGGTATTTTAATCTGTACAAGTCTTGAAATCCCTTTCTTTTCTTCTTTAAATCATTACTCAATCGAAGGCCCAAACGGCATCCTTTATTTCTCACAATTACACCTTCATTCTATTACCGGGGCATCATTCCATCTGCTCTAAATGCTATTAGTCTTAGACTCCTTTCAGTTTGTTCAGGCTATACTGAGCCTTCTATAACTTAGAGAAACCATTAGCTCTCTTGTTTTCATGAGCTTAATCTTGAGGACTTATCCATTTCTCGTCACCTTCTCACTCGTCCTTTCTTATTCTTACTCCTGTCTTCCTAAAACATTGTCTCTTTACCATACTTCAGCTTGCAACCTGTACATATCTATTTATACTGCTCGCAACCTTCTTTACACTTTCTTGCACCATAGATTTCCTTATGTTATTATGGAACATCAAGCGAGACATCACATCGTATCTACCTCTCCTTTACTCTCTTGGCCAAATCTCTCGATACCTAGAAACCATAGGCTGGAAAATATGCCACTAACGACACCGCTATCATTCTTAATACTGAATCCCGATACTTCTAGCCTTCTATCCAAAGTATGGACTATTCACAACCTTCTGCATTTGAGTATCCCGTATGTTGTTCACCTTTACCTTACTTACCTTAAAATCTTGCATCATATCTTCTACCACTTTTATGACCCCCTTCCACATAGGTATAATTCATACCCACAACTTGAAGTTCTATTGTAATACTTGCACCTCTAGTGCACATACAATCCGCTGGGAGCTTCATACTGACTTCTTATAAGGCTGGTACTCTTCTAACTGGCTTTATCGTAGAGCCGTTATAGAATATGGATATGTACTATATCTCTTATACCTCTGATATTAAGTGTGATTCTATGATGTTCTCAATCACGATGTCTAGAATTTTCTGGGTCCAATAATCAGACTCCTCATCTACTTAGTTAATGTAACTCTTTAGTTTCCTTTTCCCACTGATCTGCCCTTCATGGGCGCTTTGGAATATCCATGATACAATCTTCTAGCAATTCAATCCTTTGTCTATGACCTGGACTCAATTCTTTCTTTTAACTTATACCAGAGTCTTCTACGGCTTTATGATTGTCAACCTATTTGTTGCATGGTTAATACTCCAAAATCATAAGTACGTTCATAACTTAACTAACAACTGATCATTAATCGAATAATTCATTTCGTTCCATCTCAACTTTCTTTAAATATAAGCTATTACTTTTCCTGGTCTTTCTGCCTCTTGTTGCGTGCATAAGTTATCTTAGTTCCATGCATGCCGGAATTTTCGTGCAACTCATATCATCTCGAATATTACTTTTGATTTTTACTTCCGGTTCATTAGCCACAATAGGTTCCACTTTCTTATGGAGTGCGTACAATGTTGTTGTGGGAGTGTTGTTACAAGACCATTTTCTCTTTAGGTCATTGTACTTAGATTGAAGCCTTATTCCTTATTTCCTCAGCAAGTCTTTCTTTGTGGTACTTAGGGAAGACCCTCTGACTCTTGTAAAGTTGTGAGCTTATCGCATTGTATTCCTGATAGAATTTTTTTTGATGTTCGTACTTACCTATAACTATCTATAGTTACTTACCTCCACACTCATGTGCTCGTACAGTTGCTTTTGAACTAAAGTTTTGACTTTCTTCCCAGTGGCATTCTCCTTTTTCCGTAACATTTATGCGGTACCTTTAACTTTCCCAACTCTTATTTGAATATAGTTCAAGTATTAAAATGTCATATCTGCGAGACTGAATTCTCCACGTTGGGGTTCACTATGTTTATCTTGCACGATCTGTTGATTTGTCTGTAACCTCTTGAATCAATTACTAACTATTGGTTGGCCCATTCTCATATCAATATTCCGTGTAATATTTCTTGGATTATTTCATTTGTCTTAACTTACGTCTCGCACTGGCTCCTTATTTATCAAAAACATCCCGGGCCGGTATCCTTACTTCCTCTCCTTGAAGTCGTGCTTGCATTGTGTTCTGGAATCGTAGAATATCGGTAGGATTTAGATGAATGCAATCTCATTCCTTTCTCATTTTTATCGCATTCTTCCTTTACTATTCCATAATTACTAGAACCACATAATTTTGACATAATGCCATGTTACTCCATATTCCCCCCTTTTGGGGAGTACTAAGAGTTGGAGCCACGGAGATCTACCTATAGATGTTTTACCTTTTTATCTGTGACATCTTTTCACATCATCGATGACCCTTACTCGCCTTGTGGTAATCCTTCTATACCAAGAATAACAAAATTCCTTGTGAGGGTGACACTTAGTATAACTGGCACATACAGTCCCTTAAGCTTAACTTTGCTCACAATGCTTGATTTAGGGAAGTGTCTTCCTGAATGACCATTCGCTGCATTTCTCGTGAATCCTCTTCTCTTATCCATTCTATTATCGCTGGAACAAAATCATAAATTCTCACTATACTGACTATTATCAAATCACTCAGCCCCTAATTCATGCTTAGTTTATCTTGTTCGCCTGCCCATACTGATTTCTATTATTCTGGAGGTCTAGTTTTTCCTTCTGGTAATCATGTTAAAGTCACGAACTTATTTTTTGAAATGAGGATATGGCTTTATTACCTATGCTCTTTTGTTGTCTCAAGGCCTATCACCTCTCGTCTCTTCCTTCACCTGACTATAGGCTCTACAATACTGTCATTTTTTTGAGTTCTTACAACTGAGCTCTAGCACAAGATCTAGAGTAAGAAGAAAGAGTGACAGTCCTAAATGCCCTATAGCCTCCTGCTTATTAGTGTGGTGCACAACACACCCATAAACAAGACTATTCTAGATACGGCTTGTAGACTCCCTAGGACACAGCATCCTTGATACCACTTATGTCACGACCCAAACCGAAGGGACGCGACGGGCACCCAGCGTCTTACTCAACCGAGTACCAATGTAACATATCTTTCTTATCGTACTATCATTGCTAACTGGGCCAACACGGCCACAACTCGTAATGTATAACGATAAGTGGGGAAGAACTTTATCAATGAACCATTTTTCTTAAAACATGAATACATATGGGCCGTGTCAAGGCCTCTGCATACTGTACAAGATGAACCTTTGTCTACAAAGCCTCAAAGAGTATTTGACATCAAATGGGACAGGGTACCGACCTACCCATAAGTCTGTAGCAAAATTCTGACACGATGACCCACAGACTCGACTGCACTCTGAACGAGGTGGAGTCTTACCGATCCTTTGTTGTATGCTAACCTCGTCTACTATGGGTCTCATCAAACTGATTGCCCATACCTGAGGGCATGAAATGCAGTGTCCCCAACAAAAGGACGTCAATACGAAATAATGTATCGAGTATGTAAGGGAACATAATAACTGAAAGCAAAAACTGAACTGATAATATAATAACTGAAAGTAAATGAGAGTCAAAGATAATCTACAGATATGCTTACCTACTGATACTGACTCAAATCTCTCAATATAGTAAGTAAAATAGATGTCCGGCCTTATAAGGCTCGGTACATATAACTGCTCTGCCGTAGTATCGCTCATTGGCGCTCGGCATTACTAGGCCCTGTATCTCAGCCATTCTGGGATTGCTCATAGGCGGTCGGCCATAGTAGGCTCGGTATATAACTTACCATCAGATCAAAGGTTGCCCAATAGGGGCCTGCCCACTGATTATAGCTCGATGGTGGTGAAAATACTGTAATACGGTATATATATAGACCCTCTGCTCTCATCACTGGAAGAAGACAATACTAAACTGAACATGAAGTCTCGATAAGGGAGAATGTTGTAACTTATGAGACTAGGAAAATGTACATAAATTCAGGAATATGAATTTCTCTTTATGTCTCATTATCAAACACATGTTGTTATTGGTTCATGCCAAAAATGAAGGTAAGGTTTAGCCTTAACATACCTGAACCGATTCTCTTGACAATCCTTCTAACCCACGATAATCGCGACAAAACACGTGACGACAAGATCGGAGTAGGAAAAATCCCTATGATATTCTTGAGAAAGATTATACCGGGCTTCTTTAAAATTGCAAAAAATGTCAATTGCTAAAATGATAAGGAATTTTGGTTGAATCCTTGCTGATGATCTTTTGCCTTAACATTTTGATATAAGACCTCTTTTTGAATTAGAGATGTTTTATGCCTTAAATGGTGTGGGCCCCACATACTATTGACTAAGCCACATAATCTACTCAATTGTGTCACCTTTCAATTATAATATAAGAGTCATAATTTTGGAAATGGCGACAGCCACGTTAGGTTCCTTAGTCTTTATCCAAAGACCCTAATTAATCATCCACCAACTCCTTAATCAACTTATTAGTTTCCCACTAATCCAATAATTAACCAATTACCCACATAGTTATGAATTATCTCAAATTACTTAAAATACTAATCACTTTTGACACACCTTATGCACCTTACTTATCATGGTCATGTGGTACCTTGTATGGCACTAGTCCATAAATTCAGGGTATTATAGCTTAGATCGTATTTTATCTCATAATGACAGCTTTCAACGAAATTCATTTTCCACGATTTGCTTACCCTCTCACCTTCACGAATTTACTTATCCCTTTTATGAAATAGCATAATACTTATAATCCCAAAATAATCTCATCCCGAGCTTACATCGATTAATTTACGATGAATCTTTAGCGTACAAAAATACGGGATGTAACATCTCATTTCCGAGCTTTCATCAAATTTTGTATGGCGTACTTTCACGTACGAAAATAGGGGATGTAACAAGTACGTCGTTAGTCAATTGATGTAAGCTCATAAATGAGATCGTCTTTGAATTAATCATGTTACCTTGGAGGTTACAAATATTTATGATCATGAAGAACAAGTACCAAGAGGGTTGGAAGTCTTAGACGCTAAACGAATTGAAGAAAATAAGTTTCGTTGAAAGTTGAAAAGTTGAAATGTTATAACATGTACTTTCAAGGTGAGACTAGGGTTCTTTACATTGAAAGGAGGTTTTGTTGTTATTTATGTTAGTACAATTGCACCATCCGCCCCGCACTCGGAGCATATTACTCAAACTCACCATCGATTACACAATTACCACATCGCTCTGCCAATCGGAGATTTAAAATTAGACTGTTGCCCATTTCCTTCTCCAACTCCACCAATCGAAGACTGTTTGTTCAAATTATACCATATATTTCACCGATCGACAACCACAGTTTAGTTCCACCGACTAGAGGAGTCAAACTCAAATAGTTGTTGTACAATCAAGAATATTATTGGGCATGCTTTCTTTTATCCTCATTTTAGTTTGAATGTTTTGATGTGTTATTGTGGAATGTGCAGACGCATTCATTCTCTAGTTTATTTCAAATTCAAACACTCCGTGATTCGGAGATTCCAAAGTCAAAAATCTAAAACTCGGAGATTTCAAAGTTAAAACTCCGCAACCTAGAGTCAAACACTCCGTCACTCGAAGACTTCGAGGTCAAATTCACTAATAATACTTTCTTATATCTTGTTAGGAGTAAAACTTTTTAATTAAATTAACTATGGAAAAAGGTGTTAAAATTTCAATAGGCTAATTCTAAATATTTAGCCATTCCTACCCACCCAAAAGCCCAAGAATAAGCCCAGAAACGACCCTGACCCAGTCCAATCAGCCCAACACCCCTCTCACTTGGAAATCCATGATATTATATTTTCACAAGTCCCTACGTGGCATGTCAGCTTCTCAAATACACTTACATAACAAACACACTCATTAGATGCCATTGATCAAACTTATCAACGGCCTGGATTAATCATATTTCTACATTAAATATTAATTCTATCAACATCAATCCTAACAATTGGATCAAAATGATCCAACAACTTACATTTAATCTCCCATAATCATTTTTTATTTTATTTTGTCCGAAAATTCCAAAGCAGTCGATCAAACCTAACCGACAGTCCAAATTTGTTCAACTTCTTTAACATATCTCCAACACCCTAAACCCTAATTACTCTCCCCACTACACCAGCCGCCCCTCTTTCCTTTTTTCCTTATCTATGTCATCCCTCCACCACTGTGTCCATCTAAATCATATCCCAAATCGATGATATACTAACGGTCATTCCTCCTCTTCATCTATTATCTTCCTCAATTCAATCAAGGCTCAAAATCTCGCTGATTTTTTCCCTTCCTCTCATCTCCACTCCTACGCATCTCAGAAAACCTATCCCCAAAAAATAAAACTTAAACATTTGCATCATCACACACCTAAAATCTTAAAAAGCACTTTGTCATTCGGATTCTCACATTAAATTCTCCACTAAAGCTTCACATGTATCTCCGACTCAAGCTAGAATCTCGAGATTCGGAGGAATCTATGACTTCAGCTTGACCTTGAAAGATCAATTGGTTAAAGCTTTGACACAATGGTTTATTTTCAAAACCATGGACTAAACCAGAGGTTTCGAAACCCCAACGGCTTCCCTCTCATCATCAATCACTCAGGGTAAATCTTCCCTTCCCCCCCCCCCTCCCCCGTTACCTTCTGTCATCATTTCAGTTACCTATTCTTCATCAGCTTTCAGACTTCGAATATTCTAAGTTTCAAATTCAAAAGAGACCCTAAGTTTAAGCTATAAATACCAGGCTTTAATGCGTTCAACAACCATGTGTTAATACATTATTGAATACATAGAATCCACTAATAAAAGCATTTAAAAAAGTTTAGCTTAGATTCTCATTGATTTATCTTTTTTTACTTCTATTTTGCATTAGTTTTTCATTAGAGGTTTGATTTCGGAAGTAATCATTTGATGACCCGACTTAACGCCTTGGGTTGCTGCCCTGGAGAAGGTCAGTGTACATTTACTTCTGTTCGCTCCAACTTATCCATAATTCTGAGCATGTTGTGTTGAATATGTGTTAATAACTAGTATGTTTGGCTAATATAGTGGTTGTTCGAATGTTTCACCTAGAGATTCATGCAAACTCTTATTAGTAGCTGTGATTTAAGATTTAGATTAGTTGAAATCTCTCTGTAAAAGTTTGCTACAGAATTTGATACTTTAGCATTTTAGAAATAATGTCTTAGCTTTCAGTTTGATCTATGTATACAGTCGAAATCGGGCTCGTCTACTACATGACACATCGGGCATCGAACCAGAACCCGAGGTTAGAATGTCCGTCCTCGAGAACATTGAGTCCATGATCCCGGAATAGACCCTGAACCCGAACGAGCTCGAGGAAACATTGTCTGTATAACGAACAGAAGACCAAAATAATAGAAGGCCAAAATATCCGTGACCGGTCGGGCATTACGGCTGGAATCTCGCACGTACCAATAAGGAACCGGCAAATCAGCAAATCAGGAGATTTTTACCTTTTATAGAGTTGCACCTAAAGTAGGACTCCCCTACTATAAAAATGGGGTATGATTACTTGTAAAATGCATGATAACATGTATTCCAAAGCAATATACTATTATTTTCTTTAAGCTCTTGATCTTCAGTATCTTGATATCGATTGAATTGCATCTAGTTCAAGGGTGAATGACTTTTCAAGGCTGTAATTGTTCAAGTTGAGTAGTTTGGATCTACTTTATTTCAATTTCAATTTAATTTATATCTTTGTATCAATTTAATCCACGTTTTCTTAAAGCCACTTAAAAATTCAATTGTTATTCGATTTTGAGGGTATAGAGTTTCGCGCCCACGGTGGGGCTAAGGATAATAGTGGTTATTTGCTACAAATTTCCATAACTCACACTATTTTGCACTTGTTCTTTGAAGTGCCTCTATTTTTAGGTTAAAGCTCAAAATGTCAAATTTACAATTGGCACCCCTTCCCGTTTACAATGAATTTGGTCACCACGGTGAAAATAACAACATAGCACCCGGTAACGAGGTACCGCCTATTGATCCCATCAGAATTCCAACCACGGACCCGTTGGACTCTAACTCGCATGTGTCCATGACACAAATCCGCCTACCGACCCCGAGAATAGCATTCGTGGTGGAGCCCGATCAACAATGCAAAATACTCTAAACAATGGAGAAGACGAGATCAATTTACGAATGATCTTTGAGATGTTACAGGCTCCGTATGCGGCGATAGCTCAGTTACAGAACCAAAGCTGTGCACCGAGCAGATTTGAACCCGATTCGTCCCAGGAAATCACCCACAGGAACGAACTGGTCACAGAGAAGTCGAATGGAAATGAGTCGGGGACCAACCCCGAGATCATAAATATGCTTGATGAGCTGAAAAACGGATAGAATAATGACAAAAAGCTAAAAATCTACAATTCTAGGGTAGACCAAATCCCGAGAGCGCCGCCGATAGTGAAATTCCTGGATTCAAAGAAGTTCGTGCAAAAACCTTCCACCCCCCCCCCCCCCGAGCGCGGCTCCAAATTTGATCCCTAAAAAATTTAGTATGCCCGAGATTCCTAAGTACAACGGAACGATCGACCCAAACGAGCATCTTAACTCCTACACATGTGCCATCAAAGGGAATGACTTAGAAGATGAAAAGATCGAGTCTGTCGTGTTGAAAACATTCGTAGAGACCCTGTCAAAGGGGGCTATGATATGGTATCACAACTTACTTCCTAATTCAATTGACTCATTTGTTATGCTTGCAGACTCTTTCGTGAAAGCACACGCCTGGGCTATCAAGGTCGAGACCAGGAAGTCAGACCTTTTCAAAGTAAGACAAACGGATAATGAGATGCTCAGAGAGTTCGTGTCCCGATTCCAAATGGAACGGATGGACCTGCCACCGGTCGCTGATGATTGGGCCGTTCAAGCTTTCACTCAAGGACTCAATGTTCGAAGCTCGGTGGCTTCACAACAGTTAAAGAGAAATCTAATAGAATATCCAGCTCTTACTTTGGCCGACGTACATAATCGGTATCAATCAAAAATTAGAGTAGAATATGATCAACTTGGGGCCCCTTCGAGGTCCATTTACCCCATTAGAATCATCGACAAAGTCAAGAGAGATATAGACCGTAAATCGAGGTCAAACAGGGATTGGTATCAGCCTTATAATGGAGATCGAAGAAGTTGTAGGTCCTGGCGGAATTCTATGCGAAGTGAAAGGAGAAGTGACCGAGGTCAGAGAAACCAAGGACGCATGATCAAGAATGGTTTCGACAGGCCTATCGGGCCTAAGGAAGCACCGAGGTTATCGGACTATAACTTTAACATTGACACTGCCACTATTGTATCAGCTATCGGACGCATCAAGAAAACCAAATGGCCTCGACCTCTACAATCCGATACTGCACAAAGGGATCCTAACCAGATGTGCAGTATCAAGGCACTCACGACCACATAATAGAAGATTGCCGATAGTTGAGAGAGGAAGTAGCCCGGCTATTCAACAACGGGCACCTTCGAGAATTCCTAAGCGACCGAGCTGAAAGCCATTTCAGGAATAAGGATTCTAGTAAACAGACCGAACAAGAAGAACCCCAACACATCATCAACATGATCATCAGTGGGTCGATATCCCTCGGGGGCCGATGTTGAAGCGCACCGGGATATCCATCACAAGGGGAAAAACGTACTCGAGATTACATGCCTGAAAGAAACTTGTCTTTCAATGATGAGGACGCAGAAGGGATCGTGCAACCCCACAACGATGTACTGGTAATGTCTGTACTCATAAATAAATCTCGAGTTAAGTGTGTGTTAATTAATCCAGGTAGCTCGGCTAATATTATCCGAACGAGGGTTGTAGAATAGCTCGGCCTACAAGATCAAATCTTGCCTGCAGTCCAAGTTCTAAATGGATTCAACATGGCATGTGAAACAACTAAAGGAGAGATAACATAACCAGTTGATGCCACCGGGACCATCCAGGAAACAAATTTTTTTGTGATCGAAGGGGACATGAGGTACAACGCCCTCTCGGAAGGCCATGGATCCAGAACATGAAGGAAATGCCCTTAACTTTGCACCAAGTGTTGAAATCTCCAACACCGGGGAGGGGGGGTGGAATTAATACAATCTATGGAGAGCAGCCAACCGCAAAGGAGATATTTGTGGTCGATGAGGTGATTTTGATATCCACACTTACAACGACAAAGGGGCCAAATTCTACCACAAAGCAAGAAGATAAATAACAATTACCGACACCGGCCACGACCCAATCGGATAAACAGGGGACTGATGAAGACAATGATTATAGGGTTCCTAGATCATTTATAGTTCCTGAAGATTTCGACGCTACTAAATCAACGGTCAGGAGTTGGAACAGGTCATATTGGTTGAGCATCTACCCAATCGGAAGGTATACATAGGCACAGGGTTAACTCCCAAGCTCAGGAAAAAAATCATTCAATTTCTTATAATTAACATAGATTGTTTCGCTTGGTCTCATCTGGATATGACAGGGATCCCACCAGAGATAACCAGTCACAAGCTAAGCTTGGACTCGAAATTTCACCCGGTCAAGCAGAAGAGGAGACCCCAGTCCGAGGTCAAACATGCTTTCATCAAGGATGAGGTATCTAAACTCCTTAAAATATGGTCCATTCGGGAGGTTAAATACCCGAAGCGGTTAGCAAACGTAGTGGTAGTCCCTAAAAAAGGGAACAAATTAAGAATGTGTGTAGACTATAAAGATTTGAATATGGCGTGTCCCAAGTAATCTTTCCATTTTCCCAACATCAATCGCATGATCGATGCCACGACCGGCCACGGGATCCTCAGTTTTCTCGACGGCTATTTCGTGTACAACCAAATACGGATGAACCCGGATGATCAGGAAGAAACCTCCTTCATCACTAAGTACGTCACATATTGCTATAATGTAATGCCATTTGGATTAAAAAATGCCGGTGCCACTAATCAACGCCTAGTAAACCGGATGTTCGAGGAAAAAATAGGAAAATCATGGAAGTTTACATTGACCATATGTTAGTTAAGTCCCTGCGAGCAGAGGACCATTTAAAACATTTGCAGGAAAGATTCAGCATATTGAAGAAATACAATATGAAGCTGAACCTGGAGAAGTGTGTCTTTTGAGTCGGATCAGGTAAATTCCTCAGGTTCATGGTATCCAACCGAGGAATCGAGATCAACCCCGACAAGATCAAAGCCATCGAAGATATTACAGTGGTGGAAAACATAAAGGACGTGCAAAGGTTAACCAGGCACATAGTCGCCCTAGGGCGATTCATCTCGAGGTCCTCCGATAAGAGCCACCAATTCGTCTCGCTGTTGAAAAAGAAGAATAACTTTTCGTGGATCCTGGAGTGCCAGCGGGCCTTGGAGGAGCTCAAACGGTATCTATCGAGCCCACCACTACTTCACACGCCAAAGATAGACGAACAACTATACCTATACTTGGCAGTATCGGAAATAGTAGTAAGTGGAATCCAGGTCCGGGAAGAGTAGGGTACATAATTTCCAATTTACTATGTTAGTAGGACTCTAGGTGAGGCCGAAACTAGGTACTCTAAGTGGGTGGAAGCCCAGGCATACGAGCGACAACGCAGAACAATTCATCGGTAGCAAAGTGACCAAGTTTCTCAGAGACCATATGATCAAAACGATCATATCAACACCCTATCACCCTAGTAGAAATGGACAAGCTGTATTGACCATAAAAACCTTACTCCAAAACGTAAAAAGAGGTTAATCAACGCTAAAGGAAAATGGAATGAAATCCTACCCGAAGTCCTATGGGCATACCGTATGACCTCGAAGTCCATTACCGGGGCCACCCCGTTCTCATTGGTTTATGGTGCTGAAGCTCTAATACTGATCGAGGTCGGAGAACCAAGTATCAAATCTCGATATGCAACGAAGGAATCGAATGACGAGGCCATGAGTGCAAGCCTGGAGCTATTAGATGAAAGGCGCGAAGCTGCCCTTGTCCGGTTGGCCGCCCAAAAATAGTGGATCGAGAGATATTACAATCGAAGGGCCAACCTTCGACACTTCAATACTGGGGACTTAGTACTAAGGAAGGTCACACTCAGTACCCCAAAACCGAACAAAGGGAAATAGGGGCAGAACTGTGAAGGACCGTACCAAATTATCGAGATCACCGGAAACGGATCCTAGAAACTTGGAACAATGAATAATGAGAAACTACCAAACAACTGAAATATAACTCACTTGAAATGATGTTGCTACTTTGGTACTACCCCATTCTTTCTTTTATTTACATTTTTAACTAACACATGTAGGTATCCAACAAGGAACGGTAAAAAATTTTAGGTCTGAAAGCACGCGTTGCACTCTTTTTCCCTTGAACCGATTTTGTCCCACATGAGTTTTCTGGCAAGGTTTTTAATGAGGCAACAAAGGATCGTACAAACTTAGGATAGAAGGTCGGTCATGAATCGGGGTCAAAGATCGCATC
Organism: Nicotiana attenuata; assembly: GCF_001879085.1. NCBI lineage: Eukaryota > Viridiplantae > Streptophyta > Magnoliopsida > Solanales > Solanaceae > Nicotiana > Nicotiana attenuata. Next base: position 57,309 of record NW_017671162.1, read on the forward strand.
AACAGTATCCGAGGCTTCTTTTTATGATCAACCTCGAACACTGGGGGCATTACCCTCGGATATCGACTTTAGCAAGGAAATAAACTTTGTGATTTAAGGGTCTCGATCGATAGGATTTATTGTACGGGCCAAACGGTCAAATGAACCATGCCAGCATAGACTGCTCGAGCCGTGGCACAAAGCATGTACACATGTATAACTATTATGCACAAGAATAAATAGAAGTCTCTTCCTTGCGGATAAATATATTGTCCTTCAAAAACTTTTTGCGTTTCTCAAGGAATTTCCTACATCGGATCCCCTAAAGGTATCAAGCCCAAGGGCCACCTTAATCTGAGTACAAATAATCACTTTCATTTAGGGACTGCCATCTGAGAACAAACACGTGCGGTCTGGGCTATCAGAGCTTGGGGGCACAACGTCTATTAGGCAACGCTCAAATTTTAAAGGTTACGGTCATCCCCACTCGGGGACCATTATCTTAGACAAGTTCGGATAACTCTTGGTGAAACACCCGACCTAAAAAGGCTAAAGCCAAATAAAAATGGCTCAGAGACGTCCAAGACCCGTACCAAAAACAACAAGGCCTTAAATTTCTTTACCGATTCTAAAAACTAACCTCGGCAAACTATAATCTAAAAAGGTATAAGTACTTTGGGGAAAACATTTCGGTCACACCGAACCTCTATGATGCCTTAAAAATAAAATAATGTTGAAGGCAAGGCTTGTTCGAACCTCCGAGCATAACCTAACTATTTCATGCTAAGGCATTTTAATGATTGCAAATATAAATGACAAAGCAAAGGAAAAACCTCAAAAATTGTTGAAGGGAAAAAAGCTTTATAAACATATCAAAAGATTTTTACAAAGGCAAAACGGCCTCGATACAAATTCTTCAAAGGCCAAACAGCCTCAACCAAAAGGTAATACGAAAAGCAAAAAAACAAAAACATTTGCAGAGAGCCTAAGTGGTCTAGTCTTCGCCGGGGGCTGCCTCATCACCCTCGGGTTCTCCTCCGCCCTCGTATCGGCTTAAACCCTCCGATTCATCATCATTCTCGAGACAATCCAACTTTTTGGCCTCTGCTTCGAGATCCTTGGCACTCTAGATTTCAGTTGATAAGTCGAAACCACGAGCATGAATTTCCTCGAGAGCCTCCTTCGGGATTGCCGCTTCTCGTGCTCGATGATATACTTTTCTCAAACCTGGGCCGCCTCGGCGTCGGCCTTATAAACGGGCACCATCTTGTACGCATCGACTTTAACCACCTTGCACTCCGACTTGGCTATCTCAAGCTCCTTGGCCAGAATTTCTCGATCGGAGACGGCCGAATTTAGCTAAAACTGGAGCTCCTCGATCTTTTTGGCATGCACCAAAGCCTTTTCCTTTGATGCTCGAAGCTCGACCTTAGCCGAAGCCAATTGTACCCGGGTAGTCTCCTTTTTCGAGGCCAAGCGGTCCATTATTCAGCCTCAGCCTTTACCACATCCATCCCTGTCCAGAGCTACTCGATCTGGTCCAACTTTTGTTGGACCTACGGGTTTGAACCGTTAGTCACCATGTCTGACTCATCGTCACTAACCTCAAATACTCTCCTTACTTGCTCGACCAGGTTGGCATGTTCCTTACGAGCCGCCTCTAGCTCAGCTCGGAGGCTCTTAGCCTCCCCTTCGCGTTGCTCACTGAGAAGATTGTAAGCATCACTCTTCTCAGTGAGCCCTCGAATCTCGACCTCATACTGGTTTAGCTCTTTCCGATATCAGATAAAAGTTTCATGACGAAGCACCGAGGCCTACAACACAAAGAAAAGAGTTATGGTCATTGCGCCTCTCCCTTAGCCTCGAAAAGGCCCCGAATATCTGGGGATGCAGCAAAAGAGCTTCGACCTCGAAGGCTCTTTACACTCGACCTCAACACAACATGAGTTTGTGATTATCTAAGGTATGCGGGAAGTTCCCTAGGTATGTGGACCGAACTGACATCACCTGTAAGAATAGTACCAGTCTACGCTAGATTACTAGGTAGTTGTGCCAGCTATCCTACTTTTTAATAAATGCTTATGTGCTATGATTGGGTTCTCCTTCATATAAAAAGAGGGGTCCTTATCATCTGTAGACATCTGATGCTCAATATTGAATACAAAGAACATTCTCTCTGCTCCCTAACATATTCTCCTAACCTCCTTATTTCCATTTATTGCTTACATTCATTATGTTCTATTTATTATTCTTCATTTATTGCTTATCATTGAACATAAAGAGCCATCATCATAGCTCTTGTAAAGTGTTAACCCTCCTTCGATCGCTCTAAGCCGGTCGTCCAACTCGACCTCGAGGCCCCAAATAAGCAAGCTCGAGGCCTCGATCTCCAACTGTTTGGTTCGATTGTCATACCGTCTCTAAGCTGCAATCTTGATTTTTAATCTTTTACTCAGCATCCATTGCTTAACAACTAGCATAAAAATAGATCACGTATTGTTAGAACCACAAAATCAAATTTAATTGTAATTGCCATTTTCGAGGTAAACTGTTTGGGACCCACCATGGGGCTAAAAATAATAGTGATTATTTTCTTGCTGGTTTAGCTAGGTAACGCAAGTTATCTTTCACACTTTTTCTTGTCCAAGATCTTTGATTTCAGGTCAGAATGTGTAACTCAGTGAACACACGTGAAAACATCAATATCCGCTGCAGTAGAAGAACCGATCTGAGATCACACGACCAAAAACACCCTTGCATTCAGCAAGGAAGATTTCGATACCTTGACGCAACCGCACAATGACGCACTGGTAATTTCATTTCTCCTAAGTACTGTTCGGATTAAACGTGTGCTCGTGGATTGGGGTAGCTCGGCCAACATAATCAGATCAGGGGTAGTAGAACAGCTTGGGTTGCTCGACCAGATAGTACCCGCCTCCCGGGTCCTCCACAGCTTCAACATGGCCGGCGAGGTAATGAAAGGGGAGATCGCCCTCCCGGCCGACATGTCCGGTACAGTTCAGAACACCAAGTTCCACATCATCGCGGTGACATGAGGTACAACGCATTGCTCGGCAGGCCATGGATAAACAGCATGAGGGCAGTACCATCAAGTCTACACCAGATGATGAAGTTTCCAACAAAGGACGGTATAACAACCGTATATGGAGGACATCATGCAGCAAAAGAAATGTTCGCGGTTCATTGGGAGGCATCGAATCCAACACAGTCTATCTCGGATGAGTCCGAAAGTGTATAGACCATCGAGGTTCATGAATAAGATTTCCTCGCTCCTCGAGCTTTTGTCTCCCCCGAGGAGTCGGATGCAATGAAATCGACAATTGAAGAGCTGGAGCAAACTGTTTTGATCGAACATCTCCCAGATCGGAAGGTATACCTGGGAACAGGATTAACCCCCTAACTTAGGGAAAAAACTCATTATATTCCTTATTAATAACATCGACTGTATCGCTTGGTCCCACCTAGATATGACAGGAATCGCGCCGGAGATAACCACCCATCGACTAAGTGTCGACCCCAGGTTCAAACTGGTGAAGCAAAAAAGAAGGCCCCAGTCCGAAGTAAAACACGCGTTCATCAAGGACGAGGTAACGAAACTCCTTAAAATAGGGTCCATTAGAGAGGTAAAATACCCAAAATGGCTGGCCAATGTAGTGGTAGTACCCAAAAAGGGAAATAAGTTAAGAATGTGTGTAGATTATAAAGACTTAAATAAGGCATGCCCCAAGGATTCATTCCCATTGCCCAACATCGATCACCTGATCGATGCCACGACCGGTCACGAGACCCTCACTTTTCTCGACGCCTACTCGGGGTATAATCAAATTCAGATGAACCCCGGGGATAGGGAAAAAACATGGTTCATCACGAAGTATGGTACCTACTGTTACAATGTAATGCCCTTTGGGCTAAAAAATGCAGGGGCTACGTATCAACGTCTAGTTAATAAAATGATCGAACATCAAATAGGAAAATCCATGGAAGTTTATATTGATGACATGCTAGTTAAGTACCTGCGCCCAGAGGACCATTTGACTCATTTGCAGGAAACGTTCGACGTCCTCAGAAGTTACAATATGAAGCTTAACCCCGAAAAATGTGCCTTCGGAGTGGGTTCGGGCAAATTCTTAGGCTTCATGGTGTCAAATAGGGGAATTGAGATCAACCCCGATAAAATCAAGGCCATCGAAGAAATCACGGGGATAAATAATGTAAAAGCAGTACAACGGCTGACAGTACGGATAGCGGCTCTAGGCAGGTTCATATCGAGGTCATCGGACATGAGTCATCATTTCTTCTCTTTACTCAAAAAGAAAAACAACTTCGAATGGACTCCAGAATGCCAATACGCCTTGGAAGAATTAAAGCGATATCTAACTAGCTCGCCTTTACTCCACACACCAAAAGAGGTGAAATGTTGTATCTACACCTGGCCGTATCTGAGATAGCGGTAAGCGGTGTGCTGGTTCGAGAAGAGCAAGGTACGCAATTCCCTATCTATTATGTAAAGCGGACCCTGGGGGATGCCGAAACCAGGTATCCGCACCTAGAAAAATTAGCTCTTGCACTAATAAGCGCATCGCGAAATTGAAACCTTACTTTTAGTGCCACCGTATTTGCGTTTTAACAACATACCCTCTCCGAAGCATATTGCACAAGCCTTAATTATCGGGCCGATTGGCCAAATGGGACATGGAACTCGGGGGATATGAAATCGAGTATCAACCCCGAACGGCCATCAAATCTCAAATTCTGGCGGACTTCATGGCCAACTTCTCGCCCTCCCTCGTGCCCGAGGTAGAAAAGGAGCTCTTTCTAAAAGCGGGCACATCTTCCGGGGTGTGGACCCCATTCACCGACGGCGCCTCGAACATGAGAGGATCCGAACTCGGTATTGTCCTGAAGCCACCCACGGGTGGCATGATCAGGCAATCTATAAAAACTGCAAGATTGACTAACAACAAAGCTGAGTATGAGGCTATGATTGCAGGTCTGGCATTGGTCAAAAGCCTGGGAGCTGAGATTGTCGAGGCAAAATACGATTCACTCCTAGTAGTAAATCAGGTAAATAGGAGTTTTGAGGTCCGAGAAGACAGGATGCAAAGATACTTGGACAAAATCCAAATCACATTACGCCGTTTCAAAGAATGACCCTGGTCCATGTACCTCGAGAGCAGAACAGCAAAGCTGATGCCCTCGCTAACTTGGGCTCATCCGTTGAAGAGGACGACCTATTCCCCGGGGCTGTTGTTCAGCTATCCAAATTAGTGGTCGAGGAAGGTCATGCCGAGATTAACTCCACTAGCCTAACATGGGACTGGAGAAATAAATATATTGACTACTTGAAAGATGGGAAACTACCCACAGATCCGAAGGAATTGAGGGCCTTGCGTACCAAAGCAGCCCGATTCTCGCTCGATGAAAGCGAAACTCTTTACAGAAGAACCTATGATGGCCATCTAGCAGTATGCCTGGGGCCGGGAGATACCGATTATGTGCTCCGAGAGACCTACGAAAATCACTCCGGTGCCGATTCCTTAATTCGAAAAATAATCAGGGCAGGCTACTACTGGGACAGCATGAAAAAGGACACCAAAGAGTTCGTCCGCAAAAGCGACAAATGCCAAAGATTTGCCCCAATGATCCACCAACCTGGTGAACAACTACATTCAGTTTTGTCACCATGGCCGTTCATGAAATGGGGGATGGACATCGTCGGACCTCTACCAACGACGCCAGGTAAAGCTAGATTTATTTTATTTATGACTGACTACTTCTCAAAATGGGTTAAAACACAGGCCTTCAAAAAGATAAGGGAAAAGGAAGTCATCAATTTCATTTGGGACCACATCATATGCCGATTCAAAATTCCTTTCGAGATAACGTGTGATAACGGGAAGCAATTCATCGGAAGTAAAGTGACTCAGTTCCTCGAGGATCACAAGATTAAAAGGATCCTGTCAACACCCTATCACCCGTGTGCAAATGGCCAAGCCAAATCTACAAACAAAACCATCATCCAAAACTTAAGAAGAAGTTGGAAAGCGCTAAGGGAAAGTGGAAGAGAAATATTGCCCGAAGTGCTATGGGCATATCGAATGACCCCAAAATCAAGCACGGGGGAAACGCCTTTCTCTTTAGTATATGGTGTCGAGGCCTTGATACCAGTAGAGATCGGAGAACCAAGATCCAGATTGCGTCACACTACCGAGAGCTCGAATAACGAGTCCATGACTACGGCCCTCGAATTATTGGATGAAAAGAGAGAGGCCTCGTTGGTCCGAATGGCCACCCAAAAACAAAGGATCGAAAGGTATTATAACAGGAGAACAAACCTCCGACACCTTAGAGTCGGGGACTTGGTCCTAAGTAAAATCACCCTGAACACCCGAAACCCTAATGAGGGGAAGCTAGGCCAAAATTGGGAAGGACCGTACCGCGTCCTCGTAGTAATCGGCAAAGGATCCTACAAGCTCGATACTTTGGAAGGCGAACAGCTTCCAAGAAATTGGGACATATCAATGCTGAAACGATACTACAGCTAAGGCACCCGATTGAAGATTCCGAAACACCGTCCGGCTCGAAGACCTTAAGGTTTCAAAGCATACGTTGCACTCTTTTCCTTCGACCGAGTTTTTATCCCGAAACGGGTTTTACCGGCAAGGTTTTTAATGAGGCAACATCTATATGCTACCTAAGGAAAACTCAACAAGTATTCAAGGCTTCTCTTGCAATCAACCATGAATATTGGGGAGCATCCCCCCGGAAGATCACCTCCTCGGAGAAGCTAAGATATGCTAAATAGGGTTTCGATAGGAAAAACAATGTACCGGGCCAAACGATCGAACGAATCGTGCCCGCATAAAATAACTGAGCCATCAACACCAAAGACATGTATACTTGTACCAAGCAATGAGAGAATACTTTTGAAAAGCATTTTGCGTTTCAAATAAGCTCGGTATTATTGCAAAACGGCTCCTCTGTCAACAACGTCCCGAACACTCGAGGACTAGCGTCAACAACTCGGAACAATGCAACCCACGGGTCGGAGCTCCAAACTCATAGGCCCTCAATGAAGCAACGTTAAGATCATGAAACAACTCCAGAGCCAAAAAATGTCCCGAACACTCGGGGAGTAGCGTCGAAAACTCCAGGCCACGTGACCTACGGGTCGGAAACCCCGAAATCATAAGCCCTCAGTGAGGCAGTACTAAGATTACAAGTAATGGCTCCCGAGCCTAGAAACCCTCCCTCGATGACTCGGGGACTGCCGCCAACTACCACCCCTATCGACTTATCAAAACCCGAGGCCGCAAGACCACATGCGGACAGCCTCAGTCCCTTAAGACCTAGATAAGGAAACAACTATAACTGTAAGACCTCAAAGGCATGATAAATATGTAAGACCTCAAGCAAGGCATGAAAAATCTGTAAGACCTCAAACAAGGCATGAACCACACTTATACCAAGTGACAAAAACTTGTTAGACCTTACTAAAGGCATAAACCTGATCTTAAAGTTAAGGCTATATATCGAACTTGTAAGACCCCTAAAAAGGCATACCCTTGATATAGACGCCGAAACTACTTCCTCGGGGACTGAAAGGCTCCGACCAAACACGATGACTACGGACACAAGGCTGTACCAGCCAAACTAACGTGATTTGGGGACACCCAACCGTCGCTATAAAATCACAGGACTTCAATTACTTCGAATATACTTCGAAAAGAACCGGTTAAAACAAGCTACCCTCGACATAGGCAAAAGAGCTTTGACCATGTCAGCTCCTAAATACAGGCTTTGAGATACTCAGCACCAAGCCAAACCTCCCGAGGTGCTCGATCATCGCCATATAACGACTCACAATCGAGGTTTTATCGAACCGTCGAAGAGTCACGCAAACACAATTCCAAACAAAATCCTTATCGAGGGAAAAATAAGGCCTATATTAGAGGTCGCATCGACCCAAAGCGTAAGAGCCACTGTCGCCAGCTCACATAAAAGGTCGTATCGACCCAAAGCGTAAGAGCCACTGATGCCAGCTTGCATTAAAAGGTCGCACCGACCCAACGCGTAAGAGCCTAAGGGCCAGCTTTAAATTTAAAAACTTGAGGGTCAAATGAGCTCGAGTCGAATCCCAACTCGGGGACTGAACTCGAGACAGTTAACTAAATATGCCTAAGGGCGAAAGCATAAGGGCCCAAGACACTAGCTTACACCAAAAGGTCGCACCGACCCAATGCGTAAGAGCCACTGTCGCCAGCACTAAAATCAAAGGTTGTACCAACCCAGCGCATAAGAGCCAGGCCTAACCCGAGAACACTCAGGGACTGACCTTCGACCATTACGAGTCGCTCGGCAATAGCCAAAAACCCGAGGGTCTAACCCAAGGTCTAAAATCTCCGGTTGATTATCGTATCACACATTACTCTCAATAAGTAAAGGAGTGATAAAAAACTAAAAGCATTTTTATACATATTGCTCACAGAGGAACGTTTACAAGACCTTTTAATAACCCTTACAAACAAGGAGCCTAACAAAATCCTAATCTATCACCGAGCCTACATCTTTGGCGGCTCTGCCGGAGGTTGTGCCCCGACGGCTTTGGCTACAGCTCCGGGACCATCAACGACCTCTTCCCTTCTGAGGATGTCGCCTTCATTCTCATCACCTTCTAAGCCACTACCCGACACACCTCCAGAAGCAAACAGGGCAGCAGCTTTCTTCTCTAGGGTCTTCACCCTCTCGAGCTCGGCAGACAAATTGATACTCCCCCCGTATATTCTTCGAGACTCCACCTCCGAGATTCTAACCGAGCATGTTCTACGGCCCGAATCAATTTCAATTCGGCTTCCTCAAGCGCTCTCTCGGCTTGAACGTTTAATACAACGGCATCCTCTTTGTGTGAAGATATGAGCGCCTCGGCTTCAGTTTTGATTCCAGATAGTGCAACAACTAATTCAGAATGGAGACCTCTGTACTTGTCACTATGACCTCTGTACTTGTCACTATCCGCCCTCGCATCATGAAGATGATGCCCAACTAAGGCCATCCTTTCCTGGAGGGTGTCCCTCTTAGAAGTTATCTCGCTCACTTGCCATTTGAGTTTAGGAACTTCGGAGTATCTAGCTCGGAGCTCCTCCCTTCAGTAGGGCACTTTCCCTCTCAAACTGCACGAATCAGATCAAAGATGTCAAAATGCTGGGATCTAGCAAACATTCTGACAATAGCAAACGGAAGCTAGGTAACCTGTTCAACGAGATGAGTCTTCTCGCGCTCGTAACGAGTCAGCTCAGCCTGAAACCGGGCGAAAGTCTGAAGATCCCTGGCCTGAAACCATGAAGAAGAAAGTTAGAAAGATAAAGATCAGGGCGACAGGCAGGATTTACAAAAACTACCTGCTCATAGAGCCTGATCATCTCGCTGAAGACGAGCGAAGCATTGAGCTCAGGGATTCCCTCAGGAGCGGCTAAAGGCCTTTCAAACGCGTCTCTGCCTCCGATGGGCACCCCTACATCGGAAGGTTCTTCATTTTGGGCACCTTGCGCCCCCTGAGGAGGTAAAATCGTCGGCTGAGGGGAATCACTCACGACGACAACACCAACAGGGTCAGTCGGGGCCTTTTCTTGTCCCTGCAGAGCTTCAGAACTAGTTTCCTCCAAACCACCTGTCGGGTGCGTCTCAGCTCGAGGTATATGTTGGCCGTCAGCCGGCTCGGGGACATCACCCAATACTTCTCAGTGGCCTCTCTAGCCCGAAGTCGGACCATGACGACATCAAGCCCCGACTTGGGAGCCATCGTCTCTCCGGCGTGAGGGTCGATCGGGTTTTCCCTTCCATCGGGCGCTATCAAGAAATTATTTTCTCCCTTGCCTTCAGCTCGGGGACTTCCCGCTACTTCTGGGGCTAAGGCTGCTGGGTCGGCCTCAGTTTCTTCCATCTTGGTTTTCTTGGATCCCGAAGGTTCATTCGACGGACCCCCTTGTCTTTTCTTTCCTTCGTCGGGTCTCAAGGTATGCTCTTCGCCAGGCAATATTTCCTTCATCAAGGGAACCTCCCCCAGACCTACACGAATGCAAGAAGTGAGCACAGGGAATAAGGACGCCATCAGTAGCAATTCAGATTAAAAGGTACGACTGCAGCAAGAGTAAAAGCTCACCGTGATCCTTGGCTTCCCATCGAGCTTGGGACAAATCACGCCACGCTCGCTCAGCATATGGGAAAACCGAGTCCAGCTGACCAATCCAGCCCGAGAGGTCCATAACTGTACTGGGATAATATACTACGGCTGCATCAGCAGAAGAAATTAGCGCGTGGAAAGATGTACCTAAAAAGAAGTAAGGAGATGCTAGATAATGTATCTACTTTCGTTCCATGTTCCATCTCTCGGGGAACGGCATCCTTTCCGCCGGAATCAGGTTCGAAGTCCTAACTCGGACAAAATGGCTCATCCACCCTCTGTTGCTGACTTCATCGATGCAAGCAAAAAGAGCCCTCGAAGCTCGGTAGTGGAACTTAATCAGGCCCTCATGGAAGAGACGGGGGCTGTACATCCTGACCAGGTGGTCAAGGGTAAAGGGTATCCCCCTAATCATGTTCACATAATACCTGATCATTTAGACAACGCGCCAGAACGAAGGTGAATCTGGCCGAGGGTCACTCGATGGCGTTGGCAGAAGTCGAGAACCACAGGATCTATCGAAGGCGAGGATGGCCCCACCGGCCCAATGGTAAACGGGTAAGTGTACACACTGAGAAAATCAGCTTTATATGTCGTTATATCCTCCTCCCGAGAAGAGACCTCAACGAGCACCGCGTCCCCCCTGCAGCAATCAGCCCTCACCCTTTTGACGTCTGTTATTGAGCTAATATATTGACACACGGGCTCACGACGCCCCGGCTTCGAGGAAGGTTTTTCGACCTTGAAATTGGAAGTCGTTACAAAGGACCTTGGAACGCTTTTCTCAGCACGAGGAGGCACTACTGCTTTGCCTTTACACGAAAGAGAGGAGGAGGAGGTTACATTCTCCTGAGAAGCAGAGGCGGAAGTTTTTGCCATTCTTAAAAGATTTCAGAGGAGAAAAAGGAAATTGCACTTCAAAGAAAGAACAAAAGTGAGCAATAAGGAACGAGAGAAGAGGTATTTATAGAGGCCCAACACGCACAATGAAGGAGGCCAAAAGACAGCCAGCCACTGTAATCAATGCGAAGGTTTTTAAGGGTTGTGTGTGCTCGACCTTTTGGTATCTTATACTATCATATCAGTCATTTAGCAAGATATAAATGCCATCGTTACGAAAGTACTAGGGGGACATGAATTCGAGGTCGTTTCTTATTGTTTCATTCTAAGAAATGCGGGGACTATCTATATACGGACGGGATCGGGAGGCCCGATTCCGTGGTCATTGGGCCTCTCCCTTAGCCTCGAAAAGGGCCCGAAAATCTGGGGATGCAGCAAAAGAGGTTCGACCTCGAAGGCTCTTCACACTCGACCTCGACGCAGCATGAGTCTGTGATTAACGAAGGTAAGCAGGAAGTTCCCTAGGTATGTGGACCGAACTGACATCACCTGTTAGAATAGTACCAGTCTACGCTAGATTACTAGGTAGTTTGTGCCAGCTATCCTACTTTGTAATAAATTCTTTTGTACTATGATTGGGTTATCCTTCATATAAAAAGAGGGGTCCTTGTCATTTGTAGACATCTGATGCTCAATATTGAATACAAAGAACATTCTCTCTGCTCTCTAGCATATTCTCCTAAGCTCTTTACTTCCATTTATTGCTTACATTCATTGTGTTCTATTTACTGTTCTTCATTTATTGCTTATCATTGATCATAAAGAGCCATCATCATAGCTCTCGTAAAGTGTTAACCCTCCTTCGATCGCTCTAAGCCGGTCGTCCAACTCGACCTCGTGGCCCCAAATAAGCAAGCTCGGGGCCTCGATCTCCAACTGTTTGGTTCGATTGTCATACCGTCTCTAAGCTGCAATCTTTATTCCTAATCTTTTACTCAGCATCTATTGCTTAACAACTAGCATAAAAATAGATCACGTATTTTTAGAACCACAAAGTCAAATTTAATTGTAATTACCATTTTCAAGGTAAACAATAAATTAATCTAAGTACAAATTAAAAAGAGGTATCTGAAGTTACCCAGTTTAATGCATATTGAGCTTTGTTGAACAGGCAGGGGGCTTCCACCTTGTTCATCTTGGCTTGGTCTTTCTCGTTCACCAAGCACCGAAGGTAATTGGCCATCCTTACGGGGACGGAGAGAACTCGGGCATACTCCGGAATAGACATAATGACCGATCGTTTCCAGTCAGGATTCGCACTCGGAACTGGGAACCGGTTGACTAGTTTCGAATTGAGGAAGGACCGCTTGTTCCCGAGGATGGAATCCTCCTTGGCACCACTAAGTCAACAAAACCGGTGACGTCCTTTGTTGAAGTAGAGTCTACACCATCAGAAAAGTTGTGCAATGGGTCTAGCGCCCCTTGGGGCCCCTCGTTGGGGGGTCCCTTCAGCATATGAGCTTCGTTGAACATGGACTCAATGAAAGAAGGCGACTCAGAGAGGTGTATCACACCGAGTAAACCCTTCAGGGCATCACTCACTGCCCGAGAAGCATACGGCCTCTTTGTTGGCCTCCCTAACTTGAGGCAAAACAGCCTCGCCTCCATCTGGATCGGAAGCCTTGACCACATTTTCCTTATCGGCCTTCCTTAGTTGAGGCAATTCAGTTTCACGCCTCACTGGTTTGGAGGCCCCTTGTCGCTCGAACTGCGACTGCACACGGGCCACCAACTCAGATGCTTCTTATTTTTCTTCTTCGGATTTGTCCCTTAGCCGGTGGAGAGAGTCCGATGATGGTGCTCGGAAACTTGTGCTTTCTTTGGATTTGTGCACCTGCCTCCTCTTCGGTTTTTTGTTCTTCGAGTTCGAAAAACTCGAAACCCTTTTTCTCTTCTTCTCCTAACCTTGCCTCGGAGCAGGAGACTCGGTGGGGCAATCCTCCTCGTCGGAAAGGATGCCTCATTGCGACTTCCTTGGAAAGACCTGCAAAGGGAAATGAAACGATTAAGAACTCAATGACACAAAAGAAAACCAAGTATTATTCACTCAGGAAAGGAATCTCACCTTGAGAACGGCTTCCCACTGGCCCTTCGAGAGCTCGTGCCATGCGCGCTCGGAATATGGCTTTTAGGACACAATGCACTCGACCGACTCCTTGAGTCGAGAGACTACATTTGGGACCCGAGCAACAGCTACACCACCAAACACCAATAAGAAAGAAGGAAATGAGAGTAAAATAAAATTTTGGGGAACGGCATGCACTCTGCAGGGATCAGGTCCGAAATCCTCACTCGGACAAAATGGCCTAGCCAGCCTTGTTCCCGATCTTCATCGATGCTTAAGAACGAGGCTCTAATAGCATGACGTGCGAGTTTGATCATCCCCCCCCCCCCCCCGAAAGAGTCGGGGACTCTATAGGCGCATAAGGTGGTCAACGGTGAACGAGCATCCGTCGATCTTGCTCACAAAGAACCGGAGAAGGATGACGATCCTCCAAAATGAAGGGTGAATATGGCCAGGCACACCTAGTACCTTTTGCAGAAGTAGATGATGACTGGGTCCAACTGGCCAAGCGTAAAGAGATAAGTGTAAACACTTAAGTGTCCCTCGACGTGGGTAGTGATATCTTCGTCGAGCCCGAGGACCACCAAGTCTTTGCCGAACCAGTTGCAATCCTTTTTGACCGTGGGGAAAATTTCTTCAGTGATCGAACAGATGTACCTCGAGACCTTCTCAGACCGTCCCGGTACGGGTGAAGGTTTTTCAACCTTAAAATCAGCGGTTACCGAGCACCCGCCAGGAATGAAAGTGCTCAGTGGAGGTTCCGCCGCTGGTTCCTCGCCGGGTGACCGCGATGTTGATGTAATTTCTTTTCGGGGAATGGTTTTGGAAGTCTTCGCTATTTCTTTTTAAAGATTGAGGAAAAAACAAGAAGAGGAAGTTAGAGTAGTATGCTTGATGATTTGGGGTGGAGACAAACAAAATTCTTCACAAAGGACCTCAAGAAATCAGAGTAATTGCTAGAAAATAGAGAAATTTCTAAGAAGCAAGGTTAGAAAGTTTTGGAAGTAAAGTTTGAATGAATAATGAAGGGGGTATTTATAGTTTTCAAACGACGGTTCAAAACAAGAAGTCGCCGACCAGCGACTAACAAGCATTTAATGCCATTAAGACGTGACTGACGAGACGTTTCATTCATTTTATCGTTTCTGACGCAGAGTATCGAGGTAAGAATCGGAAGCTCATATCGTTTCTCGTGGTTTACTCTTTAAAAAATGAGGGGACTATCTATATACGGTCAAAATCGGGCTCATCTACTACATGACAGATCGGGCTCGGAACATGAGGGATTGAAGATCGACCCCGAGTTCCATCGAACCAGAACCCGAGGTCAGAATGTCCGTCCTCGAAAACATTGAATCCATAATCCCGGAATCAACCCTGACCCGAACGAGCTCGATGAAATATTGTATGTATAACTAACAGAAGACCGAAATAAAGAAGGTTGAAATATCCGTGGTCGGGTATTACAGAGGGAATCTCGGCACGTATCATTAAGGAACCAGCAAATCAGCAAATGAGGAGATTTTTAACTTTTATAGAATTTCACCTAAAGTAGGACTCCCCTACTATATAAAAGGGGTCTGATTACTTGTAAAAGGCAGGGTAACACGTATTCCAAATAAATATACTATTATTTTCTTTAAGCTCTTGTTCTTCAGTATCTTGATATCGATTGAATTGCATCTAGTTCAAGTTCGACTGGCTTTTCAAGATGTAATTGTTCAAGTCGTGCGGTTTGGATCTACTTTATCATACTTTATTTCAATTGCAATTTAATTTATCGCTTTATATTAATTTCGTCTACGTATCCTTAAAACCACTTACAAATTCAGTTGTTATCCCATTTTGAGGGTAAACAATCTACTTGCCTAACTCTGTTGATATGAATACTCACTTCCTGACCACGATGGAAATTTGTTTGTAAATTCAGTCGTTTCCTTCTATCCCACAAGAAAATCATATGTTCAAATGTTATTTTCTGTTATCATAAAGCTGTGAATGGAAACCATGTTTATGGGGTTATAATGTGCTAAAGTTTGAATGTCTTGATAGAACTCATAATCATAGAGAATTGGACATTCTGAATTCTATTTTTACTGCTTTACTTCTCTACTTTGAGAAATGACTCCCCATGAATCAGGCATGAAATTTGTTCCATGACTTGAAGATCATGATTATAGGATTAACTATTGGTACGCCCTATGAGCTTTGAACATGAATTGGAAAATAACCATAATCTTGATTAATGTACTTTTCAACACATTTACATGACTTTCTCAATCTTACGTAAGTCTTGTTTAACTCATGGTTTCATAACATAGATCCATTGTCTGTAAAAAGTTATACTTATGTGATGAGAGTCATGTTAGGAGGATGTTTTACAGGGTATGCTATTGTGCTAATGCTTTGATTAATTTACTTGGCATGAGTGGGGTTTTTATGTAACCTATAAGCGTTAAAAAAGTGGATAACATGACTATACACCATTTAGCCTTAGTGAAGAACATCTATTAATGTGATAGAGAGTTCAATGTCTTGCCTGAATATGTGTTGGGGTAACTAATAAGTAACCCAAAGTCACAATGTGTAAGAGTCAATTTGAAATCATATAGAAAGCAGGTACATAGGAATGAACTGTTTCTTTCAATTGTGATGCGCCAAAACTTGTGGTTTAAGTTATTTAGCATGTTTAAGGAAAGGATCTTCAGTGGAACTATTTCTGCCTCAATGGACGACTGGTCATGAATTATATTACTGTGAACTTTAAAAGCCTTTAAATGAGCTCTTTGTGATCTGGTGACCATGTCTGTTTGTTTTTATTTAGCAGCCTTGCTTTAGATCAAAACCAAACTTCTCTTCTATAACTATATCTTATGTCTTCTAGTAGACTAACTGATTGGTTGTTAATAATTCTTGAATATACAATTAGAAGTCTAATCAGAAATCATAAATATGTCTGTTGTTCTACTCTTGAGAAAACATGCAAGATCAGTGTTATCTTCCTAAAGTGCAAAGTGTTTCAAAGGGGTCAGTAGTACTTAGCCTCTGATTAATCTTTGGGGAATTATACATAATGTTAATATGACTTGCATTGTTCATTTAGAGTTCAATTATGCATCATTTAATTTTTCTATATTTCTGCCTTTAACTTTCCTTTAAGTAAATGTGGAAATACTAATTGAAATATTTCTTCTATTTTGCATGAGCACTGTTCGGCCAGCGTAGTTCATCGTGAACTCTGCCCAGTTCAAACGAAACTAGACTGCTACTGTTCCTGCTTTGAGCGGGAGAAATTCAAAAATAGCGAGATTTACAAGCGGTCATCCAAAAATAGTCACAATTTCAAAAGTAATCGAAATTTAGCCACTTTTATGTAAAGATAATTCTGAATGAAACCACTGTTCAAAATCCGGAAAATACTCCAGCATAATATACTGGAGTTCCAGTATAATATACCGGTCCAGTATAATATGCTGGAAGTTCATACACAGATGCTCCAATCTCCAATATATTATGTTGGAACTTTCTGCGTGTTGGAGTTCCAGCATAATATGCTGGAAGTTCATACACAGGTGCACCGATCTCCAGTATATTATGCTGGACCGGCCCCTGTTGCAGCAAAAAAGTGGCTATTTTTCACTGACTTTGCATACGCTGGCTGTTTTTCAATGACCAGTCCGAAAACTGGCTAGCCCGTGCTATTTTTACGCTTTGAGCCTGTCGCTGATGTCTGTTGATGATATTTAGGGGAGAATTCAAAAATAGCCAGATTTACACGTGGTCATTCAAAAATAGCCACAGTTTCAAAAGTAATCGAAATTTAGCCACTTCTAAATTTTCATGTAAAGATAAATCTGATCAAAAACACTGTTCAAAATCCGAAAAATACTCCAGCATAATATACTAGAGTTCCAGCATAAGTATACTGGAACTTCGGTATATTATACTGGAGTTCCAGTATAAGTATACTGGAACTCCAGCATAATGTACTGGAGTTCCAGTATAACATACCGTCCAGTATAACATGCTGGAAGTTCATACACAGGTGCTCCTATCTCCAGTATATTATGCTGGAACTTTTAGCGTGTTGGAGTTCCAGCATAATATGCTGGAAGTTCATACATAGGACCGTTCTCCAGTATATTATGATGGACCGGTCCCTGTTGCAGCAAAATAGTGGCTAATTTTCAATGACTTTGCAAACGCTGTCTATTTTTGAATGATCAGTCAAAAAAAGTAAAAATTGTGTGGGGTAGCCACTATTTAAAGTGGTATTTACTTTTTATCCACCATTTTTAATGTTGAGCAAAACTAGCCACTAGTCTATTAAAATTAATATGAAAAGACTCAGTTACCCTTTCCTTCCCAAACAGAATTACAGTGGATTGTAAAGACTGGGTGGCGGAGCTAGACTTGTTAATAATCAGGGAATTATTAACAAGATCATTTTCTAATCTGAGGAAATCTCTTTTCGAGAAGCTTGAAAAGGTCATAGGTATTCTTTCTAGGTTGCTATGTTGTCCAGTTCTTAGTCATAGTTTGTGGTTTAGTTCTACTTTTTTCTATGTAGGTTGCAGATGTAGTTGGTTTTGTAGTTTTAGATTATGGTGTTAAGACTCCACTCTCAATTACCGTCTGTTTCATTTAAATGGAAGTCAATCTCAGTCATATGGTGGAAGTATATGTTCTTAATTGCCTCCTTGCATAAATTTGTGTAAACTGATGTTCTATGTGCTAATTATGCTTTGACCGCATGATTTGGTTTCAGTAAATTGATGTGCTAATCATGATTTTGCTTCAAAGCATAATATAACTTGCATACTACCTTGTGTGTGTGTGTGTGTGTTTTTTTTCTTCTTCGGTTTTACCATATTTTCTGAGGAGCCATTTTTATGTTTGGTTGCAGGAGAAGATTGTTCAATATGATAAACGCCTTTTGGTTAGGCATCATAAAAAAAATATAAAGAAGAAGGAAATCAAAAGTTAAGGATACTTGGTCCTGAACTTAGTAATACAAGTTCAAAAGTTAAGGACACTTGGTCCTGAACTTAAACTAACAAGCTCAAAAGTTAAGGACAATATGTCCTGAACTTACAGTTACAAGTTCAAAAGTTAAGGACAATAGGTCCTGAAGTCCTGAACTTAGACTAACAATCTCAAAAGTTAAGGACAATAGGTCCTGAACTTAGGCTAAGAAGCCCAAAAGTTAAGGACAATAGGTCCTGAACTTAGACTAACAAGCTCAAAAGTTAAGGACACTTGGTCCTGAACTTACAGTTACAAGTTCAAAAGTTAAGGACAATAGGTCCTTAACTTTGATTTCCAAGTTCAAAAGTTAAGGACAGACAGTCCTTAACTTACAGTTACACGTTCAAAAGTTAAGGACAAGCAGTCCTTAACTTACAGTTACAAGTTCAAAAGTTAAGGACTAAGTCCTTAACTTTGATTTCCAAGTTCAAAAGTTAAGGACAGACAGTCCTTAATTTACAGTTACACGTTCAAAAGTTAAGGACAAGCACTACTTAACTTACAGTTACAAGTTCAAAAGTTAAGGACAATAGGTCCTTAACTTTGACTTACAAGTTCAAAAGTTAAGGACGCTTGGTCTTGAAGTTTGAGTTCCAAGTTCAAAAGTTAAGGACATGTAGCCTTGAAGTCCTGAACTTAGAGTTACAGGTTAAAAAGTTAAGGACATGTAGTCTTGAAGTCCTGAACTTAGAGTTTTAAGTTCAAAAGTTAAGGACATGTAGTTCTGAAGTCCTGAAGTTAAGGACATGAGCAGAAGGGTATTTTCGTCCGGGCAGTTAAAATTCATTAAACCAGTGGCTAAAGACTAAAGACATTTAAAACACTGGCTTTAAAATAAAGACAGGAGCTGTTAGTGGCTATTTGTGCACATCGCCCTCAAAAAAACTGGCTAACCCGTGCTATTTTATCGATATTTAGAGCCAGTGGGCCTGTTTTATTATCAGCCCACTATGAAGAGTCGAGCCCTCTTAACTTACCTATTATTGATTTTGTATATTTATATTGTGAAGAAACTAACTGTGTTTATTGGATGCTCGTCTTTTTTTTTTGGAATGATTAATTAGGAGTTAGCTTTAGCATAATAAATCATGTAGTATAAAAAGACAAACACGCTTAGATTAGTATTCTCACTTTATAAAACTCGCAATTTTTTAAAAGATAGTGCATATAAGCTAGTCATACATGAAATCTTTTTCACCAGCTTTCCTCAAACAATTTTGTCAAACTATTTGCAGAACTGGATTCTAAACGAATAAATTAACTATTTAAATATCAATTGGCTGTTTTAGGAGAAATTTGAAATGGAACTTCCCTTTTGAAAGAAAACAATGCGCATGTGAAATATCGGATTCAACCCAGCTTTTATGACGAAAAATGCGAATCCGTTTGCTTGGCCCAATTAATCTTCTTAAGCATATAACCAGGTAGAGGAAATAACGCGTAGTGCCTATCAAGGTCAAAATAATTATCCGGTGTTGCCTACTTAAAAATTAAATACAATTCTTACCTATACATCACAAACTTATTACCGAACTATTTAATTTCCTATTTTCCCTTTAATTTGCTTTACCCCACGTGAGGGACATGTGAAAAATGCAAGTCTAACCCTTTTTGTTTTATTTTATGACTTAAATCACATTACTTTTGACTATCTTTCCGTCTATGATACGCATTTTGACTATAGAAACATATGTTAATAATTATTTAAAAAATAAAAATAAAAATAAAAATAAATAGGGTATCGCAGTGAGAAAAATGGAATTGGAGAAACTCCCGGTTGCCGTGCATACCACAATTTCAAAAGGATTGTCCTAAATTTCTGTCCAATTGTTGTCCGCATTTTTAAAATCGAAAGATTTTCATTCACATTTCATTGTATTCTTTTCTTAAATTTCTTTATCTACATTGTTTACATGTGAAATTCAACTTCTTTTTTATATATCAATCTCAGGGAATTTTAAGAATTTTTTTTTTTGCTGATTAAATAGAAGGCACATGTATTATTCAACGTCACGCGTGATCCTCGTACTAATCACCTAAAAACACCCGATTACTTAATTGGATGTTGTATTTAAAGTCGTTTTCAGAGATTTTCTTGTTAAACTCTTTTTCATACTCCAGATCTGGACTTTTGTGTCTGTTTGAAGCACCGCCATTCTTGAGCTTGAAACTCTTGAATTTAATTTTTTTTTTTTGACGTTTTGTTGTTTGATTCGAAGTGGGTGTTAAATAATATTATTTATAGTACTTTTGGGAAGTTCATATTGAAATTTCGTTGCGTTTGAAGCTTATTTGAGGTGATTTAAATCGAGTTTTTCAGCTGAAAATTATAAAAGAAAACAGAGTAACCCAATAGTATACCACTAGAGTACATGTATACTATAAAAGTATACGGCTATATTATACAGTTTATTGCAGCATAATGCAATAATATACTATAATAGTATATAATATACTGTACAATATACAATATATGATAACACTATACCGTAATATTATACAATATACTGCAACCATATACTGTTATAATTGGACCCTTTTTAAGCTTTTTAAAATATCCATGTCCTTTTTCAAAATTTAGACGAAGTTCTCATTTATTTTTCAAATAGTTTTCTAAATGAACTATTTAATGGAATTCCATGGAGGTATTATTCATTGCATAAGCTCTCATTGAGTTAATTAGATTGTGTGACAACTGATATTATTTCAGTTTAATGATTGAATTACAAAAAATTAAACTCTTTCTGTACAATTGTATACCCTGTTGGTATAGCTATATACTATACTGGTATCATATGTTAGTTGGAACAATTTTTGGTTCTATTAGCTACATTTAATTGGTACACTATTTGATTTTTCTTTAGTAATAGTAGAATAGTACGGTATCTTGAATTTTTTAAATTTACCTCTATGCATGTGTATTATGTTATCATTTTGATTTTTTCTTTATGCGTTTGTTTTATATAATAGCATTATAGTACAATATTCTTGAAAAATATTATTATATTAATATGTGGTACATTATTTTTTAATTTTTTCTCTTTATGCATGTGTATTATGTAATATATAGTAGAATAGTCATATATAGTTGCCTGAAATTAATTAGTAGGACTGTATACCCTATTGGTATAGTTATATGTCATATTGGTGTCATATGGTAGTCCATTGATTGTTTTGGCTGCATTTTAAAGTGAATTCTATTCTGAAATGATTTATATGATCATGTTTTGCTATGTTGGATTTTCTTGTACCTATGGACATAGATTTTCTGTATTATGTAATAGTTTTTATAGTTATATGCAGATGTTGGAACGATCCTGTAAAACTCTATTTCCTATTAGTATAGTTATATACTATATTGGTATCATATGCTAGTTGAATCATTTTTTCGTTGTATTAGTTGCATTTATGTCACGACCCAAAATTCCACCGAAGGAGTCGTGATGGCACCTAGTCTCTAAAATAGGTAAGCCTAACATTTACAGAATTAACATTGATATTCACTAACTTCAAATTACATAACTTTGGACAAATACAATTTCCAAAACCGGTAGTACAAGTCATAAGCTCTACAGAGTTTACTACAACTTCTAAATATAATTGTTTGAAGATAAGTAAAATAATGTGGATATGAAATAGGAAGGTGACTCCGAAGCCTGCAAACGCAACAACAGGTTTACCTTGAGTCTCGTCAGCAACGATCCGCAGATATACTAACAAGCAATACCTGGATCTGTACAAAAAATGTACAGAAGTGCAGTATGAGCACACCACAGCGGTGCCCAGTAAGTATCAAGACTAACCTCAGTGGCGTAGTGACGAGGAATAGTCATGACACCTACTGGTCTAATAAACTGAATAAGGGTGAGTATAAAAATAACAGGATATGATGTCTACATATAAAGACTACGCATATGGCTAACAGTACATTAATTACACTAAGGAATGAAAACAACAAGTAGCAATGGAACTTTATAATAACGACACAGAAGGATGGACGGAATCACAGCTCAAATCCAAAAATTTCAATACAGTAAGGGCAATTAGTAACTCAGCACTGCAATAATCTCCATGTCAGGCCTTAGCCAACAACCCCAATATTTTAGTCAAATCCTTCAAATATAAACTTTCACCCGTAAATTTCTATATTGAAATCTTTGAAATATGATCCTTTCCAATTGGGAAAAATTCTTTTAAAAAAATATACTTATTTTGAATATAAACTTTTCAACTAAAGATTCTTCAAACATAATTCTTTCAAGATAGTTACTTTTCAAATATACTCTTTAAATAAATGTCTTTCAAACATAATTCCTTCAAGATGAATGCTTTTCAAATATAACTTTTTAAGTAAATATCCTTCGAGTATAGGTCACCCTGTGACACCTAAGTATAGAAGATTAACAGCTCCAAACACAAATATATCAACAGGGGAATCTACCGGGTCCCGTCTCGTAGCCCTGAATTCATTATACAATACAGGGGGATCTCCTGTAATACGTCTGTAGTCCCAAAATAATCATGCAGAGGATTTCCCGGGATATCGTCCCGTAGTCCAAATCATAAATGTGCAGGGGGATCTCCCGGAATACAAATCCGTAGTCCAAAAGTAAATATTCAATACAGGGGAATCTACCAGGTGTTGTCCCGTAGCCCCAATCATAAATGTGCAGGGGGATCTCCCGGAATACTAATCCGTAGTCCCAAATGTAAATATCCAGTACTAAGGAAATTTACCGGGTGCATTCCCGCAGTTCCAATCATAAATGTGCAGGGGGATCTCCCGAAATACCAAATCCGTAGTCCCAAAGTAAACATGCAGGGGGAATAATAATAATTCTCAAATAAGACAAGCAGTTATGAAAATATAACATGACAGTAGGAGAGGCAAAACTCTTCAGTTAAGTCAAATAGGAGTCAATTAGGCAATAAGAGTGAATCATGAAGCAATTAATTCTAATTAATCATGTAGAGGTGAAACTAGTAAATAGGAACCCAGCCATATCAGGAACACGTTCATACACAGCGAATAAGAACCCTAAAAGGCCAATTTCCCACAAATAAGTCTGAATACGAACTCGTCACCTCGCGGACACGAACTACAATCAACATATAAGACTCAAATCCTAAGGGGAAGTCCCCCATACAAGGTTAGGCAAGATATTTACCTCAATCCGGCCAATTCAATACTTAATTTAGCTTTTCCTTTACCAATTCATCAACGCTCGGCTCAATCTAGCCAAAAACAACTTGAATACATCAAACAATGCAAGAGAAAACATTTTCAATTGACAAAACTATGATTCTTATACAATTTGCAAAAAGTCAACAAAAGTCAACTCCTCGGGCCCGTACCTCGGAACCCGACAAAATTTACAAAAATTGAACATCCATTGCGCTACGAGTTCACCCATACAAAAATTATCTAATTCCGATACCATTTGGTCATTCAAATCATCATTTTACGTTTTTGAAAGATTTCACAATTTTTCCCAAATTTTCCTTTAGATTCTCATGAATTTGATGTTAAATCTAAGATATAATCAAAAAATATAGTTGGAAATTTTTTAGAGACACATACCCAATGATTTGGAGGAGTTTGGGTCTTTGGAAAATCGCCCATGGAGGTTTAGGGTTTGAGAAAATTGAAAAATGGGTGAAAATCTCGTAAAAAACCTCACTTAACAGGCCTCAGATGTCGCATTTGCGACCCAGGGTTCGCAATTGCGAACCCTCACAAATTGCAAACAAAGCAGGGCTGGCAGAAGTCGCATTTGCGACAAAAAGTTCGCATTTGCAAATTGGGCATCGCAAATGCGATGAAAAGGTTCGCATTTGCGAATGCACCAGAAACCAGCAATTTTTCCCGACACGAAAATGAGCATAACTTCCTCATACGATGTCCAAATTCGATGATTCTTTTTCATATGGCTCCGTAATTTCGATACGGATCTAACAGTTCAAATAAAACTGAATTTAGATCTTATTTTCTCAATATGGTATTATTTTTGCTTGAAGAAACGACGATGAAGCATCCAAAAACAAGCGCAACATAGCCTAAACCTATCTGAAACTCACCCAAGCCCTCGGGGCTCCAAACCAAACATGCACGCAAGTCTAAGAATATCATACGGACTTTCTCGTGCGATCAAATCATCAAAATAACATCAAAAACTACGAATTTAACCTCAAAACTCATGATTTTCTCAAGGACACTCAAATTTTCTAATTTTTCAACCGGACGTCCAAATCACGTCAAATCAATTTCGGTTCTCACTTAATTTTACAGATAGGACTTAAATATCATGAAAAACTCGTACCGGGCTCCGGAACCAAAGTACGGTCCCGATACGAACAAGTTCAAACATTAGTTTATTTCTTTATTTCCTTTAAAAACCAGCACAACAATTTTCTTCTAAAATTATTTTCTACGGCTAGGGACCTCGGAACTCAATTCCGGGCATACAGTCAAGTCCCATATTTTATCGTGGACCTCCCGGTAAAAAATGTTGACCAAAGTCGATTAAAAACCAAATTTTAACTCTAGAAATTACTATATTTTTCCTATTTTCACATAAAAGCTTTTCGATTTCACGCCCGGACTGCGCACGCAAGTCGATACAAAGAATATGAAGCTGCTCGTGACCTCAAATTGCCGAACCCGACGCAATTGCTCAAAATGACCAGTTGGATCGTTACAATTTAATTGGTACAGTATTTGATATTTTTTATTAATAGTAATATAGTACAATATCTTGACATACTTTATTATATTAATACGTGGTGCATTATCTTTTTTATTTTTCTCTTTATGCATGTGTGTTATTTAATAGTAGTATAGTCATATAGTTGCGGGAAATTAACTAGTAAAGTTGTATACCTTGTTGGTATAGTTATATGCCATATTGGTATTATATGGTAGTTTGAACATTTTTTTGGTTGTTTTAGCTGCATCTTTAAGTTATTACTTGTGACGACCCGGCCCGTCGTCACGTGAGTTACCGCCCCCCTCCCCCCCCCCCATTTTCTGCGTCCTCATGTTTTATTATAAGAGTCTTGAGTGAACGAGTCGATTTGGATTGGTTTTGGATGGAAATGAGACACATAGTCTCTTTAAGGAAGGTTTGTATTGGAAAAGTCAACCGGATATTGACTTGTGAGTTAGAGGGCTCGGATATGATTTCCGGTAATGTGGTTAGCTTCGGTTCCGGTAATGTGGTTAGCTTCGGGGGATGATTTGTGACTTAGGAGTGTGATCGGAATTGATTTTGGAGGTCCGATGTAGAATCAGGCTTGAATTGGCGAAGTTAGTATTTTGGCGAATTCCGGTTGATGGGTGAGATTTTGATCCGAGGGTCGGAATGGAATTCCGAGAGTTGCTGTAGCTTTGTTAGGCGATTTTGGATGTGTGTGCAAAGTTTCAGATCATTCGGAGGTGTTTTGGTTGGATTTTTGATCGAATGCGAGTTTCGAAAGATTTGGATGAACTTAGGCTTGAATTTGATGGTTTTGGTGTTAATTGTGGTGTTTTGATGATTGGAGCAAGTTTGAATGATGTTTTAGGATGGGTTGGCACTTTTGGTTGAGGTTTCGGGGGCCTCGGGGTGATTTCGGATGGCCATCGGGATGATTTTTGGACTTAGTAAGATTTGCTGCAGGTCTGGTATCTGGTTTTTCCGCACCTGCGGGAAAGGAACCGCAAATGCAGTTGCGCAGGTGCAGGAGGAGGTTCACAGGTGCGGTCTATGGCTTGTATGAAGATTCCGCAGATGCGGAAGGGAAGCCGCATCTGCAAGGCCGCATATGCGGTAGTTGTGTTGCGGAAGCGGAGGCAGGTGGATTTGGCATTTCCGCATAAGCGGACAATAACCGCAAGAGCGAGGTCCGCATATGCGGTAGAGGACCGCAAAAGCGATCGTGGTCTTTAAGTGTGGATCCGTAGAAGCGGAAATTAACCGCAGAAGCGGTAGTCGCAGATGCGATGGTGGGACCGCAGATGCAAAAATCCCTGTTATCAGAAGGGTTTTAAGGCTCATTTTGTTCCGCGAGCTTAAGTCCATTTCCACCATTTTTGATCGGCCTTGAGAGCTGTTGGACGGAATTTGAAGGGGATTTTGACTAGGTGTGATTAGAGGTGAGTTCCTTGGCCTAAATACATGAATTAATGGTAGAATTTACTTGGAAGTTTGTTGAAATTCATCAAAAGAGGGTAAAGCTAGGGCTTGGGAATTTGGTGTTTCAAAGTGGAATTTGAGGGGCCAAATGGACTCCGATTTTGGTAAATTTGATATGTATAGAATCGTGGCGAGATGAGGAATCCGGTGATGTTAATTTTCTGATTTTTCAAGAAGTGGGCCCGGGGCTCGGGTTTGGCCAACTTCGTGGATTTCGATATTTTTCGAGTCTTTTCGATTGGGTTATATTCCCTTAGCCTATTGTAACGTATTCGTCGTGGTTTTGGCCAGATTCAACGCGCGAGGAGGTTGATTTGCGAGGCAAGGGCATAGCGAGCTAGGATTTTGGTCAGCTTGAGGTGAGTAATGGTTATAAATGATGTCCTGAGGGTTTGAAACACGAATTTGCACAACGTAGTGCTATGTTGAGGTGAGAAACACGCCGCATGATGAGCGTGGGGTCCATTACTGTTGGGGATTTGAACTTGGTCCATCCCGATTGCTGATTCTATTGTATTTTGACTGAGACTTAATTAATATAATTTTAGTTTGGGCTAGTTGCCATCTTTGGGGCCTTGTGCCGACCTGTAGAACCCTTAGGGGCATTTGTACTGATTAACCTCACTTTACTCGTTAAAATCATACTCTCAGTCATGTTTCTAACTGTTTAATCTGATATGAACCGGCTTTGGATTAACTAAGCCAAAAATGAGAGTAATATGTGGGCTGGGGTCCGTATCTTATCTTAGTATTCCCGAGAGGCTAAGTTTATAGTGACTGAGAGGGGTTGAGAACCCCATAGCGAGGGTAATTGATATGTTATGGATCGGGCTGCACGCCGCAGCAGTATATATTTATATGGATCGGGCTCCACGCCGCAGCAGTATATTATTGGATCGGGCTGCGCGCTGCAGCAGTACATTCATATGGATCGGACTGCACGCTGCAGTAGTATAGTGCTTGGGCTGTAGGAGCCCCTCCGGAGTCTGCACACCCCCAGTGAGCGCAGTCGACTATTATTATTGGATCGGGCTGCACGCCGCAGCAATATATATATATATGGATCGGGCTCCATGCCGCAGCAGTATACTATATGGGTCAGGCTGCACGCCGCAGCGGTATAATTATGATTTCGGTTATCGTGAGGAGTAAATGAGTTGAGCACCGGCTTAAAGGATTTTTACCTGACTTCTTCATTCAGTTGCCGTTTAAATGTTCTTACTGCTTTGATATAGAACTGTTTAGTGCTTTTACGAGATTTCTTTCCGTCAGTCATTATTTATTGCTATTACTCACTGAGTCGGAGTACTCACTTTACTTCTTGCACCATGTGTGCAGATACAGGTATTCCGGAGGCGTAGATTGAGCTATTCCTGCTATTCACATCTCACCGGAGTCATCAAGGTAGCTGCATGGCGTTCGCAGACCCGATTTCTCCCTCTATCCTCTTTACTTTCAGCATTTTAGACTATCTTTGTTTAGGCTGTTCCTCAGACTTGTATTAGAGGCTCTTGACTCGTGACACCAGATCGGTGGGATTTGTAGTGATATTTCTTAATTTCTGCACATTTTTATCTTCTGTTACAGATTTATAATCATGTTAATTTGGTATTTAAACCTTGTTAATTGGTAATTAACTCTATATGAGGGATTAAGAGTATCAAATTGGTCGGGCTTGCCTAGCACTGTGTTGGGCGCCATCACGACCGAGTTGGGGTCGTGACATTACTATTCTGAAATTATTTCTATGAACATGATTTGCAGTGCTGAAATTTTTTGTGCCGACGGACATAGATTATGTGTATTATGTAATAGTTTTTATAGTTATAGGCAATTAGTGGAATGACCCCATACAAGTATATACCCCGTTAGTATACATAATTAGCAAGTTAATTTGCGAATATTTAACTTGCAATGCGAGCATGTAATTTTCTCATACTTTTATTGCATCCTTTAATATTTTGGTATAGTAGTATAGTCGCAGATAGTTGTAGCAATATTCTACAGCAATCATATACTATGTTAGTATACATGTATACCATATTGGTATCATATGGTACTAGAAGTCTTTTTTCCTACTTATACTTTTATTGCATTTTCCAATATGTTATTATCATTTCTATTCTAACTAGCATATATGGAGATTTGGTGGTCGTAGATTATATTTTCTTGCTCCATAACTGGTTGTGTTACTACTAATGGTAAAGTGTGTACTAATATTTGTAGGGAAGGAGATCAAGGTTTGCATGGAAATCACGTGTTGATTATTAGAATCTAATTATGTAATTTATGGTGCTTAACAGCAGTTAGTGTGATATTCAGTGAATTAGATCAAGTGACAACTGATTATTATTTCAGTTTAATAATTTTGAATTTAAAAAATGAGAAAAAAGATAAAAGGTATGTTATACTAGTTATATTAAAAAAAAGGTGAATAAATATTAACTATTTCAGTTATTTTTCTTATTGCATAAAAAAAAGAATAATAAAAAATAGTGAAATAGTAAATGAAATTAGATTATGAAGAGAAAAAAATATTAAAAAAAGAAGTTAAATGAAATTAGAAAAGGCAAAAAGAAAAAATATAAGAAGAAAACGAGAAAAAGAAAAGGAGAAAAGAAAGAAAAAAGGAAAAAAAAGGAGAAAAGAAGCATAGAAATAAAAAAATATTGGAAAAAAAAAGAGAAAATTCCCCAGAAATATTACTATGGGTAGGAAATGTAATTTGTTTGATGGGTAGAAAATAAATGAGTAGGCAAATGTATATAGTTTTGTTTTTATGGGTAACTATATCATTCTCCCAATAAGTTATACCTTACGTAAGAATGAGCAATCTATTTTAGAAAACAAAGTTTGTATTATGGACTTATAATTTTAACCACTCTGTTACATTATATTACAAACAACTCTTACTACCTTTTGAGGTAATTTTTAGTATATTCTCTAATTAATACCCTTCTTTGTCTTTATCCAATAGGGTTACCAACACTTCTTATCATTTTTTTGAAAAAAATGTCTATTATCTAAGGAACCATTCACTCTAACTAAGCTCTATAACCTTCGCTTACCCGTGTAGAATTTATATAGACTTACTTAACAACTTCAAATGGTAGATTAATTAGAATATGAACAATCCTTTCCCCAAGTCTAGACTAAGTTTAAAGAAGTGTCTTCGGGTAAATTTTAAGGGATGCCTTACACTTTCCCCTTGGAATAACTTGAACCCTTACTTAGATTCTCACTGGTTTAGCAGACTTTTAAAATATTAATCCATATCCGACCTATAGGTAACCTAATATATCATAACTATTAGGTGGTGACTCTTCACTTTTTATGAACCTCAGAAGTAACTTAAGTAATATTTTGTTTAAAATCGTGTAAAATAGGGTGCAACAGCTGCCACACCTCCTTTCTCAATCTCATCTCTATCTTTCTCTATCTACATCACTTCCTAGGTTGGCCACCCGCTAGAGCTCCGGCTTGCGACCTCCAAGTCCCGGCCCGATTCCCACCATAGGTCGTGATAGCCCACAATGCTTCCGTTATGCAAATCAACAATTTATCAACACAAAAATCGGTGGTTCGTAACACATTTCAACACAATGGAGAAATAATTAAGCGGAATTTCTCTTTTCATATAGAAAATACTAACATCATTGAAGATTAGAATATGATAAATATACAATACCGAATGTCGTAATAAAAATACATCCAAGAATAATAGTCTAAATTTGTGACAACGCGATAGGTTGTTTTGAGTAGTAGCCTTTATTTATGTATACCAAAATATTTATTAGATTTATATGATATTTCTTAATTTGCGTGCATGGTTTGTGTCATTTTCCGGAAAGTTTTTACGTAAAAATTTGAAGAAAAAGTGATTTTAGGCTTAAAATGGGACTTGAGTTGACCACAGTTAACAATCTTGGTAAATGACGTCGGATCGTATTTTGGCAATTGTAGTAGGTTCGTATGATGTTTTCGGACTTGTAAGCACTTTCGGTTGGGGTACGGGGTGACCCGAGCACATTTTTGTGCGTGAAGTTAAAAATTGCGAAACTGTCTTTTCAAGTTGAATATCATTAGTTGATTGATTCATGTTATTTGATGTCATTTTGATGATTTCAGGTAGCGAGCAAGTTTTTAGGGCGTTATCACACTTGTGTGCATGTGTGGTTTTGAGCCCGAGGGGCTTGGGTGAGTTTCAGATGCATTCCCGTATGATTTGGAACTGCTGGTGTCCAGCAATTGCTGGTGTTTGATTGTAGGTCTCGCAACTACGAAGACATGTTTGCAATTGCGAGTCACGCTTTTGCAAAGTTTGACATGCAAATGGGATCAAGGGCTGGGGTTTGTACTCTTCGCAAATACGAAGAATAGGACGCAAATGCGATCCTGAGTTTCTGCTTTCGCGACAATGTCGCTTTTGCAACTCAAGTCCTGGGTTAGAAGTCTTCGCAAATGAAAAGGAGGGGCCGCATTTGCGATTGGTTAGTGGTTCGCATATACGAACAATTTGTCGCATTTGTGACATCTGATGTGCTATGATAGTCTCTCATTTACGATCATCACATTTACGAACAATAGTTCGCAAATGCAACACCTTTAGCTAGTTAAAAGATGGGAAAAACGGGCTTTAGCTCATTTTACACAATTTCTCAATCCTAAAAGCTTTAGAGGATATTTCTCAAGCATTTCTTCTCTCAAAAATAATTGTTAAGAAACTCTAATTCAGTGTTTTTCAGTTCCCCATTACTTTTCGAGGGGGTGAAGACCTTAGAAGAGGAGGCTGCGGCCCTGCTTTCTTATGAAGGCGAGTCGAGCAGTGGCTCGGGAGATGATGAAGATGGAGGCGAATCCCCGAAGGGGAAGAGGCCATTGAAAACCCGGGGGTCGTGGCCGGTGCTGTTGGAGCACAACTTCCGAGGGAGCCGTCGAACGCATAGCCCCGGTGGTAGATTAGGGTTTTATTTTCTCTCTGCCCTTGTAAGGGCTTTAGACACAGGCCTTGTAAATGCACCCTTGCGAACTTTTCAACATATATGTAAAAGGCCTTTCGTTTTTCATCGCTTCTCGTTTTTCCTTTGCTTTTTACGAATAAACTGTGACTCTTGTTGACAATTGGTCCGAAATTATGGACCCCAAATTTAAACCCTTAGGTTCCTACTACCGCTGAGCGATTTGTAATGGTCGAAGGTTAATCGTTTGGGGCTTAGTCCTCGAGTCACGTTTCGACTTGAGTTCATTTGACCTTTAGGTCTAACGTATCAGCCCTGAGGCTATTTATGTAGGCCTTTAAGCTCTTACGCATTCGGTCGGTGCGACCTCTCATCGGCCCTGAGGCTTTTTTAGGCTGGCCCTTAGGCTCTTATGCGTTGGGTCGGTACGACCTTTAATATATGCTGGCGCTTGGGCTCTTAAACGTTGGGTCGGTGCGACCTCTAATGTAGTCTTTATTTTTCCCTCGTTAAAGACTTTTTGAAGTTTTGGTGTTCGCCCGAATCTTCGCCGGTTTGATAAGAACCTCGATTGTGAGCCGTTATGTAGCCATAAATGAGCACCTCGGAAGGTTTCGCTCGATGGCTGAATTGTCTTGAAGCCTTTTGTTTGGAGCTTTCATGATCGAAGCTCTTTTGCTTGTGCCGAGGGTAGCCTGATTAATCGATTCTTTTCGAAGTATTTTTTGAAGTAATGGAAGGCCTGTGATATTATTGCGATGGTCGGGCGTCCCCGAGTCGCATTAGATTGGCCCGAGCCTTGTGACCATAATTGTTGTGTTTGGCCGTATCCTTTTAGTCCCCGAGTGAAGTAGTTTTGGCGTTTATATCGAGGGTATGCCTTTGTAGGGGTCTTACAAGTTCGAATATATAGCCTTAACTTTAAGATCGGGATTATGCCGTTTGTAAGGTCTTATAAATTTTAACATCCCTTACTTGAGGTCTTACAGATTCTTTGGTTTCTTGGCACAAGTATAATTCATGCCTTGATTGAGGTCTTATAGATTTGGTTTTGCCTTATGGAGGTCTTATGAGCTCGAGGTTGCCTGCATGGTGTCTTACAGCCTCGAGTTTTTGATAGCTTGATGGGTTGACAGTCGGCGAAGGTCCCTGAGACATCGAAAGTTTTTTGGCTCAGGGACCATTCTTTGTAAACTTGATGTTGCCTCGTTGAGGGCTTAAGAGTTCGAAGTTCCCGAGTGTTCGGGAAATTTCTGGCCCTGGAGCCGTTTTTTGAAAAAATAGCAAACCTCTTTTGAAGCGCAAAGTGTTTTGATGGAAAAAATATTCCTTGATTACTTGGCACAAGCATACATAGTTTTCGCCATCGAGGGCTCGATTATTCTACGCGGACACGGTTCATTTGACCGTTTGGCCCGATACATTATGTTCCTCTCGAGACCCTTTTTGGCTTATCTTGACTTCTCCGGGGAGGTGATCTCCCGGGGTGATGCACCCCAATATTTGAGGTTGATTTAAGAGAAGCCTTGAATACTTGTTAAGTTCTCCTTAGGTAGCATATAGATGTTGCCTCGTTAAAAACCTTGTCGGTAAAACCCTTTTTGGGATAAAATCGGATCGAAGGAAAAGAGTGTAATGTATGCTTTAAAACCCAAGATCTTTGAGTCGGGGGGGATGTTTTGGTGTCTTCCATCGGACACCTCAGTAGTAATAGCATTTGAGCATTTATATGTTCCAATTTCTTGGAAGTTGTTCGCCTTCCATGGTATTGAGCTTGTAGGACCCTTTGCCGATCACTCTGAGGACGCGGTAAGGTCCTTCCCAGTTTTGGCCTAGCTTTCCCTCATGAGGGTTTCAAGTGTTTAGGGTGACTTTCCGTAGGCCTAAGTCCCCGACTCCAAAATGTCGGAGATTTGTTCTCCTGTTATAGTATCTTTCGATTCTTTGTTTTTGGGCGGCCATTCGGACCAGTGAAGCTTCTCGCTTTTCATTCAATAGTTCGAGGGCTGCAGTCATGGCCTCGTTGTTTGAGCTCTCGGTGGCATGTTGAAATCTGGAGCTTGGCTCTCCGACCTCGACCGGTATCAAAGCCTCGGCGCTCTATACCAAGGAGAAAGGCGTTTCTCCCGTGCTCGATTTTGGAGTTGTTCGATATGCCCATAGTACCTCGGGCAACATTTCACTCCATTTTCCTTTCGCATTTTCTAACTTCTTTTTTAAGTTCTGGATGATGATTTTGTTTGTGGACCAGGCCTGACCGTTTGCACACAGGTGGTAGGGTGTTGACAGGATCCTTTTCATTTTATGGTCCTC
This sequence comes from Nicotiana attenuata, assembly GCF_001879085.1. Taxonomy (NCBI): domain Eukaryota; kingdom Viridiplantae; phylum Streptophyta; class Magnoliopsida; order Solanales; family Solanaceae; genus Nicotiana; species Nicotiana attenuata. Next base: position 90,927 of record NW_017671162.1, read on the forward strand.
GAGGAATTGTGTTACTTTGCTTCCGATGAACCGCTTCCCATTATCACATGCTATCTTAGAAGGAATCCCGAATCGGCATATAATATGGTCCCAGATGAAGATATGACTTCTTTTCCCTTATCTTCTCGGAGGCCTACGCTTCCACCCATTTCGAGAAGTAGTCAGTCATAAATAAAATAAATCTAGCTTTACCTAGTGCCGTTGGTAGGGGTCCGACGATGTCCATCCCCCACTTCATGAACGACCATGGCGACAAGACTGAATGTAGGTGTTCACCGGGTTGGTGAATCATTGGTGCAAATCTCTAGCGTTTGTCGCATTTTCGGACGAATTCTTTGGTGTCCTTCTACATGCTGTCCCAATAGTAGCCTGCTCTGATCAACTTTCGGACTAAGGAATCAGCACCGGAGTGATTTCAATAGGTTCCCTCGTGGATTTCTCGGAGCACATATTCTGTGTCCCCCAGTCCCAGGCATACTGCTAGGGGCCCATCAAAGGTTCTTCTGTATAGAGTTCCATTTTCGTCGAGCGAGAATCAGGCTTCTTTGGTTCGCAGGGCCCTCGATTCCTTTGGGTCTGCAGGTAGCTTCCCACTTTCCAAATAATCGATATATTTATTTCTCCAGTCCCATGTCATGCTAGTGGAGTTAATCCCGGCATGACCATCTTCAATTACTGATTTGGATAATTGAACAACAGCCCCAGGGAGTATGTCATCTTCTTCAACGGATGATCCTAGGTTTGCGAGGGCATTGGCCTTGCTATTCTGCTCTCGAGGTATGTGGACCAGAGTCCAATTTTTGAAGCGGTGCAATGTGATTTTGATTTTTTCTAAGTATCTTTGCATCCTGTCTTCTCGAACCTCGAAGCTCCCGTTTACCTGATTTACCACCAGGAGGGAATCACATTTTTCTTCGATGACTTCAGCTCCTAGGCCATTGGCCAATTCCAGACCTGCAATCATTGCCTCATACTCGGCTTTGTTGTTAGTCAACCTTGCAATTTTTATAGATTGCCTAATCACGCCGCCGGTAGGTGGCTTCAGAACTATGCCGAGCCCGGACCCTTTCACGTTCGAGGCGCCGTTAGTGAACAAGGTCCATACCCCCGAAGATGTGCCCATTTTTAGTAGAAGTTCTTTCTCTACCTCGGGCACGAGGGAGGGTGTAAAGTCGGCCACAAAATCCGCTAGAATTTGTGACTTGATAGACGTTCGAGGTTGATACTCGGTATCGTATCCCCCGAGTTCGATGGCCCATTTGGCCGGTCGGCCCGATAATTCGGGTTTATGCAATATGCTTCGAAGGGGATATGTTGTTAAAACACAAATATGATGGCATTGAAAATAATGCTTTAATTTTTGAGATGCGCTTATCAATGCAAGAGCTAATTTTTTCAGGTGTGGATACCTGGTTTCGGCATCTCCCAGGGTCTGACTTATATAATAAACAGGGAATTGCGTACCTTGTTCTTCTCGAACCAACACACCGCTTACCGCTACCTCGGATACGGCCAGCTACAAATACAACATTTTATCCTCCTTTGGGGTGTGGAGTAAAGGTGGATTTGTCAGATATCGCTTCAACTCCTCTAGGGCGCGTTGGCATTCCGGAGTCCATTCGAAGTTGTTTTTCTTTTTTAGTAAGGAGAAGAAATGATGACTCCTGTCTGACGACCTCGATAATCGGCCCAAGGCTGCTATCCGCCCAGTTAGCCATTGCACGGCCTTCACATTATTTACCACCGTGATTTCTTCGATGGCTTTGATTTTGTCGGGGCTGATCTCGATTCCCCTCTTTGATACCATGAAACCTAAGAACTTGCCCAAACCTACTCCAAAGGCACATTTTTCGGGATTGAGTTTCATGTAGTAGCTTCTGAGGATGTCAATTGTCTCCTGCAAATGAGTCAAATGGTCCTCTGCGCACAGGAACTTAACTAGCATATCATCAATGTAAACTTCCATAGATTTGCTTATTTGATGTTCGATAATCTTATTAACTAGGTGTTGGTACGTGTCTCCCGTATTTTTCAACCCGAAGGGCATCGCATTATAACAGTACGTACCGTACTTCGTGATGAATGATGTCTTTTCCCTATCCTTGAGGTTCATCTGAATTTGATTATACCCCTAGTAGGCGTCGAGAAAGGTGAGGATCTCGTGGCCAGCCGTGGCATTAATCAGGCGGTCGATGTTGGGCAACGAGAATAAATCTTTGGGGCACGCTCTATTTAAGTCTTTATAATCTACGCACATTATTAGCTTATTCCACTTTTTGGGTACTACTACCACATTGGCCAACGATTTGGAATATTTTACTTCCCTAATAGACTCTATTTGAGGAGTTTTGTTACCTCGTCCTTGATGAACGCGTGTTTTACCTTGGACGGAGGTCTCCTTTTTTGCTTCAATGGTTTGAACCTCGGGTCGACACTTAGTCGATGGGTGGTTATTTCCGACAGGGTCCCTGTCATATCTAAATGGGACCACGCACAGCAATCAATGTTATTAATAAGAAATTAAATGATTTTTTTCCTGAGTTCGGGGGTTAATCCCGTTCCCAAGTATACCTTCCGATCTGAGAGATGCTCGATCAAAACAGCTTGCTCCAGCTCTTCAACTATTGATTTTGTTGCATTCGATTCTTCGGTGGCAACAAAGGTTCGGAGGGCGAGGAAGTGTTCTTCATTATTCTCGGAGGTCTGTTTTCCCTCTGGCTCCTCCGAGGCGGAGGGTACTGAGGTTGGTGCCTCCCCATGAAACCCGAATATCTCTTTCACCGCACGCTGTTCTCCATATACCATTTTTATACCGTCTGTTGTCGGAAAATCATCTTCTGATGAAGAGTTGACGGTACTGCCCTCATGTCGTGTATCCATGGCCTTCCAAGCAATGCATTGTACCTCATGTCACCCTTGATGACATGAAATTTGGTATTTCGAACTGTACCAGACACGTTGAACGGGAGGGTGATCTCCCCTTTCGTTGTTTCGCCGGCCATGTTGAAGCCGTTGAGGACTCGGGAGGTAGGTATGATTTGATCGAGCAATTCGAGCTGTTCCACCACCTTCGACAAGATTATTTTGGCTGAGCGACCTGGATCCACGACTACACATTTAATTTGAATGTTATTCAAGAAAGACAAAATTACCAACGCATCGTTACGTGGGTTAGACAAGGTCTCGAAGTCCTCTTCACTGAATGCAAGGATGTCATCGGGCATGCGGCCCCGAATTCGACCTTCTGTCGCAGCGGAATCTTTTGCGCGCTTGATCACAGATCCATGAGGGACATCGGTCTCCCCAATGATCATATGAACGATGTGCTAAGGGTTTCCCGTTCCGTCCTCCCTATCTGCCTCTCTTTCCTCCCGTGCGGGAATTTCCTGAGCTTCCAGTTGGTTTTCTTGGCGTATACTCCCATTAGTGTGGTAGCTTGTACCGATGCGTTCGGTGTTGCGTAAGCCCACGTCCATGGGGATTGTTTTTGGTGCGCCCTCAGGGTTTCTTAGTGGTACACCGGCACCTGGAACAGCTACACCATTCTCTCCATGGTCCTCAGGACCGTTGTTTTCATGTGCACTTACCGAGTTAGACATTTTGACCTGAAATCAAAGATTCTTAGACAAGAAAAAGTGTGAAGAATAACTTGTGTTATCAAAGAACCAGCACGAAAACAATCACTATTATTTTTAGCCCCACGGTAGGCGCCGAACTATTTACCTTGAAAATGGTAATTATAATTAGATTTGATTTTGTGGTTCTAAAAATACGTGATTTATTTTTATGCTAGTTGTTAAGCGATACATGCTGAGTGTGAGACTGGAAAATGAGATAAGAGTTTGAAGATAGTGCGATATGCAAACCGAGTGGCCGAGAATTTGGGTCTCGAACTAGGCTATGCTGGGCCTCAAAGTCGAGATAAAGCGTTAGATTGGGGTTGGCCGATGAAGGACTAATAGTTCTAAGAGCTTTGATGATGGCTCTTTATGATCAATGATGAGTAATAAATGAAGAACGATCAAAAAAACACAATAAATGTAAGTAATGAAATCAAAGGAATGACAATAGAATATGTTTAAGTTAGAGAGCAGAGAATGTTCTTGTTCTTGTATTGAATAATATGTGTGCAAGAAATGACAAGGGTCCCCTTTATATAGGAGGGGGAGTCCTAAAACGGTACATGTATAATTATTACAAAGAAAAATAGCTCGTACAACTATTTAACAGACTAGTACTATTTTCGCCGGTATTGTTAGCTTTAGTCACGTGCCTTGCGAACTTCCCGCTTGTCCATGGCAGCCACCGATTTGTGCTGCCCCGAGGTCAAGCATAGGGAAACCTCGGGGTTGAACCTCGAATTGTGCCTCGAGGCTTCTGAAGGCGGGCTGTGGAATGTCATAACGGTCATAAAATCAGGCTCTCCGATTTTAGCCGTATACAGAAGCCTTGGGGGAACTGTTTGGGAGGGTTCAGAGAGTGTGAGGATGGAAGGAGGTAGAAAATGAGCAAATCTTATCCCAAAACAAGATAAAAACAAGTGAAGGTCGGCCACCGACCAAGTGGGTCCCATATGGGGCTGCCTCCGCGGTCTTGCAAAAATACGAATATAAATTTACTCTGATGTTAGATTGATAAACGGTTTAATGTGGTAGAACTAGACTCGTAGATCTTCAATTTAGTAGGTGGATTATCTAGAAATTCCAAGTATAATGGGAGAAAAGCTAAGTTACATTCGACCTAATTTTCAGCACATTTATGAATGCAACTTGTGATGACCTTTGCCAACTTCTATTTCACCACTCGCTTAACTACAAAACATAACACACGACTATCATACGTATAAAGTAACTCCTAACATAACCTCCTTATCATGTTAAGCACCCTAGTAACACCCCAAAAAAATATGTTATAACATTCCCAACTTGTCGACTTTCGACGAAACTTAGTTTCTTCAATTCGTTTAGCTTCTATAGCCTTCCAACCCTCTTGGTACTTGTTATTCATGAACTTTAGTATTTGTAAACTCTACATTACATGATTAACTTACTTTATGTACTTTCAAAGATGTTCTCATTTCTTAGGTTACATCAATTGACATGGACGTACTTTTACGTACGAAATCATAGGGCGTAACATCATTCCCCCCTTTAGAATATTCGTCCTTGAATGTTGATTGATGCACTTGTTAGTCTCATAACCTATAGCTCTTACAAATACTTTAGTAGTGTCCTTGTCATCTAGGTCAATTATTCTCAGAATAAATCCAAAGGCCAGGGCATTCCCCCCTTTAGGCCACCTTCTCACAGCACGACCGGTGGTCGGAATTCTTTCAATCTCGTAGCTGTTTCTATCTTCTATCATGTAGCCTGTACGAATTTTTCCTTGTATGTGCGCCTATGTTACTCTTCTCTCTTTTTTCCCTTCCACTTTTAGCTAATCTCTAGCCCTCGCCTTGTGAACAGATACAAATCTATTATAAGCTATTCCTATGGGCATATATAGGTGTACTGAAGTTATTCGCTCGGCACTTTGTCGAACTTACGGCTATTGCTATATCTTGTTTCATAGCCTTGGTTATTTATAGTTATGGATTTACTACATCTAGGTAGTTAGAATATACCATAACAATTACTTCGATTTACTATTACCAGGGTCTGCTGCCAAACTCTAGGTTACTCTCTTGCTGCTTATCATATATGTATAAATCTAAGTCCTTTAATGCTTCCTCATTACTATTCATCATAAGAATGAAAACTTAATCTCATCTCACACTTTGTAAATTTTATCCATCTATTTGATTCACCTTAATGTTGATCTATAATCTTCCATTGATAACTTGAAACCTCTTACGTAATACATTTTCACTAGGGCTCATGTCTCATCGGGAACATCTATAGTTATTTGCTTGATCCACCTAGGGATGATACTAATCTTCAATAACCATATTTCATAGTATCCCAATATGATTCATCTTATGGGGGTATTCTAATCCCATGCAATTCATGAAATGACTTCTCTTTGAATCAATACTCAATCGAAGGCCTAAATGTCATCCTCTTATCATTTATCACAATTACACCCTTATTCTACTACCGGGGTAGCATTCCCTCTTTTATAAATGCTCATAGTCTTAAACTTCTCCAAGTCCATTCAGGTTGTACTGAGCTTTTTATAACTTATGAAAAGCATCAACTCTGTTATTTTGATGTGTTTAATCCCGAGGACTTACCTATTCTCATTACCTTCTCACTTACCTTTTCTTATCCTTACTCTCGTCTACCTAAAACCTTGTCACTCTACCATATTTTATCTTGCGACCTACACATATCAATTTATACTACTCGAAACTTTCCTTTAATGTGATAGCACTACAGATTTTCCTTATGTTATTCTAGAACCTCAAGCAAGACATCACGTCGTCTCCAACTCTTCTTTACTCTCTTAACTAAACCTCTCAGTACCTGGAAACCATAAGCTAAAAGATAGGCCACTGATGACACAATTATCATTTATGGATACTGAATTACATCGCTTCGAGCCCTCTATATGAAGTCTATACTACTTACAATCTTATGCACTTGAGTATCTCGTACCTTCTTCACCTTTACCTTACTTACCATTAAATCTTGCATCATTTTTTTTGTCTCTTTCATAAACAACCTTCCACATAGGTGGAATTTACATCGACAACTTGAAGCTCTACTATAATACTTGCACCTCTAGTGCATACACAATCCGATGGGAGCTTCATACTTACTCCTTATGAGGCTGGCACTTTTCTAACTGGCTTTATCAAAGAGCCGTTATAGAATATAGCTACTGTACTTTCTCTCTCTTCTATAATTATCTGGGTCTAATCATAAAACTCCTGATTCACTTAGCTGATGTAACACAATAGTTTCCTCTTCTCTCTCAGCCTTTAAGTAGATTGAAGCTATCTTCTTATCTGTGACTCAAGGTATTAGTCATCACTTTCTCCTTTCGTGGACACAATGGAACATCCATAATATAATCTTCTAACAATTCAAGCCTTTGTCTGTGAGGTGGACTCAATTCTTTCTTTTAACTTATACCAAAGTCTCCTATAGCTGTAGGAATGTCAACATATATGCTGCATGGAAAATACAACAAAATCTTAAGTGCGATCATAATGTAACTAACTCTGGGTCATTAATTGAATAATTCGTTGATTTCGAATATTACTTTTGATATTACTTCCCGTTCCTTAGTCACGACAGGTGCCACTTTGTTATGAAGTGCATACAATGTTGTGGTGAGACAAGATCATTTCTTCTTTAGGTCACTATTCTTATATTTAAGCCTTCTTCCTTATTTCCTAAGCTTGTCTTTCGTTGTAGCACTTAGGGAAGACCCTCTGACTCATGTAAAGCTGAGAGTTTTTTACATCGTATACCCAGCAAAATTTTTGATGTACTTACTCGCCTATAATTATCCTTAGTTACTTACCTCTGCACCCCTGTGCTCGTGGGGTTACTTATGAACTAAAACTTTGAATATATCACTAGTGGCACTCTCTTTTATTTTCGTAGTACTTATACGGTACCTTTAATTACCCCAACTCCTTTCTGAATATTTTTCAAGGATTATGATATCATATATGTGAGACTGAATTTCCTGTGTTGGGTTTCACTACATTTATCTTGCATGATCTGCTGATGTATTTGAGACCTCTTGTCTATCCATAACTAGGATCTTCCTGAATCAACTACTAACTAGTCGTCAATCCATGCTCGTATCGATATTCTGCGCAATCTCTCTTGGGTTATGTCTTTTGTCTTAACTTATCTTTCGCACTAGCTCCTAATATATCAAGTGTCCATTCACACTTGTTTATTAATAAAATCCTGGCCGGGAACCCTTTGGCTCTCCCCCACATCGTGCTTGCATAATATTCTGGAGTCATAACATATCTGCATGATATGAATAAAGGCAATCTCATTCCTTTCACCTTTTTACCGTATTCTTCCATTACTATTCCATAGTTACCTGAACCACTTAACTCCAACTTAATACCATATCACACCATCTTCCCCCCTTTAAGGGAGTACTAACATTTAATGCTATGAAGATTTACCTATAAATATCCTCTTCATCTTCGACGTCTTTTCACGTCTTCACTGACTCTTACTCGCCTTGTGGTAACCCATCTCTACTAGGAATAACAAAATTTCTTACGCGCGAGTGTGGCACCTAGTGTAACTGGCACACTCATTTCCTTAAGCTTAACTCTGCTTACAGTGCTTGCTTTAAGGAAGCCTCTTCCAGAATGACCATTAAAGGTTATTCTTCCATTCTCCATTCTATCATTACTAAAATGCGATCTCTGAAATTCTTACGATGTCGACTATTATCAAATCCTTCGGTCCTTAAATCATGTTTGATTTTTTTTCTTGTTTGATAGCCCATCCTAATTTCTATTACTCCGGGGATCTAGCTTAACCTTCTAGTAATCATGTTGGAGTCACCAACTCATTTCTCGAAATAAGGATATGACTTTATGGCATATACTCTTTTATAGTCTCAAGGCTTGTCACCTCTTGTCTTTTCCTTTACTTGACTATGGACTCTGTTATCTTGTCATATTATGATTTACCGTTATCACCCTTTTATCACATCTTACTCGTAATGCCTCATTTACTCTCTTCTATTCTCCTGCTAATACTCTGTCTATTACCTTATTCTGAAAACTTCAACGAAACATTCTTTCACTTTAGAGCTCCTAGCTCCATCTCCCTAGCTTTTTGGGTTGCCTAATATTCTAATTTTACTAGGGGCGTAAATATTTATCCCTTCTAGGATTCCACTACATGTCTTCTGATATTTCTGGACGTTCTAGTATTCATATCTGACAGTACTATTCAGGAGTGCACCATCTGATATGCACGATCTAATAGGGCCTCAAACAGGGCCACATCGTTAAGAATTCTCTCTCTACTAATGCCCTTACATGTTGTTGTATTTGTCCACGGGCCAGCTATAATTTTTCTATTTGAAAGTATCTCTATATCATTCGCAAACATAAGTCTTGGCTCGAACTCTTATGACTCGGCTCTATAGCACGGTTTGCATTTGAAAGAAGGGTAACAGACTCCTAGACACGACTTGTAGACTCCCTAGGATAGCACTTCTCTGATACCAAGTTTGTCATGCCCCAAACCAGAAGAGGCGTGGCCGGCACCCGGTGCCATACTCGGTCCAAGCGTACCACTTTGTAACTATGAACTCTGGAGGGGTAACCCTCAATTTAGGCCGATGATGCCATATTCTTAATCATCTGAAGATAATGTCTCTCTGGGGTAAACATACCCAAAAGTTGATATATATAACTGTGCAGGCCGACGAAGCCTCCATGAACATCTACTGATATACAAAATATACAGGACTCATCTATTATCCTCTAGAGATGACTGTATCATGATCAGGCCTAGGCCTCGACCTACCGATCAAACCAGTATATATACAATGGACTCCAAGGTCTAGACCTGGTAACTCCAAGGAAGTGGAGATTTCCAGCCGAGCAGATGTTTGACTATGTCTACTGGGAAGGTCTATCCACCTGTCTATCAAGACCTGCAGGCATGAAATACAGCATCCCCAAAAGAAAGGGACGTCAGTACAAAATAATGTACCGAGTATGTAAGGCAACAGAATAACCGAAAGCTGAAACTGAACTAATAATATTATAACTGAAGTAACTAGGAGTAACAAATAATCTGAAGATATTCTTACCTACTGATACTGACTCGACTCTCTCAATATAGTTAGTGAAATCGATGTCCAGCCCTATAAAGCACGGTATGTACAACTGCACTTCCATAGTAGGCTCACTCATAGGCACTCGCCCATACTAGGCTCTGTATCTCGGCTATTCTGGGCTCGCTCATAGGCGCTCAACCACAGTAGGCGTGGTATATAACTTACCATCTGATCGGAGGTTGCCCAGTAGGGGCATGCCCACCGATTATAGCTTGATGGTGGTGTACTGTAACTTATGAGACTAGGATAATGTACAGAAAATCAAGAGTACGAACTTCTCTTTATGTCTCGTTATCAAACATATGTTGTTACGAGATCATGCCAAAAAGAAGGAAAGGCTTAGACTTAACATACCTTAACCCCTTTAAGTCCTTAATACCTTTCATGAAACTCTTCAAACAACTCAACTCAATCTACCATAGCATAAGGAGATTCAAAATCAGTGCTGAGTAAAGGTTAAGTGTGTAACTTAAGCTAGTAGCTCGTTTATGTAAATTTGACATCATCTCCGCTGTAAGAAGGTCCTCCTCCAATACCATATAAAAACAACAAAAATAACAACAACAACAAGTGAAGTCCAACAATATATAAGTATCAATAACAAAACACCATATAACAACAACAAGTCACAACTACTTCACGATGAGCGACAAGCTCCGATTGGAATCCGTATAACCCATATCACCCCATATAGACTTCTTAGATTAACTTAACAGTATCATTAACATGATAATGAAGTTATTCATCAATGATTTCAGCCTTATACCATATATTTATAACAAAGGAAACAATCCACAACTACAACTATACTCAATTATCAACTTTATTCACTAGTTCATGCCTAGTCCATCCACTTAACTTAAGCAATATCAAGATAATATTAAGAACATGCAAGAACACAATAAACGTACCTCCTACAGTAGCTTCAAGTGGAAACTCAATATTTAGTTTACAACAGCCATCAATGGCAATACAACACCGTAGAAGCGACTTAAGCTAATATTCACTTCCAATCTCAAGTTTCGTAAGTTTCTTTCATCATTTAACCTGATAAAAATATGGACATGCATAAAAACAGAGACCATACCATATATATATATATATATATATATATATATATATATATATATATATATATATATATATATATATATAGAGCCTTAAAACAACCCAACAAAAGATAACAACATATCTTCCTCTTTCAAGTGCTATCATGTAATCTTTCACTCCAACACCCAACCAACATGTAATGAACCTAAAAAACCATAAAAATAATGTTAAACACACCTTAGCCAGTAGATAAAATTCGAACCCTGAGTTTAATTAAGCTCTCCATCATCCTTATTCACATCACAACACCATAGAGGTGTTATTCTTCACCTTTGGCTAACTTTGAGGTTGGATTATGGGGTATTTATTTGAAATTTATTTGGAGCCTTGGGGGAACTGTTTGGGAGGGCTTGGAGAGTGTGAGGATGGAAGGAGGTCAAAAAATGAGGAAAGCTCATCCCAAAAACGAGATAAAAATAAGTTAAGGTCGGCCACTAACCAAGTGGGTCCCATAGGGGCTGCCTGCGCGGTCTCGCAAAAACGCGAATATCTCTCCACTCCAATGTCATATTGATAAACGGTTTAGTGTGGTAGAAACTAGACTAGTAGATCTTCAAATTTTTTGGTGGATGATCGAGTAAATCCAAGTATAATGGGATAAAAGTTCAGCTACATTTGACCTAATTTTCAGCACATTTATGAATGCAACTTTTGATGATCTTTGCCAACTTTTGTTCCACCACACGCTTGACTACAAAACATAACACACGACTATAATACGAATAAAATAACTTCTAGCATAACCTCCTTATCATGTTATGCGCCCTAGTATCACCCGAAAAACATGTTATAACATTCTCAACTTGTCGACTTTCGACGAAACTTATTTTCTTCAATTTGTTTAGCTTCTAAGCCTTCCAACCCTCTTGGTACTTTTTATTCATGATCTTATGTATTTGTAACCACAAAGTTACATGATTAACTTACTTTATGTACTTTTAGAGATGATATCATTTCTTAGCTTACGTCAACTGACTTGCGATGTACTTTCACGTACAAAAACATGGGGTATAACAAGAAAGCATACTGATGTGGCTAGGTTATGAACCAGGCATTGGTCCTGGCCAAAAGCTTCAGGGGATCACAGAACCCATACGACCACAATATCATGGACCAACCTTTTGTCTCAGGTACGAATATACTGTGCAAGAATACCAGGATTGGACAGCGCTATACCACCTCTGCACCAAACATTCCGCCTGATTGATGTAATCTAGGGATCTGAGGAAGATGAGGTTTTTGCCGGCATGAGGAAGTTGTTCCTTGACGAGGAAAATATGTATTTCAATGCAATTTTAGAAGAGGAGGAGGAGGAGGAGGAGGAAGACCTTACCATTAAGATAGTGGGAGAAGGAGCTGTTCTCAAGAATTGGACTGCTACACCATCCCGGGCTTGCCGAGTACCTAGGTAGCCTTGGCAGAACTAGCATGATTTATTTTCAAATTGTTTTTGGGCATTTAAGACATTTTCAGTGTTTTGTTTTGAAATAATTACTCGAGCCATCGAGTCATACTTGTTGACAATTTTAATTTTTTATGCATTATTTCTTTTCGTTTATTTGTTATTATCTTTCTACGTTCTTTTTCAGCATAATTATTACATATCATGATGAACGTACGACTGTGACATATATGAGACAATGCAACATAAGGAAAGTGATTCGGAAGATTTGAAAGATGATATAACACCTGAGGAAATTGTCAAATAAGTCGACAATTTTGAGTAAAAACAAAAGTCCAATTTGGAAGAAACTGAGGCGGTTAACTTTGGAGATTTTGAAACAATTAAGGAAACTCACATAAGCATTCATCTATCATCGTTAGAGAAGAAAGAGTATACGGGTTTCTAAGGGAATATGAGGATATTTTTGCATGGTCTTACGACGACATGACTGGGTTAAGCATGTCCATAGTGGCTCACAAGCTACCTACTAACCCCATGTGTCCGCCAGTAAAACCGAAGATCAGGAAATTCAAGCCAGATATGAGTTTGAAGATAAAGGAAGAGGTTACCAAGCAAATCAAAGCCAAGGTCCTTCGAGTGGTCGGGTACCCAATCTGATTAGCCAAAATTGTGCCGCTTCCGAAGAAAGATGGGAAATTTAGAGTGTGCGTTGACTATCGAGATCTGAACAGAGCAAGTCCTAAGGATGATTTCCCGTTCCCCAACATACACATACTGATCCATAACTAGGCAAAGCATGAACTCTAATCTTTTGTGGATTGCTTCGCAAGAAATCACCAGATCTGGATGGACGAAGAGGACGCCAAAAAGACAACCTTTATCATGTTGTGGGGGATATATTATTATAAAATGATGACATTTGGTTTGAAGAATACTAGGGATGCCTACATGAGGTCCATGACGACTCTTTTCCATGATATGATACACAAAGAAATAGAGGTGTACGTGGATGATGTTATCATCAAATCTAAGAGAATTTCGGATCACATAGCAGACCTGAGGAAGTTTATCGACCGGCCTCAGAAATACAATTTGAAGTTGAATCCTACAAAATGTGCTTTTGGAGTCCCTGCTGGGAAGTTGCTGGGTTTCAACGTCAATCGCCGTGGTATTGAGCTAGACCCATCAAAAATCAAAGCTATTCAAGACTTGCCACTGCCAAAGAACAAGAAGGATGTGATCAGTTTTCTAGGATGCCTCAATTATATCAGCCGTTTATAGCACAATCAATGGTGATTTGTGAGCCAATCTTCAAGATGTTAAGGAAAGATGTTGCGGTAAGCTGGATCGGAGAATGTGAAAAGGCTTTTGACAAAATCAAGGAGTACTTGTCTAAGCCGCCCATGTTGGTTCTACTAAAGCCAGGAAGACCTTTGTTGCTATATCTATCCGTGTTTGACAGAGCTTTTGGTTGCCTCCTGGGGCAACATGATGAAACCGGGAGGAAAGAGCAAGCGACATATTATCAGAGTAAGAAGTTCTCACTTTACGAGGCCCGATACTCTTTGCTGGAGCGCACCTGTTATGCTTTGACATGGATTGCCAAGAAGTTTGGACATTAGTTCTGTGTGTACACTACATATCTCATATCAAGGATAAATCTACTAAAATACATCTTTTTAGAACCCATGCCTACGGGTAAGTTAGCAAAGTGGCAGATATTGCTAACTGATTTCAACATCATCTATGTGACTCAGAAGGCGGTCAAGGGGCAAGCATTGGCCGATTATTGGCATAAAACCCCATAGAAGGAGAATACGAACCATTAAAGATGTATTTTCCCAACGAGGAAGTCGTTTGTAGGTGAGGATATTGTCGAAACATATGATGGTTGGAGGATGTTTTTCAACGGAGAAGCAAACGTCAAGGGAGTGAGCATTATTGTTGTCTTAGTATCCGAAACTGGTCAACATTATCCGGTATCCACAAAGCTCAAGTTCCCATGCACCAACAATATGGCAGAATATGAGGCTTGCATCTTGGGATTCAGATTGGCGATCGACATGAATATTTAGAAGTTGCTAGTAATTAGAGGTATAGATCTACTGGTACATCAAGTTCTTGGAGAGTGGGCTACCAAGAAAACTAAAATATTACCATACCCACATTATGTGCAAGATTTGATCAAGAGTTTCACGAAGATAGAATTCAAACATGTTCTAAGGATTCATAATGAGTTTGCAGATGCATTGGCTACCTTGTTTTCCATGATACAACATCCTGAAAAGAATTTCATCGATCCTATCCCAGTTGAGATTCGTAAGAAGACAACTTATTGTGCTCGTGTTGAATAAGAGTTCGGCGGAAATTCATGGTTCCACGATATCAAGGAGTATTTGGAGAAAGGAGAATACCTAGAGAATACTACACACACTCAGAAGCGCATGCTCCGAAGATTTCCTAACAACTTCTTTCAGAGTGGATGAATTCTGTACAGAAGGATTTCTGACTTGGGGTTGTTGTGATGTGTCGATGACAAGCAGGCGTCTAGATTGCTCGAAGAAATAAACAGCAGAACCTGCGGACCTCACATGAACGAGTTCGTTATGGCCAAGAAGATATTTAAGGGTAGGGTATTTCTGGATGACTATGGAAACAGATTGCATCAAATATGTATAGAAGTGCCACCAATTCCAGGCACATGCTTATATGATACGAGTACGCCCAACAAACTCAATACAACGAGTTCACCCTGGCCTTTCTCTACTTGGGGAATGGATATCATCAGACCAATTGAACCCGCTGCTTTGAAAGGACAGAAATTCGTTTTGGTGGCTATAGATTACTTCACAAAATTTGTTGAAGCCGATTACTTTAATGGTGTGACTAAGAAGGTCGTAGCAGATTTCGTCCGCTATCTTATTGTTTGTCGATTTGGAGTACCTGACTCAATCATTATCGATAATGCTGCCAATCTCAACAGTGATCTGATGAAAGCCACGTGTGAAACGTTCAAGATCAAGCACCATAATTCTACAGTATAAAAGCTATAGATGAATGGAGCCGTAGAAGCTGCCAACAAGAACATCAAGAAGATATTAAGGAATATGGTGGACAACTACAAGAAATGGCATGAGAAGCTACCATTTTCTTTTCTCGGGTACCGCACCACTGTTCGTACGTCAATTGGGGCAACACCTTATTTACCGGTCAATGGTATTGAAGCTGATATTCCTGCTGAGGTGGAGATTCCATCCCTAAGAATGATACTGGAGGCCGAACTCAGCGATGTGGAATGGATACGGAGACGGCATGAGCAACTGGCTCTCATTGACGGTAAGAGAATGAACGTAGTGTGTCACGGTCAACTCTACTAGAACAAAAAGGCAAGGGCTTTCAACAAAAAGGTTAGATCAAGGCAATTCAAACCGGGGCAATTGGTGTTGAAACGAATCTTCCTACATCAGGACGAAGAGAAGGAAAATTCTCACTTAATTGGCGAGGCCCTTACATGGTTCACTGTGTATTGACAGGAGGAGCGCTTATACTTGTAGAGATGGATGGAGAAATATGGCGAAAACCTATCAATTCGGATGCAGTCAAGAGATATTATGTTTAATATTATGTTTGCACTTTCCATTGATGTAACCTGAACTACACTTGACATGATTCCTATTTAAGAGGGGATATGTAGGAAGCCCTATGGGTACGATCACATCATAGTAAAATATTCATTCCCCTCTATGGTCAGGAACTGGGGAAAGATTTCGAGTTCTATCATTCTCGTTACGTCAAGGATCGCCAAAGAAGTGTATTGCCAGAAATATGCATTTAAACTGGGGAACATTTTTGAGGAAGGTCCTCAAAATTCCAAGTTGAGGAGTGTATACGGTAAAATCCGAGGGACCGATTTTATGGTCATTTCGGGGCTCCAAAGATGCGCCTCATAAAGCCCGAGGCAGGGATCGAGGCGCAATCTCGTAGAGTTCCAAAATACTTGGCTCAGAGACAATGTGGATCGACGATTGCAATAAAAAAGTAGGGAGTTCCCTAGGCACTTGAAGGAAGTTGACAGGCTGATGTGCGCACGTACCGAGGCATTAAATAGCTGTATCAATCCCATATCATTGCAATAAATGCACTGATACTATACGAAGATTCCCCTGTTCTACAAACGGGTTCCTTATCATTTTGTAAAGAACACACAAGATACTTCATTCAATACAAGAACATTCTTTTTGCTCTCTAACTTAAACATACTCTCTATTTGGCTTTAATGCTTACATTTATTGCTTATTTATATTTATTGTATATCATTAATCGTTCTTCATTTATTACTCGTTATTGGTCATAAAGAGCCACAATCACAACCCTAATAGTTGTTAATCCTCCATCGACCGCCCTTAGCCGGGCATCCAATTTGGCATCGAGGCCCGCACGCACTAACTCGAGGCCCGATTCTCAACCTTTTAGTTTGGTTTCTAAAGCCATCTTCAATCTCTTATATTATTCTCTAATCTCATCACTTAACATCTACTGCTAAACAACCAGCATAAAAATAGATCACATATTTTTAGAACCACAAAATCAAATCTAATTGTTATTACCATTTTCAAGGTAAACAGTTTGGCGCCCACCGTGGGCCTAAAAATAATTGTGATTGTTTTCTTGCTCGTTTTTTACATAAAGCAAGTTATCTTTCACCCTTTTTCTTTCCCGAGATCTTTGATTTCAGGTCAAAATGTCCAACTCAGTAAACGCACGGGAAAACAACAGTCTTGAGGATCATGGAGAAAACGGTGTAGCTGTTCCAGGTCTTGGTGTACCACCACGAAACACTGGGGACGCACAAGAACCAATTCCCGTGGACGCGATCTCGCGCGACGCTCAATACATCGAAATAAGCTCGCACACCAACAGGAGCATACACCGAGGAGATCAACAAGAAGCTCATAAAACCCCGGCTAGGGAAGAACAGGAAGTTAGCCTTCAAGTTATTTTTGAAATGTTACAGGCACAATAGTTGGCGATTGCTCAGCTGCAAAGCCACCAAAAAACTCCTCGCACGGTAGCACCGGAAACGGTCCACAAGCCGAGCAGGTACCGGAAAGATCAAGCGACAATAGGGTCGGCAGCCGATCCCGCCATCATAAAAATGCTCAAGGACCTCACAAAGAGAGTTAAATCGGGCGAGAGGAAGATAGAAGCCAACGACAAGAAAGTAGAGACCTAAAATTCTAGGGTCGACCAAATCCCGGGCGCACCCCCGATCCTGAAAGGTGTCGACTCCAAGAAGTTCGTGCAAAAGCCGTTCCCACAGGAAGCGGCTCCAAAACCCATTCCAAAGAAGATCAGAATGCTCGACCTTCCGAAGTACAACGGAACCTCGGACCCCAACGAGCACGTCACTGCTTACACTTGTGCAGTAAAAGGCAACGACCTAAAGGACGGCGAAATCGAATTCGTCCTACTGAAGAAGTTTGTAGAGATGCTCTCAAAAGGAGCGATGATGTGGTACCAAAACTTAGCCCCACACTCGATAGATTCGTTTGCCATGCTGGCAGATTCATTCATAAAGGCGCATGCTGGTGCCATCAAGGTAGCTACAAGAAAATCCGACGTCTTCAAAATCAAGCAAAAAGACAACAAGATGCTGAGAGAATTCGTATCTCGCTTCCAAATGGAACGAATGGAACTACCGCCGGTCTTCGACGATTGGGTAGTGTAGGCCTTCACTCAAGGTTTGAACGAGCGAAGCTCAGTGGCTTCGAAGCAGCTGAAGTAGAACTTAGTTGAATATCCCGTCGTGACTTGGTCGGATGTCCACAACCGATACCAATCAAAGATCGGGTTCGAAGATGACCAACTGGGAGCCCCCTCGTGCTCGGTATATCCCAGTAGGCTTCTGACGAAGGAGCCAAAGCCAAGCAAAGAAAGATACCAACCATACACTGAATATAGGAGAAACGCCCCAAGGCGCAACATACCCCGCAACGATCGAAGGCTAGATCGAGGTCAGAACCCTCGGGGACTTGTTAGCAGAGTTGGATTCGATGGGCACACTGGGACGACGGAGGCACCCCGCTTGTCGAATACAACTTCAACATCGACATATCAGACATCGTATTCGCCATCAGTAAAATTAGAGACACCAGGTGGCCAAGGCCTGTACAATCAGATCCTTCGCAAAGGAACCAGAACTTAGTGTGTGAATTTCACAACACACATGGTCACAAGACAGAGGATTGCCGACAACTCCGAGAAGAAGTAGCCCGACTACTCAGCAAAGGTCACCACTGAGAATTCCTTAGCGACCGAGCAAAGAATCAGTTCTGGGAAAGAGAGGCGACCAAGAAGAATGAAACAAGCGAGCCACAACATGTACCACATATTCTTCGGAGGTGTCGATGATCCACAAGAACCCATGGTCAGGAGAACAAAAATTTCCATCACCAGGGAAAAGAGAACTCGAGGTTACATACCCGAGGACACCCTCACATTCAACAACGAAGACCTCGAGGCTCTATCTCAGCCCCATAACGACGCATTGGTAATTTCATTTCATGTAAATACATTTCAAATTAAGCGTGTGCTTGTGGATCTAGGTAGCTCGGCCAACATCATTAGGTCGAGGGTGGTGGAGCAACTCAGACTGCTCGACCAGATCGTGCCCGCCTCTCGAGTCCTCAACGGATTCAACATGGCAAGCAAAATGACCAAAGGAGAAATCACCCTCCCGGTCAATATGGATAGCATGACCCAAAATGCCAAATTTCTTGTCATCTAAGGAGATATGAGGTATAATGCCTTGCTCTGAAGGCCATGGATACACTGCATGAGGGCAGTACCGTCCACCCTCCACCAAATGATGAAGTTCCTGACGGGATAAAAACCGTCTACTGAGAATAGCATGCAGCAAAAGAGATGTTTGCGGTGCACGATGTGGCACCGACACCAATACCTCCATCGTTGAAGGAGCCAAAGGATAAGCAAATGGTAAAATAACAATAACAAGCTATACCGTCGGTTACACCCGACTAAAACAAGTAACGGACCTTACCGCATCCTCAAAACAAACAATCGAAGCACATCAAGGCTCAAGGCATCACCGACACTAAAGTATGGTCATCTCCCTTTTTCATTCAGGTTCTGCTCTAACCATGTACGTAGGCACTCGATCGATGCCGCCGAAGCACTTACCAACCTGAAGGCTATAGGTTTCAAAAGCATGCGTTGCACTCTTTTCCTTCGATCGGGTTTTATCCTAAGAAGGGTTTTTACCGACAATGTTTTTAATGAGGCAACATCTATATGCTACCTAAGTAAAGGCTCAACAAAGTATTCAAGGCTTCTCTTCAATCAACCTCGAATACTGAGGGGCATCCCCCCAAAAAATCACCACCTCGGAGAAGCCAAGATGTTCTGAACGGGGTCTCGATAGGAAAATGATGTACCGGGCCAAACGGTCGAATGAACCATGTTCGTATAGAATAACCAAGCCCTAAGGGCGAAGACATGTATACTTGTACCAAGTAATCAAAGAATATTTTCCTCTCCATCAAAACATTTCGCGTTTCATAGAATCTCGCCATTTCTTACAAAAATGGCTCTAGGGCCCAAAATGTCCCGAACACTCAGGGACTGGCATCCCGAACACGCGGGGACTGACGTCAAAAACTCGAAGCTAAGCCCTCAATAGGGAAACATTAAGATTGCAAAAATTGCTCCAGAAGCCAAAAAACATTCGAACACTCGGGGACTGGCATCGAAAACTCGGGGCTACATGACCTCCGGGTCGGAAAATCCAAACTCGTAAGCCCTCAATGAGGCAATACCAAGTTTACATGGAATGGCTCCTGAGCCAAGAAATTCTCGATGACTTGGGGATTGCCGCCAACTGCCACCCCCATCGATCGGTCAAAACCGGAGGCTATAGGGCCCCATGCGGGCAACCTCGAACGCGTAAGACCTTCATAAGGCGATATCACATCTATATGATCTTCATACGGCAATACCAAATCTGTAGGACCTCAAAGGCATGTAAAAATTCCTAAGACCTTCACAAGGCAATATCACCTCAAGCAAGGCATGAACCATACTTGTACCAAGTGACCAGAGCTGTAAGACCTCAAAGGCATGTGAAAATTTATAAGACCTTACAAAAGGCATAAATCCCAATATTAAAGTTAAGGCTATATATCGAACATATAAGACCCCTAAAAAGGCATACCCTCGATATAAAATCCGAAACTACCTTACTCGGGGACTGAAAGGCTCCGGCCAAACATAATGACTACGGTACAAGGGTGTACCAGCGAAAATCACAGGCCATCAAGAACTTCGAAAAGAACCGGATAAAACAGGCTACCCTCGATACAGGCAAAAGGGCTTCGACCATGTCAGCTCCAGAACTATAGGCTTTGAAACACCCAGCCACCGAGCAAAACCTCCTGAGGTGCTCGATCATCGCCACATAACGACTCATAATCGAGGTTCAACCGGACCGTCAAAGAGTCAGGAAATATGAAATTTTAAAAAGTCCTTAACGAGGGGAAAATAAAGCCTATATTAGAGGTTGCACCGACCCTAATGCGTAAGAGCCACTACCGCTAGCTCAAATAAAAGGTCGTACCGACCTAAATCGTAAGAGCCAATGCCGCCCATTTGTATAAAAGGTCGTACCGACCTAAAGCATAAGAGCTTAAACGCCGGCTTACACTAAAAGGTTGTCTCAATCAAACACGTAAGAGCCTACAGCCCAGCGAGCCCCATGGTCATACTATAAACCCAAGGGTGCTTTTAATCCAAAACCAATTCACCTGGCTAATAACTGACAAACATCAAAGCAAAAGGAAGTACATGAAGAAAAACCAACAGGGTTTCCTTTTATGCACATGTATGGAAAAATACAAAGCTCCATTTACAATGAGTGGCACTATGCACAAAATCAGAAAAGAAAAGTCCAATCTACATCCCCCTCGGGAACTATGGCATATCAGCCTCTTCCTCGCTATCTTCGGCATCAGACAAAAGGAACTTAGCATCGGACTCATCCGCCCTTGCCCGCTCTATCTGTTCCGAGAGATCAAAGCCCCTGGCGTGTATCTCCTCGAGGGTTTCCCTCAGGGATCTAGATCTGACATACTCTTTGTTCCTACTCTCCAGGTCGAGAGCTCTTCTCAGCTCAGCTCGAGCGTCGATGACGTCTTGCAAAAAGACGGCCACTTTCTTATCGGCCCTGGCTCGGGTCACCTCGGCTTCAGTCCGAGCATCTACGACCTCAGCCTTCGTCCTTAAAATTATAGATTCGAACCTTGCAATATTGCTCGACCGGACCAGACTGTTCACGCGAATGTTCCGGAAAATCACTTCAAGGGCGGAGGCCTTGGCCAAGACATCCCTCTGGGCCTCAACCTTGGCTTCTAGCTCGTTATGCTCTCGCTTAACCCGACCAAATTCGCCCCAAAGTTGCTCCAGGTCCTTCGTTTTTCTCTACAGTTGAAAAAGGAAAATATTAATCTGCAAAAGTTGGAGGAGGGGCGTACATCGGCTCAAAACAAAGGTTACCTGTCTTTCAAGATAGTCCTTGTAGTTCCGACTTTGATCCGCCTCATACCGCAGGAATACCAGCTCATCTTCCTTTTTCGTGCAAAGAAGCCTAAGGGATTTCTCCCCATCCAAAGCTTTCTGCAGCCTGGCCTCACGGCGAAGCAGCTCGGACTTAAGCTTGTCAAAGGCCTGCAATAAGAAAGTTCAATAAGGAAAAGAAAGCACGAAACAAAAAGAAGTCTATACCAAAGCTTATTATAAAGCTAAGCCGCTGAGTCTCACCAAAAGCCGAGTATACATCTGATGCCTTGTTCCCCCCGAAGTGCCTTCGATGGGAGAAGAGGGAGACAGCGGATGACCCTTGTCCCTCGAAGTACCTTCGACGAGAACGGGAGATGGCGGCAAGGTTGGAACTATTTTTTCAAGAATAGAGGCCCCAGAGGCAGGAAGCTCGGCTGACTCGTCTCTTTTAAACCTCGGTACAGGACTCGCCCCACTGCGAACACCCTCTCACCTCGAGGATTCCTTCCGTTTATTATTGATCCTCGATCCCGAGGTTGGCAATCTCTCCTCCTCCTCCCCAAGGAGACACGGCCTCATCTCGGAAAATTCTCCAACACCTGTGTTGGCTGAGTCAGTGCGCTTTATAGAATGTACCTTTCTAAGAAAACAAGCCACTATGCACCTACCATGACGTTAGGCCTCCCATCTCCCCTTGGATAGGTCTCGCCATTTGCGCTTATCATAAGTCGAGCAAGCTGCCAGCTTACGAGACCATTCCGCCAGATCAGGCACCTCGTTCGGCAATCAGGCGATCGCTACAAAAAGCAAAAGGGAGAATATCTTCACAAAGCTCACCTCCATTATGGAATGAAACAGTAAAAACGTAAGTGTACCACTTACGTGCGAAATTCCATTTCTCAGGAAATGGCAGAAACTCTCCGGGGATAACATCAACTGTTCGAACTCGGACAAACCGATTCATCCACCCTCGGTCCTCGTCTTCTCCATCACTAAGGGCATGAGATCGAGTGGACCGACACCGTAGGGTGATCAAGCCCCGATAATGCAAAGGCCGGTATAACCTAATGAGATGGCTAAGGGTGAACTCGGGCCCGACCTTTTCTGCAAAATACCTTATCGTCAGCGCTATCTTCCAAAAGGACGGGTGAGCTTGCGCCAAGGTAACGTAGTACCTCCTACAAAACTCGAGCACGAACCTATCGAGAGGGCCCAATGTAAAGGGGTACATATATACGTTCAAAAACCTCTCGACATGAGCCATGACGCTCTCCCCCGATGAAGGTACCTGCAGCACCACTTCTTCTCCCGATCCGTATTCTTTTCTAACTGCCTTGAGATGCTCCTCCTTAATCGAACAGATATACCTCGAAGCATGCTCCCAGCAGCCCGGAACATCGGGAGGTTTTGCCTACGTAAAATCCCTCTTCGAGACAAAGCATCTCGACGTTCGCAACCCACCGCCGGCCAAATGCGAAATCGGATATTCCTCCTCTCCTTGGCAAGTGGATTTGAGCTCAGCAGCCATGATTGCGGTGATACAAAGAGAGGGTAAATAAAAGACACACAAAAGCTTTGAGTTGAGGAAACTTGGCGCATGGAGGGGAAACCCTATAGAAAAAGATAGTCACCTAGCACAACAATATTTTCAAAAGAAGGGAAGGCAAGTACATATATATAGTAGTTGGCGACTGTTCGCCTCCCCTAAGGACCAATGAATCTGACCATGTCAGTACCGTTTTCTTGAGGAATGCGTCGGTGGGGCCAACCCCGTTGTTTTCACAGTCATATCACTTAAAGTGATACTGTCGCTCCAGCACTCGGGAGTCATTCGACCCTGAGGGTTTTCGATATTTGCAGGGCATCGACCCTGTAAAAGCTCTCGGCCCCATTTTGAGATGGTACCCAATCTCAAAGGTCTCAACTGTCCCGAACACATGTTCCGAAGATCCAAAAAATCAGAATTAGAAGACAAAAGCGATAAAATATAGTGCTCAAAAGCTGGAAGCAAAAAGAAAAAACATTGTATTCCCAAAAAATACATGTAAAACGAGGGAGCATTTACAAAGTCTTTCCCTAAGAAACCTTGGCACAAAAGGGGAAAAAGACGACCTAAATCTACTCTTCACCCCCGGAATCATCATCAGAGCCCTCGTCCGCAGCATCCGAATAGGCAGTCTCTTCCTCCATGATTCTGGCCTTCTCAATCTCGGCTGAGAAATCGACGCCCCTGCCACTCGCTTCCTCGAAAGCCCGCTTCCTTGCTTGCGCACGGGCACGAGCAACAACTCGAGTCAGCTTCTGCTCGACCCCCGCTAGTATGTCTCGAGCCTTCTCATTCGCAGTAGCGGCATCTTTCTTCTACGAGGACGCCTTTTCCTCTGCCATTGACCCAGCCGGCGACAGCGCAGCAATCTCCTCCTTGGCACTCTTCAAGAGGTCCCGAGATAACGTCAGCTCCGTCTGCAGATAGTCCCTTTCCGAGGCCACGACCCCATTCTTCCTCCACAGGTCGTGGACCTCCGTGTCCTTGACAGCTATCTCCTCCTAAAGACACCCCACGAGAGCGTTCTTTTGCCCAACCTACAAAGGTGAAACAAATTGATAAGTATCAAGTCAAAATAAAAGGCAGGCTTGTAAAATACAGTACTACCTGCTTGACAAGGTTGTCTCTATCTCGATTTAGTTCTTCCAACCTTGCTCGGAGCATACTCAGCTCCTCCTCCTTTCGGGCGGAAAGGGTCTCCAACTCCTTTAAACTTGAGGCAAGACCCTCAACCTCCTTCTTTCGACCTATTAGCTCATCTCGTAGCTTGGAGACGGCATGGTCATATAACTTTTTAGCCTACAAACAAACGAGTCAGAGAAACAAAGGAAAATATTTGAGAGCACCAAAATATGTCAAGGTATTACCTGCCGCAGGCACCCCTCCGCTTCCTCGATGGCATTGGGAGCGTCAAGGCTAGCATAATCGCTAACTCCGTCGAGGAAGTTTCCGAGCTCACCTTCCCCCTTATGAGAGCCTCCCGCTTTGGCGATGTTCAGGTCCTGCGCATCCCTAAACTCTCCAGGTGAGAATCGGGGACCCGAAGTTAGGCCCCCCTAGAACGTCGACGGACCTGAAGGACAAGTCCTGTCCCTGAAAACTCCAGGCTCGAGCCCTTTGGAGCCGACTGCTGCAAGTTCCTCGGAGCGGACCGTGCCGTGCCCGCCCGATGACTCAGCGACCGTGTCCACACCCTCATCGAGGTCCCCAGAAACATGGGCCCGATCCAAATCGGCCGTTCCCGACTCGGCAGCCCTCGGCACAGACACTTAGGGGGCATCTGTGCCCGACCTCTTCCTTTATGCAAAAGGGTTATTATCGCCATCATCATCCTCATCCTCGTTGCCGGCACTTGCCCCGGAAGCTAAAGACGAGACCTCAGCCTCAGCTCGAGGCCTACGAGACTTGGGCTTCTTCGATGCAGGGGATTCGGCGGCCGTCTCCTTTTTCCTCTTCTTGCCCTTATCGGGCTGAGGGGACCCTCCCTCGCTAGCAGGACACGCTCTCATCAGCACCCCATCGCCAAGGCCTGCATAAACATAGTGATTGAAACTTATCGGCACAGAGGATATGGGGAAGAAATATGAAAACATGATAGAATCGGCAAGAAGGAGCTTACCGTGGTTCTTGGCCACCCACCGCGTTTTTGCCAATTCATGCCAAGAGCGCTCAAGATAGGGGAACGAGGTATTTAATCCCCTAATCCACCCCAACAGGTCCGGAACATATTCGGGGTACGAAAGGGCGGCTGCATAAGCAGAGGGAAAGTTGGTTTTTTGAGAAGAAAGTAAGAAGGAAATAAAGCATATTCAAAGAAGAAGCACGTATGCTTCACATTCCACTCCTCCGAGAACGGCATCCTTTCAGCCAGAATAATGTCCGAGGTCCTTACTCGGGCAAACCGGCTCATCCACCCCCAACCCTTATGCTCATCGATACTCGAGAAAAAGGGTTTCGAAGATCGAGGGTGAAACTTGATCAAGCCTCGAAAAAGACGGGGGCCGTACAGCCTGATCAGATGATCAAGGGTAAAAGTTGTACCCTCGACCTTGCCGGAAAAATAGCGAAGCATGTAAACTATCCTCCAAAAAGAGGGATAAATTTGGCCAAGCGTCACCCAGTATTTACAGTAGAAGTCGAGAATGACCGGGTCTATAGCCGAAGAAGAAGGGTTCGAGGAGTCGACAGGGCCCAAAGTGAACGGGTATGTATATACATAAGGAAAACCAGCCTTATGGTCCGTTATGCTCTCATTAGGGTTGGGGATCTCGACCAACACTTCCTCCCCCCATTGGCAGTCCGTCCGCACTTTGCCTATAACCTTCACAACGCTAATGAACTGGGACACATGTTCGCATCGACCCGGCGTAGATGAAGGCCTCTCAATGGAAAAATCCTTCGTGCTATCAAACTTGGTGGGCGAATACTGTTCAACGGTAGGAGCCACTTTGGTCTTACCCTTAGATTTATTCTTGGATGTTCGAGATGAAGAGGCAGCTTCATCTTTCCGAGGGACTGTCTTGGAGGTTCTGTCCATGGCAACTAAAGGTTTGTTTTTCTCGAGAAGGGAGGCAGGAAACCAAGGACAAAAGAAAGAGGGGTGTAGGGAAGATGGATTTGGCTCTAAAAGCTTGAAGGAATCACAAAAGTGCAAGTCGCCAAGCAACTGGGATATTTATAGAAGCCGCATGGGCAGCGGAACCAAACCAAACGGTTCGTGGGTTTCTCAGTGGTCGTGTTGATAGCGACCCTTGCGTGGCCGTTGAGTTATAACATTTAATGCCCTAACATGTTGGCGTCATGATGAGTGCAAGAGTTCAAAACTGTTTCCTATCATCTTACTCAAGGAAACACGGGGACTATCTGCATACGGTAAAATCCGAGGGACCGATTTTATGGTCATTTCGGGGCTCCAAAGATGCGCCTCTTAAAGCCCGAGGCAGGCCTCGAGGAGAAATCTCGTAGAGTTCCAAAACATTTGGTTTAGAGAAATTTTGGATCGACGACTGCAACAAAAAAATATGGAGTTCCCTAGGCACTTGATGGAAGTTGACAGGCTGATATGCGCCCGTACCGAGGCATTAAATAGCTGTATCAATCCTACATCTTTGCAATAAATGTACTGACACTATACAAAGATTCCCCTATTCTATAAAGGGGTTCCTTATCATTTTTTAAAGAAAACACAAGATACTTCATTCAATACAAGAACATTCTTTCTGCTCTCTAACTTAAACATACTCTCTATTTTGCTTTGTTGCTTACATTTATTGCTTTCTTTATATTTATTGTATATCATTAATCGTTCTTCATTTATTGCTCATTATTGGTCATAAAGAGCTGCAATCACAACCCTAATAGTTGTTAATCCTCCATCGACCGCCCTTAGTCGGGCATCCAATTTGGCATCGAGGCCCGCACGCGCTAACTCGATGCCCTGATTCTCAACCGTTTGGTTTGGTTTCTAAAGCCATCTTCAATCTCTTATATTATTCTCTAATCTTGTCACTTAGCATCTACTGCTAAGCAACCAACATAAAAATAGATCACATATTTTTAGAACCACAAAATCAAATCTAATTATTATTACCATTTTCAAGGTAAACAAGGAGGTTGCAATGTCTCAAAGCATGCCACCATCTATTATTCGACCAAACTATTTACTTTCATTCATTTTTTAAAGCAATTGCGTTACTTACATATGATTTACCATAAATGCAATTTTTGAAAAATCACATTTTCTGTAGTTGCCAGATGTTACCCAAGGTGGCTCGAACAAGGCAAAAGAATCAAAGGCACGGAACAACCTTGCCCCCCCCCCCCAAAGCTCACGATTTTTCTTTGGGTGCAGGCATAATAGATATGACAAGAAGTCCACAAATTCATAACAAGAATTTTATCTTCACTGACAGAATTCACCATGCCTAAAAGCGTCAATCTAAGGATTACTTTTCCCTCTCGCATTTAATCGTTCCTTTTCCTACATAGGGCTAAGCACTACCCTCATTACATTTGCATAGGGGATAAGCGTTTCCCTCATAATTCATAGGGCTAAATGCTGCCTTTCTCTACATGAGACTAAATATTGTTTCCATTACATTACATGAGTCTAAGCACTGCCTCCGTTATCGCACAAGGCTAAGCATTGCCTTCCTTTGCATTAGACTAAACACTGTCTCCATCACATTGCATGAGGCTAAGCACTACATCCATTATTGCATGAGACTAAGCACGGTCTCCATCACATTGCATGAGGCTAAGCACTGCCTCCATTATTGCACAAGGCTAACCACTGCCTTTCTTTGCGCGAGACTAAGCATTGTCTACATCATGTTTCCTGAGGCTAAGCATTGCCTCCATTATTGCATTAGACTAAGCATTATCCCCATCATATTGCATGAGGCTAAGTACCGCCTCCATTATTGCATAAGGCTAAGCACTCCCTTCCTTTGCATGGGACTAAGCACTATCCCCATTACATTGCATGAGGCTAAGCATTTCCTCTATTATTGCATAAGGCTAAGCATTGCCCCTATCACATACAAGGCTAAGCCCTGCCTTGTCTCATTCTTGCATACAACTCAGTATCAGTTGTTCCTTCTATCTAAAGATTAATATCTCTGCATCTTTGCAATTCATGGGCTGGAATATTGCCACATTATCGGAAGGCGTCATAGTCAGAAGGCATCATCCTCATAGCCAAAGACATCATACCATAACCTGAGGATCTCTCAAAACTGCACATCATTATTCAAAGGCATCATAGACCGGAGGCACCATCCTCATGGCCCGAGGACACAATTTCATGGCCTGCAAATCCCTTATCATACGCTTCATGGGACGTCATGGTCTAAGGACATCGTCCTCGTCATCCAAATACAACTCTCATGGCCCAAAGGCAATCTGCATCATGTTTAAATTTTAACTATAACACTATATATTCGCGTGCACAGGGTCATCATTTTCTTTACCCGACAATTCTTTCATCATTTCTGGGCAAAGAGGGGTAGCTGTTGATATCCAACTTTATCCTCGTATTTTATAAAATGTTCTATATATTTTTCAAAATATCATTTTACATCGTGAATCAATTTAAAAGAATCATACAAGTATTTTCTATAATTTTTCATAATTTTGAACTTTTAAATTTATTTTTCTTGAATTTAAATTGTTCAAATATTTATCAATTATCCCTTCAAACTATTTTGGAATGACTTAATCATCCCAATTAATTATTTGTACCCACATGCATGTCCTATAATATTTTTCTATAATTACGTTTGCATTTTACACTATTTGCATTAATAGCCTATACTTCAACAATTAATTGCATTTACTATTTTAATTAGGTCAAAATAATATTTCATATGTTTTTACAATCTTCAGTTATTATTTTTTTAAATATTAAGTGGCATAAATGGTATTTCTATATTTATTTAGCTATTTTATTAATTTATTTCTTCCTTAATTTTTTTATTCAAAGTCTGACCCAAATTAGGCCGATTTTCGGACCCAAATTACCAGCCCAGACCTCAAAACACTTGGCCCAATCCCTTTAGCCCAAACCAAACGACCCTATTAATAAAACCCGAGTGCGACCAGTTAAACCAACCCACGTCGCTTAATTTTCAATTTCGTGCGTTGATCTCTCAAGATCAACGCGCCATTTAATTACCCAACCCAAACCCTTATCCCTATTTCCCTAGCCGCCTTCACCAACCTTCTCTGAATCCGATTAACTCATGGATTCCTACTGTGATTCACTTATCTTTTATGGATTATCTCGTTGTTTCTTACAATACTATGGTATTACACAGTACTTGCCCTATTTTTGGCAAGTACCAATCTCCCAAATCAAGAGAAATCGGACTCTCTCCTCAAGATTCTGACAATTTTTCATCTATATACATTAATGGCAAGATTATATGGGTCTAATTTACCAATATATGGGCAGAACTAGGGTTTTCCTGATTTTTCTCCTAATTTCGCCGTGGACGGCGACGACGGACAGTATAAGGGAGGCAGCAAAGGAGGTATTGGGAGTGTCAAAAGGCTATTATGGCGGGAACCGAGGCGAATGGTTGTGGAATAACGTGGTCCAAGGTAAAGTGGAAGCCAAGAAAGTTGCATACATTAAGTTAGCGAAGAGCACCGACGAGGATCAGACGAGAGCGAACTGAGAAAGATATAAGGAGGCTAGGAAGGAGGCGAAAGTAGCGGTCACAGAGGCTAAGACTGCTGCTTTTGGTCGGCTTTATGAGGAACTTGGGGCAAAGGTGGGGATAAGAAGTTATTTCAGTTGGCCAAAGCGAGAGAGAAGAAGGCTCGCGACCTGGATCAAGTGAGGTGCATCAAAGACGAGGACGGTCGAGTATTAATGGAAGAGGCCCAGATTAGGCAAAGATGGCAGTCGTACTTTCATAAACTTCTGAATAAAGATGGAGATGGAAACATCGTGTTAGGGCAATTGGGGCACTCCGAGAGTCACCGAGACTTTAGGTATTGTAGGCGCATTAAGGTTGAGGAGGTCGTGGGTGCGATGGGTAAGATGAGTCGGGGCTAAGCGACCGGACTTGACGAGATTCCAGTAGAGTTTTGGAGATATGCGGGTAGGGTAGGCTTGGAGTGGTTGACTGGGTTGTTTAATGTTATCTTCAGGACAAAGAGGATGCCTGATGAGTGGCGGTGAGTACAATGGCTCCGATATATAAGAACAAAGGGGACATACAGAATTGTAACAACTATAGGGGTATCAAGTTACTAAGTCATACCATGAAAGTTTAGGAGAGGGTGGTGGAAGGGAGGATAAGGTGGGCAGTGTCTAATCGGAGAACCAGTTCAGGATCATGCCGGGCCATTCTACTACGGAAGCTATCCACCTTATCAGGAGGTTGGTGGAACTATACAGGGATAGGAAGAGGGATTTGCATATGGTATTTATTTACCTAGAGAAGGCATATGACAAGGTCCCTAGGGACGTCCTTTGGAGGTGTCTGGAGGTGAAAGGTGTGCCGATGGCTTACATTAGGGCGATAAAGGATATGTATGATGGAGATATGACTCGGGTTAGGACTGTGGGAGGTGACTCGGTGCCTTTTCCGAAGGTTATGGGATTACACCAAGGATTTGCGCTCAGCCCGTTCTTATTTGCTCTGGCGATGGACGCACTGGCACACCATATCCAAGGAGAGGTGCCATGGTGTATATTATTCGCTGATGATATAGTTCTGATTGATGAGACGTGAGGCGACGTTAATGTGAGACTAGAGGTATAAAGGCAGGCTATAGAGTCTAAAGGTTTCAAGTTAAGTAGGACTAAGACGGAATATGTGGAATGTAAGTTCAGCGACATGACGGGGGAAGCGGATGTGGAAGTCAGGCTTGACTCACAAGTCATCCTCAAGAGAGAAAGTTTTAAGTACTTAGGGTCAGTTATCCAGGGAGATGGGGAGATCGGCGGGGATGTTATGCACCGTATTAGAGTGGGGTGGATGAAATGGAGGTTAGCGTCTGGAGTCCTGTGTGACAAGAATGTGCCACCGAAACTCAAAGGTAAGTTTTATAAAGAGGTGGTTAGACCGGCCATGTTGTATGGAGTTGAGTGTTGGCCAGTCAAGAATTCACATATCCAGAAGATGAAAGCAACAGAAGTGAGGATGTTGAGATGGATGTGTGGGCACACTAGGCTGGATAAGATTCAGAATAAAGATATTCGGGAGAGGTTGGGCGTGGCTCCCGTGGACAACAAGATGCGGGAAGCGCGACTTAGATGGTTCGGTCACATGCGGAGGAGGAGCCTAGATGCACCGGTTAGGAGGTGTGAGTTGTCGACTTTGGCAGGTACGAGAAGAGGCAGAGGGCAGCCTAAGAAGTATTGGGGCGAGGTGATCAGGCAATACATGGCGCGACTTCAGATTTCCGTGGACATGGCTTTTGATAGGAACATATGGAGCTCGAACATTAGGGTGGTAGGATAGGGGGTAGTCGGGAGTTCTTCCCTCTTTGTATCGGGTAGTCTGATAGAGTTTCGTCTAGGTTTGTTAGTGGTCTTTGTTGTATTCACATTGTTGTTTTGCATAGTTTTGTGTTATTGTCCTTTCACTTATTTGTTGTGGTTATTTTCTTTCTGGTATCTTTTGATGTTACATGTCTTTTCTCTTGTTTCTTTTCTGATATTATTTCCTCGCCTGTTGAGCCGACAGTCTCCTTAAAACAGCCTCTCTGCCCTTTTCGGGGTAGGGGTAAGGTCTACGTATACTCTACTCTCCCCAGACCCCACTAGTGGGATTTTACTGGGTATGTTGTTATTGTTGTAATTATATTTCCATGTTTGTTTGTTCAATTTCTACTACTATATAAACCCCTTTTTTTCCCGTTCCCCTGGAAAACTTAACGATTTATTACTTTACTAATGTTACCACTATTGTTCTCTCAACTCCTTTTCTTCTCTACTTTCTGCATTCTTGGCTCTTGGCCAGCTAAAAGCCATGGCCATCAGAACCCTCTCTATCAGCCTCCCTTGTGTGAGCACTGCTCGGGGCTCATTTAAGGCCCCGGTAAACTCTGACGCACAAGGATTTAGGTCTTTTGGTTGCTCTCGTTGTTGCGGATATTCGAGCTATTGCTGACACTTAATCTTGTCTTCTATTTGATTGTTGAATCTGCAAACTGGTGAGTGTTTCGAACTTTGCAATTCTGTCCTCATTGCTTGTTTCCAGGGCTTTGCATATCCATGTTGTGTTAACCAATATGACTCCTATATTGTGGTATTATCATTGGCAATTTTACTTGATTTGTAGCTATTCTGCAATATTGAGTCTTCGAGTGTTATAGCCTTCCTAGATTTTTAGACTCCAACATGTTCAATTTGAATGACTGTGTACCTATAAGTTTACTTTGTTGTTCTGCTGTTTATTATAAGTTTTTTCTCATGCCTTGTTTTGGATTCTCGTACTGAAATTCCTAGGGAAGCATCTCCTACCCTGAATTTGCCTTAATGAACTTCTACTAATAATTCATTTATGTGAACTTTGTTCTTACCTGCTTACATTAACTTTGTTCTTACCTGCTTACATGAACTTTGTTCTTACCTGCTTAAAAATCAATTTTAATTGTCTACTGTTAGAAATCGTGCCTATTGGATACTGTTACTCATCTTAGACAATATGTTTATAAAATCAGCGTTGTTAATCATGAGCTTTGAGGCAGTGTACTATCTCATCATGCAAACAAGTAGAGATCATGTTTATAGGACCTGCAATGCCTTTAATCTGCAAATGCGTTAGTCTAAAGCTACAATGCTGCATGTGTAATACTAGAAATCAGGATCCCATAGAAACTATGCCTATAGGACTTAATGACTCTAATGCGTCTTAATTCTAAAAACTGTCCACTGCCTAATCTGCCCGCGTGCTTTTGTTGTTTATGTGTGGAGGTTAACTTGAGCCTTCTGTCGTCATTATGTGAAGTCCTATATGTTTTGAATGTGCGCTAGTTTTATCATTTTTGAGCATCCTAAGTAGAGTCTAGAACCACCTAATAGTAGGCCCAAAGCCTCCTAGACCATAGTCCTGGGACAGGTAGTGCACGCATAGGACACGACCTAGAATTGTATTAGAGAGCCTTTAAGTAAACAACTTTAATATAGTAATCGGGTAGCAGGAGATGATAGTCTGTGCACGCTGAATAATATGATCAACCCCTACCTTAAGGGAGTTGCGAAGTATTATTTGTGTTGCACGGGGTGATCCTTTAGGCTAAAAAGCTTAGGGACCCCCCCCCCCCTCCTTTATATGTTATTGTTCACACTTAGACATCGAATATAGAATAATTTGTACCTCGCAACTTCTAAAAGACTTATATTGATTATCTATATAATTTAATTGTTTCTCGATTTTCTTTGCACCTGTTATAATAGAACCTTTAAATTCATTATCTCCCCTCACTTATATAATTACTTAAGTTAATTGTAATTCGATAATCCCATAGAGTGTAAACTTCGGTCAGGACCCAGAGTTGTGGACCCTGAAGAGTGCCAAACATATTTTCTATAATGTAATTTGAGCCCTTACCCAAACTTTGTGGCGTTTGACTAGTTAAAACAATGTTATTTGCAAATAGGTGCCTTAACGCACCTTAAAATCGTTAGTTGGTGAATCTTCTCATTTAATACCTATTTAGAAGAGTTGTCACATGGAGAAACCTGCTTTCGCGAGAAAATGGGGCGCGACACTCGAGCAGGTGCTATGGCAAAGCACGTCCCTCCTCGGCCTCTACACCGACCCCAGCCTCGCACAACTCTAGCAGGGGGTGGGAGTGCCTAATCATCGGATCAGTAGTACGTGTGTTCACCATCTGTGAGAGAATAAATAGAAAAAGACTCAGATCTGAAATCAACAATTCGCACAATACGGAAACAAGGAAGTGGAATTTCCTAACAATTCCGTAGCCTCTCGAAGATAAGTACAGATGTCTCCGTACCGATTCGCAAGACTCTACTAAAATTTCTTATGACTTGTAACACCTATGAACTCTGATTCCAACTTGTCACGACCCTAAAATCCCACCGGATGTAGTCGTTATGGAACCTAGTCCCTATGTCATGACCCTAATTTCCCAACTAGGGATGTCACGGTGGCACCTAGTCTCTAAGACTAGGTAAGCCTAACATGCATGGAGAAATAGCGGAAATAATAGTAGATCTTCAAATGTAAACCAACTAGCTATCATAAAAGAACTCAACAATACCGCTGACAATAACTCCCAAAATCTGGTGAGACTGAGTCATTAGCTCTACATGGATATACTAAAACATCCCTAATACATCACTCTCTAAGTTAAGAGTAAGCAGTAGAAAAACAAGGACATAGGGTGACTTCGAGGCCTGCGAACGCGGGGCAGGTATACCTTGAAGTCTCCGAACTGAATGCTCTACTCACTAGTGTCCTGAATCGAGGTACCTGGATCTGTACGAAAATGCGCAGAAAAGTAGTATGAGTACACCACAACGGTACCCATTAAGTACCAAGTCTAACCTTAGTTGAGTAGTGACGAGGCCAGGTCAAGACACCTACTATGATAAGAAAAAGAAATTGAACAAGTATAGTATAGTCTAATAATGGAAATGAGGCAAATAAGGTAGTAAAGTAATACAAGAAGATAGGCTACAACTGAATTTAAAGCAATGAAGGCAACCAGGAATGAAACACATAATAGGACATCAAGAAATAATACAGACAAATATAAGTGAGGTAAATGAGAGATAACAACAAGAATCACAACCGATGTACTGCCTCGTATTCACATTTCTCAATTTCAATCACTATCTTTCTTTATATCACTACGGGAGCCTGAAATTTAGTTTTGAAAATTATTTATCCCGAAATAGCTACCCGCGTTTTATCCCATCTTATCACACCCTGTGGCTTTAAGTAGTTCCCTACTAGCAATACACGTATCAAGCCCACCTTATCTCACTCCCTGCATTTCAACCCCTAGCCTTATACCACCGCATGTGTATCAATAACACAATACAATCACAACTCGCACCACAAGTGCCTATATGCCACAACTTGCCACAAAGTCAACAATATTAATGCTTTCCACAACAGTAGCTTGTGGCTCAACCACAATGTGAACAAGAATCTCAACAATAATAAAATAAAGGTGAATAGATCAACAACAGAGATACCTCAATAATTAACAACTTTGCCTCAATGAGATAACGACCTTTACAACTTCAACACCAATAACTCAACAAGAACATATTCCATGAAATAATAACTCCAGGTAACTTAGTTCAGCAATTAAAGAAGTAACAAGACAACAAGGGAAGCAATAACTTCAACTAAAGCATATAAGAGCAAATACGTAGTAAGAGGTAGAACAAGTGCTACAACGTCAAATAAGTGTGGGAGAGTAGATAAACAAATGTATGGGTGAATTAGCAATGAAAGAGATAACATGTTTTAATGACCCAACTAAAGGCATGGAAATAGTCTATATGGCCTAAACCGGTCAAATACCACATATAGCTAGCGTACCCACTCGTTACCTAACGTACACGGCTTTTACATAACACAAAGAGCACAATCAATCCAAATCTTAAGGGGTAGTTCCCCTACAAAAAGTTAGGCAAAATACTTACCTTAAACAAGCTAACTCAATCCACTAGTAATCCTTTTACGCGAATATTCAACTCCGGACGGCTCGAATCTAGCCAAAATAACTTAGTACCATAAATGCAAACCAGACGAAACTATTCCGGATAATAAAGTTGCAATCTTTAAAGAAAATCAAAAAGTCAACTTAAAACGTTAGCCCCTGGCTCGCATCTCAGAGGCCGTCAGAACTTAAAAACTCTGAACCCCCATTCAATAACAACTCCAACCTTACTAAATTTTATCCAATTCCGACCTCAAATCGACCTTAAAATCCTGAAATTATAGCTTTGGAAGTTTTCAAAAAGTTTCTTAAATTTTTCAACTCAAAAAACTAATTAAATGATAAAAACAATCATGGATTCTTGAAAAATAATAAAATCCGAGTTAAAGCACTTACTCTGATCAACTCTTGAAAATCCTATCAAGAACCGCCCAAACCTGAGCTCTCTAACTCAAAAGACGAAAAATTGAACAAAACCCCCGATCAAGCCCTTTTCTACCCAATTATTTCGCTTCTGTGGACCAGCAGCCGCTTCTGCGGCTCTACACCTGCGAAAATCCATCGCAGGTGTGGTTTTTCATTAAGCTAGGGAAAATTGCTTCTGCGGACCTTTGACCGAATCTGTGGTGGCGTTTCTACGAAACCATGCCGCTTCTGGGGAGAAACGACCGCGCGTACGGTCACAGCTTGCCCAGCCCCAAACTCGCTCCT
Organism: Nicotiana attenuata; assembly: GCF_001879085.1. Taxonomy (NCBI): domain Eukaryota; kingdom Viridiplantae; phylum Streptophyta; class Magnoliopsida; order Solanales; family Solanaceae; genus Nicotiana; species Nicotiana attenuata. The sequence continues at coordinate 127,712 of NW_017671162.1, forward strand.
ACGGCTCCCAAGCCACTTCTACGGTGCCGCACCTGAGGCCGAAAGTGCACAGGTGCATTTGCACCAGAACCTCAGCTGGACACAAATTCTTCTAAGTCCAAAATGATCCCGACTTCAATCCGAATCATATTCGGGGCGCTCGGGACCTCGTCAAAACATACCATAAAGTCCCAAATCGTATAATAGACCTACATGAGGCCTAAAATCACATCCAGCAACATCAAATCTACGAATCACAACCCAATTCAAACTTATTGAATCCATGAACATTCAACTTCCATACTGAACGTCGATCCATATGAAACCTGCTCCGATTAACTTCAAATTTTACGCACAAGTCATAAATGACACAACGAACCTATTACAATTCCCGAAACCAAAATCTGGACCAGATATCAATAAAGTCAACTATCGGTTAAACTTCTCAACCTTCAACTTTCTTACTTTCACCAATTCAAGACAAAACGGCCTACGGACCTCCGAATCAATATCTAAACATACTCCTAAGTCTAATATCACCATACGGAGCTATCAGAAACATCAAAACTCTATTTAGGAGTCGTCTACACAAAAGTCAAACTCTGATAAGCTCTTTGATCTTAAACTTCGAATTTTAGGACTAAGTGTCCCAGTTCACTTCGAAAATCACCCAAAACTATACCACCACCGCGGGAAGTCACATAACCATAATATAACATAAAGGAGCAATAAATAGGGGAACAAGGCTAAGATACTCAGAATGACCGGCCGGGTCGTTACTTCCTTCCCCTCTCAAGACAAACGTTCGACCTCGAGTGAGTATAGAGACATACCTAAGGTGGCTAAAAGATGAGGATAATGACAACGCATATCATGATCGGTCTCCCAAGTCTCCTCTTTGACTAGTTGACCCCTCCATTGAACGTTTACTGAAGCAATATTCTTTAACCTCTACTTTCGGGCATGTCTGTCCAAGATGGCCACTGGCTCCTCAACATATGTCAAATCCTTGTCCAATTGGGCTGATCTGAAGTCTAAAACATGGGATGAATCATCGTGATACTTCCGAAGCATGAAATCATGGAACATCGGGTGGAAATGCAAGCCTGTAGGCCACCTCCCCCACTCTCTCGGGGAACTCAAAAGGACCAATATACCTAGGGCTTAACTTGCCCTTCTTCCCGAACCTCATCCCACCCTTCATGGGTGAAACCCTTATAAGAACCCGGTCTCCCACCATAAATGCTACATCACCAACCTTCCGATCAACATAACTCTTCTACCTAGACTTTTTTGTACGAAGTCGATCTTGGATCAACTTGACTTTCTCTAAGGCATATCGAACCAAATCTATGCCCAACATTCTAGAATAACACAGCTCAAACAAATCAACTGGAGAACGGCACAGCCTCCCATATAGGGCCTCATACGGAGCCATTTGAATACTCGATTGGTAGCTATTGTTATAGGCAAACTCCTTAAGTGGCAAGAACTAATCCTAAGAACCCCCGAACTCCATAACACAGAATTGAAGCATATCCTCTAATATTTGAATGGTGCGCTCGGGCTGTCCCTCCATCTAGGGGTGAAATGCTGTACTCAACTTAACCTATTTTCCTAACTCATGCTATATGGCCCTCTAGAAGTGCAATGTAAACTATGTGCCTCGGTCAGTGATAATGGATACCGGCATGCCATGAATTCGGACAATCTCTCGGATATAGATCTGAGCCAACTACTCTGAAAAATAAGTGGTCACAACCAGAATGAAATGGGCCAACTAGGTTAACCTATCCACAATCACCCATACAACATCAAATTTCTTCAAAGTCCGTGGAAGCCCAACAATGAAGTCCATGGTAACACACTCACATTTCCACTCGGGAATCTGAAGTATCTGAAGCAAGCCGCCTTGCCTCTTATGCTCATACTTCACTTGCTAGCAATTTAGGCACCGAGCTACATACTCTACTATGTCTTTCTTCATTCTCCTCCACTAATAGTGCTACCTCAAATCCTGATGCATCTTAGCAGCACCTGCATGAATGGAGTACCGCGAACTATGGGCCTCTTGAAGAATCAACTCACGTAACTCATCTACATTGGGCATATATAACAGCCCTACATCCACAACACCCTGTCATCTTCAATAGAAACCTCCTTGGCATCGCCGTGATGTATCGTGTCCTTAAGGACAAGCAAATGGGGGTCGTCATACTGACACTCTCTGAAGCGCTCATATAAAGAAGACCGAGAAACCACGCAAGCAAGAACTCATTGTGGTCCGATATATTCAATCTAACAAACTGATTAGCCAAGGCCTGAACATCAATGGCTAGTGGCCTCTCTGCTATTGGTAGATATGCCAAACTACCCATACTCACCACCTTTTGACTCAAGGCATCGGCCACCACATTGGCATTCCCTGGATGATACGTAAAAGTGATATCTTAGTCTTTAAGAAGCTCTAACCATCTCCGCTACCTCAAATTAAGATCTTTTTGTTTTGAACAGATGCTGGAGATTCCGATGGTCGGTATAGATCTCACATGGAATGTCGTACAAGTAGTGCGTCCAAATCTTCAAGGCATGAATAATAACTGCCAATTCCAAGTCATAGACAAGATAAGTCCTCTCATGAACCATCAACTACGGAGATGTGTAGGCAATCACCCTACCATATTGCATCAGACCTGCACCAAGGCTAACACGTGACGCATCACAATACAAAGTGTAAGACCCTAAACTCGTAGGCAACACCAAAACCGGGCTATAGTCAAAGTAGTCTTGAGCTTTTGATAGCTCATCTCATACTCCTCAGACCATCCTGAAAGGAGCACCCTTCTAGGTCAATTTGGTCATAGGTACAGCAATGGATGAGAAAACCTCTACTAAACGGCGATAATACACGGCCAAACTAAGCAAACATCGAATCTTAGTAGCTGAAGACGGTCTGGGCAAACTCTACACTGCTTCAATCTTCTTTGGATCTACCTTAATCCCCACACTCAAACCCACATGTACCAAAAATGCCACCGAATCAAGCAATAATTCACACTTTGATAATTTTGCATACTACTTCATTTCTCTCAAGGTCTGGAGCACGATCCTCAAATGCTCCTCATGATCCACCCAGCTGTGGGAGTACACCAAGATGTCGTCGATAAACACAATAACAAATAAATCAAGATATGGTTGGAATACACTATTGGATTAGGTGCATAAATATTGCTGGGCATTTGTCTGCCTGAAGAACAACACAAGAAACTCGTAGTAATCATAAAGTACTTTCAGGAGTCGTAGTTCTGAAAGTAGTCTTCGGGATATCTAGATCCCGAATTCTCTGCTAATATTACCCTAATCGCAAATCAATCTTTCAGAACAATTTGGCACCAATAGCTGATCAAATAAGTCATCAATGCATTATAGTGGATACTTCTTCTTCATTGTAACCTTGTTCAACTGCGATAATTAATACACATGCGCATAGAACCATCACTCTTCTTCACAAACAGAATCAAAGCACCCCAAGGTGAGACACTAAGCTGGATAAAACCCTTATCAAGTAACTCTTACGGATGCTCCTTCAACTCCGGTGGTGCCATATGATATAGTGGAATAGAAATGGGCTAAGTGACTGGCAACAAGTAAATACCAAAATCAATATCTCTATCAAGCGGCATGCCTAAAAGATTTGCCGGAAATACATTTGGGAAGTCTCTCACTACCGGAACTAACTCAACAGTAGAAGCATCAGCACTGACATCTCTCACAAAGGCTAGATATGCATCACACCCCTTCTCAACCATCCGTTGTGCCTTAAGGAAGGACATACCCCTGCTAGGAATATAATCCAGTGTACCCCTCCACTCTAACCACGCCAAACCTAGCTAACGAATGTCACATTCTTGCATGAGAATCTGGAATAGCATGATAAGGCGATAACCAATCCATACGCAAGATAACATCAAATTCTACCATACTAAGTAACAATAGATCAACTCTGGTCTCAAAACCACTAATAACAACTAAACACGATCGATAGACATGGGCCACAATAATAGAATCTCCCACAGGCGTGAACATGTAAATAGGAGTACACAGATACGGAGTAAAGTAAGATAACACATATGAATATGTGGGTCCTACGTCAAATAAGACTGATGCATCTCTATGACAAATCGGAACAAAACCTGGATAACTACATCTGATGCCACTGCCTCCATCCTACCCAAAAAAGCATAGAATCTGGCCTAGCCTCCCCCTCTACGGCGACGCCTACCTGCCTAACCTCTACCCCTAGCTGGTTGTGCAGGTGGTGCAGAAACTGGAATGAAAACCATGGCCTATGATGTTTATGGACTAGGTGGAATCCGTGGAGTCTCAATAGTCTGTAGAGGTGCACCCCTTCTGAGTCTCAAGCAATCCTTCACCATATTTCTGGTATCATCACACTCAAAGCAAGCTCTCGGTGGATGTGGCTGCTGAAATTGGCCCTGGCCTAGTCGGCTAGACTGACCGCAAAAGGCACCTTATGCAGGAGGCGCACTAGACGGTGGTGGTGCATAATGGGCAACCTGAGGCCTTGGAGTTGTCGGAGCACCACTAGAAGCTAGAAGTGCTAAGTGAACTGGACGACTCACATAGCCTCTACCATGATGGGCTGCAGCTGGGGTGTGGGCACCACTATATCCTCCTGAATCTCCAATCCTCTTGGCCTCCCTCTTCTCTCTCTCATAGCCTTACATACCCTCCAACCTCCCCACAATCTCTACCACCTGCTGGTATGGAGTATCTGTCTCCAACTCTCGATCCATGTTGACTCTAGTGCCATAGTTGAGCCCCTCATGAATCGACGGACTCTCTCTCTGACTGTACAAACCAAGGCATGTGCATGCCTGGACAACTCACGGTGTCTGATAGCATACACAAACAGTGTCATTGTACCTTAGTGCAACTGTTCAAACTATACACGCCACGCATCACGAAGGCTCTAGGGAACAAACTCTCTCAAGAACATCTCTGAAAACTTAGTCCATGTAAGTGAAGCTGCATCGGCTAGGCTACCCTCCTCGTAAGCCCGCCACCACTGATACGCTGCTCCTCACTATTGGAAAGTAGTAAAAGTAACTCCGCTTGTCTCCACATTAATCATGGTGAGGAGAATACGTTCGCACTTCTCTAGAAAACTATGTGCATCCTCTGTAGCCATTCTGCTGAAAGTAGGAGTATGATACTTCTTGAACCTCTTAAATCTAAGCTGCTCCTCCTCAAATACCACTGCCCTAACCTCGGGTTGAACTGAAACAATGGGTTGCGCTGGCATAACCTCTAGGACCTGATCAACATGGACCTGCTGCTATGGGGTACGGACCGCGGGACTCCGAGCTCCTCCCCCAGCCTAAGATGTGGCTGGTGCAAGTGGAATCAACCACACGGGAGCTAGAGTGCCAAACATGCTCAAGAATTGTGCCAGGGTCTCCTAAAGTGCAAAGGTGGCAACAGGTGCCTTGGGTGACTGCCCCCCCCCCCAACTGGAGCTACTGGTGGATCATTTGTCGCATCTCCCACATGTGCTATAGCTGCACCACGTGCCCCTCCTTAGCTTCCACCCTGACCCTTACCTCTAGCGGCTCTAGCAGGGGCGCGAGTGTCTGATCGTCGAATCCAGTAGTGCGGGTCCTCACCATCTGTGAGAGAATTGAAAACAAAGATTCCGAATTTCGAAGTCAACAAATTCGCACGATAAGGAATAAATGAAGTGAAGTTTCCTAACAGTTCTATAGCCTCTCGAAGATAAGTACTAACGTTTATGTACCGATCTGTAACATTCTACTAAACCTGTTTATGACTGGACACCTATGAACCTAGAACTCTGATCACAAATTGTCACGACCCCAATTTCCCACCTGAGGATGCCGTGATGGCACCTAGTCTCTAAGTCTAGGTAAGCCTAACATGCATGGAGAAATAGCGTAAACAATAATAGAACTTCAAATGTTAACCAACTAGCTATCATAAAAGAACTCAACAATACCGTTGACAATAACTCCCAAAATCTTGTGAGACTGAGTCATAGGCTCTTCACAAAGATACTGAAACATCCCTAATATATCACTGTCTAAGTAAAGAGTAAGCTGTAGAAAAATAAGGACAGAGGGTGACAACGAGGCCTGCAAATGCCGGGAAGGTATACCTTGAAGTCTCCAAACTAAATGCCCTACTCACTAGTGCCTAGCCTGGTTCGAGGTACCTGGATTTGCACAAAAATGTGCAGAAGAGTAGTATGAGTACACTACAAAGGTACCCAGTAAGTATCAAGCCTAACCTTGGTAGAATAGTGACGAGGCCAGGTCAAGACACCTATTAGGATTAAAAAAGAAACTGTAAAAGTATAGTATAGTCTAAAAATGGGAAAGAGGAAAATGAGGCAATAAAGAAATACAACAAGATAAGCTACAACGAAATTTAAAACAATGAATGCAACTATAAAAGCAACAAATAATAAAGGACATCAAGAAAAAATACAGACAAATACAAGTAAGGTAAATGAGAGATAACAACAAGAATCACAATCGAAGTACCGCCTCGTATTCACATTTCTCAATTTTAATCACAATATTTCCTTATATCATCGTGGGAGCCTTACATTTAGTTTTGAAAATCATTTTTCCCAAAATAGCTACCCGCGGTTTAGCCCACCTTATCACACTGCATGGCTTCAAGTAGTTCCCCTACTAGCAACACGCGTACCAAGCCCACCTTATCTCACTGCTTGTGTTTCAACCCCTAGCCTTATACCACCGCATGCATATCGATATCACAACACAATCACAACTTGCACCACAAGTGCCCATATACCACAACTTGCCACAAAGACAACAATATCAATGTTTTTCCACAACAAATAGCTCATGGCTCAACCACAATGTAAAAAAGACAATAACAAAATAAAAGTGAATAGCTCAACAAGAGAGATACCTCAAAAATTAACAACTTTGCTCAATGTGATAACCGCTTTACAGCTTCAACACCAATAACTCAACAAGAACATATTCCATGAAATAATACCTCGAAGTAAGTTAGTTCTACAACTAAACAAGTAAGAAGACAATAAGGGAGGCAATAACTTCAACTAAAGCTTATAAGAGCAAATAAGTAGTAAGAGGTAGAACAAGTGCTACAATGTCATATGAGCGTGGGAGAGTAGATAAACAAATGATGAGTGAATTAGCAATGAAAGAGGTGACATGTTTTAACGACTCAACTAAATGCATGGAAATAGTCTGTGTACCCACTCGTCACCTTGCGTATACGACTTCCACGTAACATAAAGAGCACAATCAATGCAAATCCTAAGCAGTAGTTCCCCCACAGAAAGTTAGGCAAAATGCTTATCTCAAACAAGCTAACTCAATCCACTAGTAAGCCTTTTTCGCGAATATCCAACTCAGGTCGACTCGAATATATCCAAAAAACTTAATACCATAAATACAAACCATAGGAAAATATTCCAAATAATAAAGTTTCTATTTTTAATGAAAATCAAAAAGTCAACACTAGGCTCGTGCCTCGAAGCCCGACCAAACTTACAAAATCTAAACACCCATTCAATGACATCTAACCATACTAAAATTATCCAATTCCGACCTCAAATCAACCTTCAAATCCTCAAATTATGGATTAGGAAGTTTTCACAAAATTCTCCAATTTTTCCAACTCAAAACACTAATTAAATGATAAAAAAAACAGTGGATTCATGAATAATAATCAAATCCGAGTCAAAAACATTTACTCCGCTCAACTCCTTGAAAATTCCCACTAAAATCGCCCAAAACTGAGCTCTTTGACTGAAAAGATGAAAAATGGAACAAAACCCTCGATACAACCCTTTTCTGCCCCAGTTATACCGCTTTTGCGGACCAGCAGGTGCTTCTAGGACTCCGCACCTGCGAAAAATTCATCGCAGGTGAAGCTTTTCATTAAGCCAGGGAAAATCATTTATGCAGACCTCTGAGTGCATTTATGCTTGCGCTTCTGTGGAACCAAGCTGCTTCTGTGGAGAAACGACTGTACCTGCGGTCACAGCTTGCCTAGCCCCAAACTCGCTCCTGCGGCTCCCAGGCCGGTGTTGTGACCAAACTCACTCACGCAAGTATACGTGGTCGTCAAGTAATGGGGTAGTGAGTAGAGTATCGTTCCCACAGAGACTTATGATTAACTTTTTACGGATTCAAACTCAAATGACTTATCTATTCAAGAGATTTCCCACAAATATTTGAGTGACTAGTTTACTACCTAAGAAACTATCAAGCAATGAAATAACTAGAGATAAACCACAACACTTAAGCAATTTCATATAAAAATCGGTAGGAGAGGATATTTCAGGTTCATAGGCTAACTAACGATCTTGTTGCGTTCTTGGCTTAAAATGACAAATTGATTTATCTGGATTGTTGATTGACAGGGTTGATATTACTCATAAGAATCTGTCGAGTTCTTACTCGCCTAATTAAACTAGCTTAATGCCTATATGTCTATGGAATTAATACTACAAGAATGCAATTACATTTCCTGTATTCCATCCAAGCAAGGCAATTAGGTATATGTCTATCCTAAACGCGAATCTATTCCCCGATGCCCAGGTTCAAGAACATGCTCTATTTAATCCTCTATGCAATCTAGAATTCCCACTTTCGAGTACAACTCTAGATTCGTAGATAGTATTTCACTGTTAGCTACTCAGCAATATAATTAAAAACAAAATTAAATAAACAACACAATATGATAAAATCAAACTCGTCAATTTAAACTTCAAACGTCAACATTCATGTAGCACAAATGACTGCAAAATAATAGGGTTCTTAGCCGCTCATGTTCATACAATCATCAAAAATAATGTTTTCAAACATAAAATCAATGAACACTAAAACAACAATGGAATAATTGATCAAATTCGTGTTCCCGGGTGTTTCGTACTTTTGTTGCTCTCTCTAAGTCACGTCCAACCCCTCAAAACATGTTTTGGGTTGTCTTTTATAAGAGTTGGGGCGTCTTAGGGTCGAAATAACCGAGTCCTGGGCGAAATAGGTCACTTTCACATCTTGAGCGCCCAGGGCAGCATGGGGCACTGGCCCTGACGTTCAACTTCTTCACATACTATTTTTTGCGCCACAGGTAGCGCCCGACGCTGCCTGTGGCGCTCAACTAGACACTTTTGCATTTTCATCCCATTTTCGCTCAATTTGCGCACTTTCATCCCAAATCATGTCCGAATGATTCCTATACATAGAAATATCACAAATTAGCACAGATCATTATATTATACATCTGAAATCTACAAGACATGATCATAATGCGAGGCAATATACATCAAAATATGCATACATTAAGTGAAATGTCAACACCCCACACTTAGACTCTTGCTCATCCTCGAGAAATGGAACTAGATTAACACCCCAAAACGTACCTATTACTATGAAAGAGCAGTTCACATTCAATTCAATCACACATTCTACCTTTTGACTATTGTCGATACCGACAATTAAGCATGAACACACGAATTTCACATTCTTCCTCTTTTTAAACTAGCCCAAGTATACAAAATGTTATTCAACCAACTCAAGCAACCTCTCCACAACCACCCTACCTCAAGAGATGACCCGTTACCACTAAGCATCCTTAACTCACACACTTACCCAACAAAAGAAGTGGACAACATCACCAATCCATCATGAGACCATGTGACCCCACCACAAGCAAAAGAGTGAATATAGAAGTAGCCCATACATTCAAATATGCCATTGAATATAAATTAAGGACATAACACTACTGAACAAAATTTTCTCACTCTCACAAGAAATTCATGTGCATCCCGTGGTCATACCATAAGCTTGCCCGTAGTGTATATCTTACTAATCGAAGCTAGCCAAATTTAGGATCAGGACTTTAAGGTTGTAATGTAGGGTAAGGGACGGGTAGGGTACATTTAGGAATAATGACTGACCCTCCTAAGCACTTTAATACACAACAACTCACACATTGAGCACATCTTCTTTTCAACCAATTCACTTGTCATACACCATATATAACATAGCTCTCTTTTCAATTAAGCACATTTATATTCACACTAGCACGAATTTGAAGGATTAGGATGTGAGTGTTTTCTACATTTTTTGAACTACTATTTTTTTTTCTTTCTCCCTTTTTTTCTTTTCTCCACACACTCCATACATTAAGGTTCATCTACTAGTGACCCTTTTTCACAATTTTTAGCGCACCTTATAGGACCTTCCATGGTTCCACACGTAAGCCACTATCCAATCTCTCACCTTACTTCTTTTAGCGACTAAGTGCCTTAGGAGGTAAAGGTTCAAAGAGCTTAAATTAAGAACAAAATAGAAATACGGGTTCTAGTATGGGTGCCAAAGAAAAGGTCTATAGCTTAAAGAGGCTAGCAACGGAAATTTTTTATTTGTGGGTGACAACCACCTCTATGGTCAAGCAAGAAATGCCTATGTCATCTCGTAGACTAGCACAACTTAATGGTTTTACTTTGATTAACACACGGGGCAAGTTCTTGACTACACAAGATAGCATAGAATATCACCAATCCTTACACACACATTTCCCTTGATTCAATCACGACGGTTTTGTTCGACTCTCAAGTCAAGCAAGCATAGGGATTTGAGAATTTTTAAGCAATAATGACTAGGTGGCATACAAGTCAACCAACTTAGAAAAAGGCGTCATAGAGTGGGCTACTTAATTTACTTGGGCATTATAATTCAAATCAAATATTCAGGAAGACAGAACGCATGCCATAGCTTAATGTGCCAACACCAAACATGTCAACAGTTACTTCAGAGTACCTTTGTTTTCTCCCTATCCTACTCCTAAAACAAAAAAAAACACCCAATTTGAGCCACACCCTTGGAAAAGATCCGGCGTCCAAAGAAAAACCAAGGGATACTACCTAACTATCCTAACAAAGAACAAAACAAAATCTTTTTAGCATTTTTAATTGGACTTTAATCCTCCAAAAAATTATCCAACAGATCCATCGTTGGAAAAAGTCCAAGCTTTTTCTTGATTTTTTTTTCATTTTACGAGCTAACTAGACTATGTGGATACTAAACTAAGCTAAAAAAACAAAAAAAAATTATACAATTACAAGTTAGGAAGTATTTCCCCCGCCCCACACTTAAACAACGCATAGTCCTCGATGCATCACAAATTCAAAATAAAGTAAGGAGGAAAGAAATAACACTCTGCTAGTCGGAGTCCAACTCCTCAGCATGCCCACCATCCGCAGTTCTGGGCTCATCAGCATATCCGCTTCTAGGGGCACCAAAGCTATGAGCCCCGTGACTTCATCATCATCCTCTTCCTTATCATCAGATCCTTTGTATGTGTTCTCTTCCTCAGATGGGTGAATAGGACTGCCCGATGCCACGCTCAACATCTCCTTGGAAGAACTGGAGAGATCATTGCGTAGATGCATACGCTCCTCGTCTGACACCCCTAGCCTGCTCATTATCACATTGAGAGAACTATAAAGCTACCTGTCGAAGTTTTCATCCCTCTCATTCCTCACAGCCTGACTTAGTTTTGATGTGGATTCTAGCAAGGAGGTAATGTCTGGCATAGCCTTTGGAGCCTCCACGACCTCATCATAGCCAGGGTACTGCGGTACCTAACAGGATAGCATGTACTGTGTTAGGAGGTTTCCAAAGAAGAACCTTTTGGTCCTTTGCCCAAAGCGGGTGGGGCCATCTCCCCTAGCATGATCTCACAAACATTTATAGTTCACTCAGTTATTAGAAAAAAATCACACACACTCGAGCTCGAGTGCATTCATTGTTTTGCTCGACGGGCATCAATCTAGCTTGCACAACGTTTTGCCATACCTTAGCCGTGTTGTTGAAGTCAAAATGGAGCATCTCAAGGTGGGCATCTTCCTTAGTCTTTGTCCACTTGGCATTAGAATCAACGCCACAAAGTGTATGACGTATTGTCCGGTAATGTGGGCTTTTGACGAGCTTTTGGAGCCTCCATGGATTTGTCTTATCAACTCCCAAAAATTCACACAATGATCTTCTATCCAGTGGTATATCATTTCCTTGGGCCGATGATTGGAACAAGTCTACGTTCCAATTTGCGTATAGCTCGCGCACCATGCTCAAATTCGCAGGGGCCTGGGCAATAAATAAGTTTCTCCATCTTCATCTCTACCAACCGAGCAAGCACATCCGAGAAATTTCATCAGAGGTTTCACATTGATCCCCATTTCAAAGACGTACCGCCCATATGTAACGAAGTCCCTATGCCATGCAATAATAGCATCACTGACTAGTTTCAAATAAGGCCTCGACTGCAATCATGACTATTATGAGCCGCCGACAACTTGTTTTCATTTAGGTTGCCGAGAAAAATGTTCACCTTGCTTGCGTTTCTTGGGAGGGGGAGAAGTAGTAGAGGAATTTCCCACCCCTTTTCCTTTGGCGGCACTATCACGAGCCAAAGCAACCTACACACGACTAACACAATTGTGAGAATCAATCAAGACATTCGCCCAAAGTAATCGTTAGAAACCAATATGACCCCACACTTAATACCAAAGGCTATGAATAATCTATGCACAAGAGTGATTCAAAGTGCACCAATGTTTCATCATAAGGCGACCATAAGGTGATAGGTACTCAAGACTTCCCCTTGCCACAATTCAAGTAGTCGAACATGGCCATAACTTAGTCGTAGTGCAAGCAAGCAATGCTAGAGTCCAATTTACTACCACTAGTCTAGTACACTAACCACTTCTTATAAGAGTTTACTACATGATACATGACCCCCAAACACCCCACACTTCACCCAACATCATATACAACTACACGCGGCTACTCAGAATTCACTGGTGTTCAAATCACTCTTTTACGCATTTTAGCAAACACCTTGTGGGCATCAATTTTGCTTCTCTTATTTCAATAATGGTGGAGCAAGTTGGCGTTCCCAAATTTTAATGACGTAGAGGGAATTGTAGTTTTCTACTTCAAATACGACTTCACAACCAATATTTGCAACCAAATTCGTGCATATTAGGACCACCATAACAACAAGACATGTCAAAGAGACCTATGGGATTTGGGGGTCGTTTGAGAAGGTGGGCTAGAAATACATTACGAATCTATAAATTACAAGAACAAAGTTAACAAGAAGGACATACCTTTGAGTAATGAAATGAAAGTGAGCAACAAAAATCTGAGAACTTGAAGGGAACGAGAAGAGGCGCCGGGGAGGGTTGGGAGTTACGGTGAGAGAGAGAGAGAGATTGAGGTTTTAGGTTAAAGTTATTCTAATTTAATTGGGGGGAAGGGTTTGGGTAATTGGGTATAGATTAGTATGTGTGTGTATATGGATAGTTGGGTCGTGTTTATGGGTTAGGAGAGTTTTTTGAACTAAAGAATACAAAATAAAACAAAAATAAAAAAAAATACTTACCTGACCCCCCAACCTAGCGCCCCACGCTAGGCATGGCGCTTGGGGTTTGGAGCTTACAGGATTTTGTGTCCCAGGCAGCATGGGGCATTGGCCTGGCACTAGTTCGCCAGATTTTTTTTAAATATAAATTCCCTCCTACCCGAGCACTCAATACATACATTATACATACCCTACACCATTCCCGCCTATGATTTATATAACTATAAAGAAAACAAAAAAACTAGTCTACTCCGACTAAAAGAAAACAAAAAGCTAAGCTACGAAAGCATTAAAAATTAGGTTTTCTCCCAAAAAGCGCCCGATTTTACGTTGCGGCACGACTCAACACGTTTTTCAAACATCGACCAAGTCCACCGAGGTCTTGTGACGTACAATGTCACCACCCCAAATTTGTTTTACTCTCTGCCCAATTACCAAGAAAGTACCACTTGAGCTCGTATCACGCAATTCCGCCGCTCCATGAGGCCTCACACTTACCACCACAATAGGTACCTGCCCATCGAGACTTATGCTTTCCGGGGAAAAGTTTTAACCTCGAATTAAACAAGAGAACTTCTTGACCCGGCTCAAACTAGCGATGTTGGAAGTGCTTATCATGCCACCTCTTGGACTTTTCTTTATACAATTTGGAATTTTCGTACGCGTGCAATCGAAACACATCAAGCTCGTTGAGTTGTAACAACCTCTTCTCGCCGTCTAAGTCCATATCAATATTTAGCTTTTTAATCGCCCAATAGGCTTTGTATTCAAGCTCGACGGGTAAGTCGCACGCCTGCCATAAACCAACTTATATGGAGAAGTACCTACGGGGGTCTTGCATGCAGTTCGATACACCCATAATGCATCGTCTAGCTTTCCGGCCTAGTCCTTCCTATTTCCACTTACCGGTTTCTCCAGAATCTACTTCACCTCTATGTTTGACACTTCCACTTGTCCACTCATTTCGGAGTGATAGGCGGTGGCAACCTTGTTCTTAACTCCATACTTTGCTAGAACGTTATTCAACAATTTGTTACAAAAGTCTGTTCTTTCGTCACTTATCAGCACCCTTGGATTTCAAAAGCGTGTGAAGATATGCTTCTTTACAAAGTTTACCACTACATTTGCGTCATTAATAGGAATAGCAATGGCCTCCACCCACTTAGACACATAGTCGAATTCCACCAAGATGTACCTGTGACCATTAGAGTATGGGAACGGTCCCATGCAATCACCCAAACATCAAAGATCTCTACTACCAGAATATTTTGCAAAGGTATATCGTGCTTCTTCGTGATTGTTCCGGTTATTTGGCACCTATCACACTATTTAACAAAGGCACGTGCATCCTTAAACAATTTTGGTCAATAGAAACCTGATTGCAACACTTTTTGGGCAGTTCTTTCCCCTCGTGATAACCTCCATTTGGAGAAGCGTGACAGTCGTGCAATATTGCACTCATCTCCTCCTCAAGAACACATCTTCATACTAACTGATCTGTGCACTGATTATATAGGAATGGCTCATCCCACATATGGATCCTCACATCTTGTAGAAATCTTCTTCTATTATCGGTGTCAATTTTGGTGGCATCACCTCACTTGCAATAAAAATTCACATAGTCTGCATACCACGGGGCTGCACTCGAGGTAACAACCAATAACTGCTCATCTGGAAATGTTTCATTGATCGACCCCCCCTCCCCCCCCCCCCCCCGCTACATGGTTTTGATTTTCTAATCTGGACAAGTGATCAGCCACTTGATTCTCTGTTCCTTTTCGATCTCGGATCTCCAAGTCAAATTCTTGCAACAAGAGGACCCCTTGAATCACCCTCGGCTTGGCGTCTCTCTTTTCAAATAAGTACCTTATACCTGAGTGATCAGTGTAGATGATGACTTTGGTTCCCACTAGATAGGATCTGATCATGTCAAATGCCCACACCACTGCAAGCAATTACTTTTCAATAACAATGTAGTTCATCTGGACTGGATTCAAACTTTTGCTCGCATAATAAATGGAGTGAAAATTTTTATCCCTCCTTTGCCCTAAAATAGCTCTGATTTCTATGTCACTCGCATCGCACATCAACTCAAATGGTTGCGCCTAATCCGGGGCAATGATAATTGGTGCAGTCACCAATCTTCCTATCAACTCCTCAAATGCTTTCAGACAGGCATCATCAAACTTGAGGGGGATATCTTTCTCAAGAAGCTTGCATACAGGAGAACAAATTTTTGAAAAATCATTAATGAGACAACCATAAAAACCTACATGGCCCAAGAAACTGCGAATTCCCTTGATGAATGTTGGTGGGGGAAATTTTTCAATCGCCTCCACCTTTGCTTTGTCCACCTGCAAACTATTTTTGTACACCTTGTGTCCCAAGACTATAACTTCACGTACCATGAAATGGCACTTTTCCCAGTTTAGCACCAAGTTTGTTTCTTCACACCTAGCAAGCACTTTATCGATGTTTATGAAATAAATATCAAATGAACACCGAAAAATAGTACAAACATCCATGAATACCTCTACCAATCATCCAACCATTTCAATAAAAATAGCCATCATACACCTTTGAAAAGTCGCAGGTGCATCACAGAGACCAAAGGGCATTCTCTTAAACGTATATGTGCCACAGGGACACGTAAATGTAGTATTCTCTTGGTCCTCTGGGGCTAGAGCAATCTTATTATACCCTGAATAGCCATCTAGGAAACAATAGTATTCTTGTCCAGCTAATCTATCAAGCATTTGGTCGATAAGGGAGAAGGGAAAGTGATCCTTATGGGTGGCATTTTTTAACTTTCTATAATCTATGCAAATTCTCCACCCAGTCACAATTCTTGTGGGAATCAAGTCATTATTTTCATTAACCATTACGGTCATCCCTCCCTTCTTAGGCACACATTGGACATGGCTTACCCATTTTTTATCATATATTGGAAATACAATACATGTATCAGGCCACTTAATCACTTCGTTTCTTACCACCTATTTCGTGGTTAGATTTAGGCGGTGTTGTTGCTCTACACTCGGGTTGTGCCCTTCCTCCATGAGGATTTTATGCATGCACAAGGTTGGACTAATGCCTCTAATGTCAGACATCGTCCACGCAATTGCTCGCTTGTGCTGAAGTAGCATTCTTAACAGCTTTTCTTTCTGCAATTTAGACAAGTCAGAAGAAACAATAACAGGTAGAGTGTCAGAACAACCAAAATAAGCATATTGAAGGTGAGGGAGCAAGGGTTTAAGTTCCAATTTTGGAGCTTCTTCAATCGACAGTTTTGGAGGAGGCCCACTTGGCCTATTTAGGGGCTTAAAGGAATTTAATCTGTGTATGCAGGCAGAGGATGCATCTAGTATATGCATCATCTCCTCAACCTCGTTATCACTCTCCAAGCTATCAAACAACATGAGTGATTTCTCTAGAGAATCGTCGAGATATACACTCGTGTCGATAAGTTTCTCATCCACCTCCACAACAGATATCATAGAGAGATCCTCATAATGGCGGGGAAGTTAGATTACCTTGTAGCCGTTAAAAACTACTTCCTCATTGTCAACCCTCATAATCATTTTTACCTCTCTCACTTTAATAATTGCATCACCTATAGCCAAGAGAGGTCGTCCCAACATGATTGGAACTTGTTCATCAGCCACATAATCTAGGATAATGAAGTCTACTGGGAAGATAAATTTCCCAATTTGCAGCAACACATCTTCAATCACTCCTTCAAGGTAGGCCATGGATCTATCAGCTAGTTGCAACATCACAGTGGTTGGTTTTGGAGCTCCCATACCCAATTTCTTGAATGAGGACAAGGGCATCTGATTTATGCTCACCCCCAAATCACAAAGAGCACGACCCACATCGATATTACAAATCCGCACAGGGATGGTGAAGCTACCATGCTCCTTAAGCTTTTCAGGAAGCTTGTTTTGGACCCTTGAATTGCACTCCTCAATAAGTGCGACTGTCTCGAATTCAGTCAACCTCCTCTTGTGAGCTACTATATCTTTAATGTACTTAGCATACTTTGGAATTTCACGAAGTACATCTACCAATGGAATATTCAATTGAACATGGATCAACATAGAGAGAATTTTGTTGAACATGCAATCATCATTCTTCTTTTGCAATCTTTGGGGGAAAGGTGGTGGTGGGCTTGCAGCATTCACTGCCTCTGAACATGTATCATCTTTCTTTGACTCCTGTGTTACTTTAGGAATCAACTCCCCCTTAGGCATAGGCTTATCCTTTCTCTCCATTGGCACTTCTTCTAATTCCCTGCTGTTTCTGAGTGTAACTGTATTAACTTGAGGGTTCTTCTCTGTATCACTGGGAAGAGCGCCTGCAGGCCTAGTATTTTGATTTGACGATAACTGTCGCATTTCTCTCTCAAGATTTCAGAAATCGGTCCTAAGTTGTTGATTATCAAGAAACAACTTCTTCAACAAGTCATTCGTACTCTCTTCTATTTGATGGGGTGGCTTCTAAGGTTGATTAAAATTTCCATGGAGCCTATAATGATTCTGAGCCGTCTGATTTCCACCCTAGGAGAAGTTAGGATGATTCTTCCAATTTGGATTATATGTGTTCCCATATTGTGCATGCTGATTTATCAGACCTCCGCTTTGTTGCCACACATAGTAGATAGATTCAGGATTTGTGAGGCACATGTCACTCGTGTGACGGTCACCACATAATTCGTAGCAAGTAGACATTTGTTGTACATGTTGCATCTGTTGTGTTTGGTGAATTGTCATTCTATTCGTCTGATTTGCCAATTTTGCTATATCTGCTCTCATGTCTGAGAAATCATCATGCTAAATTACACCGGCTGCTTTCTATTTAAGTGTTAATCGTGATTCCCATCTCCTTGCCAATTCTGATCATTTGTAGTGAAGTTGTTTAGCATGAGTTGGATTTCACTGTACGGCCTCGCCATGCGACTACCCCCACAAACTGAGTTAAGATTCATCTTGGATGTCTTGTCTAACCCATCAACAAAAGTGTGACCCAATACCTCATCAGTCTGACAATGATGCGGGCAGCCTCTGAGTAGCTTCATGTATCTTTCCCAAGCTTGACGAAGAGTCTCGCCATTCCGTAGTTGGAACCAAAGAATCTGGATCCTCAACAACTTTGTCTTCTTAGTGGGAAAAAGCTTTGTTAAAAATTTTCTTGTTAGATCATCCCAAGTGTAGATCGATCAGGCTCCTTTTGCAACCATTCCTTGGCTTCCCCAGCAGTGAAAAGGGGAACAGTGTCATCCTGACGTAGTCCTTGGAAACGTTATGATAATGGTAAGTATCCTTAATTTCTAGGAAGTTTTGAATGTGCCCTTGCGTCGTCATGAGATAGACCCACATATTTCCAGTGGACTCAATCAGCTATATGTACTATGTTAGTTCAAAGTGACCCGTGATATCACGCTTCACAATAGCCTGAGTCACATTAGCGAGATTTGGCCTTGCAGCTTCTTTCACCGATCGCTCTTCATACCTGCAACCTCTAGTGGTTGTGGTTGAACTACAATGTCCAACTCTCTTTCTATTCTAGTTCTAGCTTCCACTTCCCTCCTCACCCTCTGAAGTGTTCGTTCAATTTCAGGATCAAGAGGAAGGAGGTTGTTTGCGCTTCTACTCCTCCACATTCAAGAGAAGAGCCTGCTTAACACAAACAAGGTAAACTAAAAATTAAAACTTGAACAAATAACTAATAAAAGCTTAACTCAGACAAGTGGCTAACTTCTAAGTCCCCGGCAACGGCGCTAAAAATTTGTTGCGACCAAACACACTTACATAAGTATACGCGGTCGTCAAGTAATAGAGTAGTGAGTAAAGTATCATTCCCGTAGAGACTTATGATTAACTTTTGACTGATTCTAACTCAAATGACTTATCGATTCAAGAGACTTCTCACAAAATATGTAAGTGACTAATTTACCACCTAAGAAAATATCAAGCAATGAATTAACTAGAGATCAACCACAACACTTAAGCAATTTCGAATAAAAATCAGTAGGAGAGGATATTCCAGGGTCATTGGCAAATGAACGATCTTGTTCGTTCACCCGCTTAAAATGACTAATTGATTTATCTGGATTGTTGATCGACAGGGTTGATATAACTCATAAGAATCAGTCGAGCTTTTACTCGCCTACTCAAGTTAACTTAATGCTTATATGTCTATGAAATTAAGATTCAAAGAATGCGTTTACACTTCTTGTATTCCAACCAAGCAAGGCAATTAGGTGTATGTCTATCTTTACCAAATCTATTCCCCGATTCCCAGGTGCAAGAACTTGCTCTATTTAATCCTATATGCAATCTAGAATTCTAACTTTCGAGTTTAACTCTAGATTCGTAGATAGTATTTCACTGTTAGCTACTCAGTAAAATAATTTAAAATAAAATTAAATAAACAATGCAATACGATAAAATCAAACTCGTCAATTTAAACTTCAAACGTCAACATTCATGTAGCACCCGTGACCCTTGAATAATAGTGTTCTCAGCCACTTATGTTCATACAACCATCAAAAATAATGTTTTCAAACATAAAATCAATGAACACTAAATAAAGAATGGAAGAATTGATTAAATTCGTGCTCCCGAATGTTTCGTACTTTTGTTTCTCTCTCCAAGTCACGTCCTCCCCCTCAAAATAGGTTTAGATTGGCTTTTATATGAGTTGGGGGCGTCTTGAGGTCGAAATAACTGAGTCTAGAGCGAAATAGGACACTTTCACGTCTTGAGCACCCAGGGCACTGTGAGGAGCTGGTCCTGGAGCTCAACTTCTTCACATACTGTTTTGTGCGCCACAAGTAGCGCCCCACGCTGCCAATGGCTCTCAACTGGAAACTTCTGCATTTTCTTCCCATTTTCGCTCCAATTCGTGCACTTTCATCCAGGATCACATCCGAATGATTCCTACACATAGAATATCACAAATTAGCACAAATCGTCATATTATACATCTGAAATCACAGAGATATGAGCATAATGCGAGGCAATATACATCAAAATACGCCTACATTAAGTCAAATAATAGTCGCTTTTGCGGTGTCGCACCAGCGGCCCAAAGTGCAAGTGCGTTTGCACCAGAACCTCAGCTGGACAAAAATTCTTGTAATTCCAAAATGATTCCGAATTAAATGTGAATCACATGCTGGGCCCCCGAGACCCCGTCCAAACATACCATCAAGTCCCAAATCACATAACAGACCTACTCGAGGCCTAAAATCACATCCAACAACATCAAATCTATGAATCACAACCAAATTCAAACATATTGACTCCATGAAAATTCAAATTCCACAACTGACGTTAATTCATACCAAACCAACTCCGATTGACCTCAAATATTGCGCACAAGTCATAAATGACACAACAGACCTATTCAAACTCCCTGTTTATCGTGAAAATGGTAATAACATTTAAATTTGTTGATGGGACTCTAAAAATACGTGATCTATTTATATGCTAGTTGTTAAGTAGATGATGCTATGTGTATGAAGTTTAGATACGAAATGAGAGCTAAAGATAAGGCGATAATCAAACCGAGAGGTTAACGATCGGGGCCTCGACCCTGTCGATACGGAGACCTCGAGGTCGGTTCCGTGGCCCGATAGTGATCTATCAGGGGCGATCGGGGCGTGAATAACAGTTATAATGAAATTAATGAAGGCTCTTTATGGACTAAGCAATAAATGATGAACAAGTACGAAGATAATAAATGAAAGCAATAATAACAATAAAGTATGTTAGAAAGCAGAGAGAATGTTCTTTGTATATGCGAGTGGAGCAACTGAAGCAACATGCCTTACATAATTTTAGGGATCCCCTATATATAGGAGGGGAGTCTCAATATAGTACAAAATGTATTAAAGACAAAGAATCGGAGATGGGACAGCTAGATATGACACCCTGATTCAGGGTTAGGGTAGTCCACTAGGCTCTGTCAGCCCTAGCTGTGTATCTTGGGAACTCCCCATTTATCTCAATATATCCATTGATCCACAAGGCTCCGAGATCGAACACCGACAGTCCCTCGATGGTGAACCTCGACCCCGGTCTCGAGCCTCGAGAAGTGTCCTTATGGGGCATCATGGTAACGGGGAAATTGGACCCCCTGATTTTACCCTACACAGATAGTCTCCGTGTTTCTTAGAGTGAAAGCGATAAGAAACGACCTTGAATTTTTGCCCCCCTCCAATACTCTTACAACGGTGGCAGCTATACGGTGCCAAAAAGACGATATACGCAGCCCTTGAAGGCCTTTGCATTGATTATGGCAATTAGCCGCCCCCTTGGCCTTCTTCGACGTACACGTGGGGTTTCTATAAATACTCCCCTTTTCGTTTCTTCCAACTTACTGCATTTTCGAACCCCATAAAAGGCTCTCTCTGTCTTTACTCTCGTTCTTCTTTAAGAGCGCAACTTCCCTTTATCTTCAGGAATTTTCTAGGGATGGCGAGAACTTTTGCCTCCGTTTCTCAGGAGAATGTGACCTCGTCCTCCTCGCTTCTATCTCAGGGTGAAGTGGCAATGCCTCCCCGTGTTGAGGAATGTGTCCCTGGAATTTTCACGATGGCTTCTGATTTCAAGGTCGAGAAACCCTCTTTGAAGCCGGGACGCCGTGAGCCCGTGACTCAGTACATTAGCTCAATAACAGATGTCGGAAGAGTGAGAGCTGATTGTCGGTGGGGGGACGCGGTGCTTGCGGAGATCCCCGCTCGAGGGGTGGATGTTACGACATACAAAGCCGGTTTTTTAAGTGTGTATACTTACCTGTTTACCCTAGGGCCGTTGGGACCGTCCTCGCCCGTGATTGACCCCGTGATTCTTGACTTCTGCCAACGGTATCAAGTGACTCTCGGCCAAATTCATCCTTCATTATGGCGCGTTGTTTATATGATCAGGTACTATGTGAACATAGTCGAGGGGATGCCATTCTCTCTCGATCATCTGATCAGGATGTACAGCCCTCGTTCCTTTCGCGAGGGTCTGATTAAGCTCCGCTGTCGAGCCCCGAAGGCCCTTTTCGCCAGTACCGAAGAGCTCGGGAACGGGGGATGGATAAGCCGCTTCGTCCGAGTAAGGACTTCTGACCTGATCCCGGCAGAAAGGATGTCGTTCCCCGAGAGGTGGAATATGGAACGTAAGTAAACATGTTATCTAGCGTTCCTAGCTTTTCTTTGACTATGTTAGAATGCACTGAATTTATCTTGATAATGCAGCTGCGGCAATCTATCTCGGCGCAATTACGGACCTCCCGAATTAGGCCGGTCGTTTGAATTCGGTTTGCCCATATGCCGATCAGGTGTGGCATGATTTGTCTCAAGCACGGTGGGAGGCTAAAGATCACGGTGAGCCTTTACCCCTGCCGTAGTCATATTCTTTGACCTGAGTCGCTATTAGCAGCATTCTTGTTTCCTGTGTTTACCCCTTGTGCTTGTGTAGGCCTGGGGGAGGTCCCCTTTATGAAGGGAGCATTGCCTAGTGAGGAAGGTGATTTGGTATCCAATGACAGGAAAAAGAGACAACGGGATCTGTCGGACGGGCCCTCGGAATCCAAGAAGATGAAGGTAGAAGATTCTGAGGCCGACCCGATGGCCCTAACTCTAGTTGACGGCGAGGGAGAAAATAACTTCTCGGCGGCATCCGAGGGAGCGACAAACCTGGCCGACCCTTGGGCCGTGGAGGTGGTGGCTTCCGAGCTGGAGTCTGAGGGTGCTTCGATCCAGCTTTATAGCAGGGAAACAACTGAGGGGGCACCAGGTGTAGCCTCCGAGCTGGCCGATGATTAGGATTTCCCTCGGGCAGGGGTGCATTCGGTAGATGGTCCGGAGGGGCCTAGTCTTGGGGCCCTGAATGGACAAGGGATGGTCCCGATCAATCTTGCTAGTGCCGTGGTCGTGATTGATTCCCCTCAGGTAACGACCCTATCTCCTAAGGGAGTGCAAGATGCCCCGCGCAAAGAGAATTCCGAAGCAGAGAGACCTATCAAAGGCAGAGGTTTACCCGGGGGGCTTCTAACCGTTCCCGAGGAAATCCCTGAGATCGATGCTTCACTCATCTTTGGTGAGATGAGCAGGCTCTGTGAGCAAGTAACCCGTGCGAACCCTGTCTGTCGCTCTGGCCTTGGTTGTTCTGATCTTTGTCTTTCTAACTTGTCTTTTTCCGTGGTTCAGGCCAAGGCGCTTTATAGTCAGACTTTTGCCCGGTATCGGGGTGAGGTGATCCGTCATGAGCTCGAGAAAGCTCATCTTACTGAACAGGTTATCTAGTCCGTGTTCGCCATTATCTGAATGTTTTTGCTAGATCTCAGTGTCTTAACATCTGCGACCTCGTTTGTGCAGTTTGAGAAGGAAGGCGCTTTGTTGAGGGAGGAGCTCCGGGCCAGAGATTTTGAAGCCTCCGAACTCAAACGGCGCGTAAGGGAGATAACTTCCGAGAGGGATGCCCTCCAGGAGAAAGTGACCCTAGTCGGGCGTCGGCTCAGTGATGTGAGAGAGGATAGTGATAAGTACAGAGGTCTCCATTACGAGCTGGCAGCTGCACTATCCGGGATCAAAACCGAAGTTGAGGATCTTATATCACTGCATAGAGAGGATGCTATTAGAACCAGCACTCAGACCGGGAAGGTGAAGACCCTAGGGAGGAGAGATGCCGCCTTGCTCACTTTCGGAGGCGTGCCGGGCAGTGGCTCAGGAGGAGACAAAAATGAAGGCGGAGCCTCGGGAGGGGAAGAGGCCGCTGAAGGACCCGTAGCCAATGGGACGCAACCCTCGGTGAAGCCATCGGAGACGTAGGCTCAATAATAGATTAGGATTTTGTTTGGCTTTCTCCTTGTAAGGGCTTTTTCCAATATTTGTAATCATTCCCCCTGGGGGTCGTAAGAAGGTTTTTGACTTCCTATCCTTTCTTTCCCTTTCGTGCGGGCTGGCGATAATGTCTCTTAGGCCTTGGGCTGATGCAGCCTTTTATGTGTAAGCTGGCGACAACGGCTCTTATCCCTTTAGGTCGAAGCGACCTTTTATGTGTAAGCTGGCGTTTGAGCTCTTATGCTTTTGTGCGCAAGCTGGCGTTTGAGCTCTTATGCTTTTTGCCCTAGGGAATTTTTAGGTAACTATTTTGGGTTCAGTCTCCGAGTCGGGTTTCTACTCGAGCTCTTTCGACCCTCAAGTTTTCAGATTTGTGTAGGGTGGTGACAATGGCTCTTACGCCTTGGGCCGAAGTGATCTTTCATGTGGGCATTATTTTCCCCTCGTTAAGGAATTTTTGAGATAATTTTTGCCTGACTCATTGAATGTTCGAGAAGAACCACAATTACAAGCCGTTTTGCGGTGATGATCGATCACCTAGGGAGGTTTAGCTCGAAGGCTAAGTATCTCGAAGCCCGTGATTTGGAGCTGACATAGTCGAAGCTCTTTTGCCTATGTCGAGGGTAGCCTGTGTAACTGGTTCTTTTCGAAGATTTGAAGTAATTGAAGACCTGTGATTTTGTAGCGACGGTCATGCGTCCCCAAGTCGCGTTAGTTTGGCTGGTACAGCCTTATGACCATAGTCATTTGTGCTTGGCCAGAGCCATTTTGGATCCCAAGTGAAGTAGTTTGGGCATCTATATCGAGGGTATGCTTTTTTAAGGGTCTTACAAGTTCGATATATAGCCTAAACTTTGGGATCGGGTTTATGCCTTTAGCAAGGTCTTACAAAATTTTCATGCCGTCGAGGTCTTACAGTTTTTAGATACTTGGTACAAGTATGGTTCATGCCTTGATTGAGGTCTTACAGATGTTGCCACTTTGTACAAGTGTGATTCATGCCTTGCTCGAGGTCTTACAGATGTTGTCACTTGGTACAAGTGTTATTCATGCCTTGCTCGAGGTCTTACAGATTATTTTGCTGCCTTATATAGGTTTTACGAGACCGAGTCTACCCGCTCGGGGTCTTATGGCCTCGGGTTTTTTAACAAATGGAGATTTGGCGACAGTCCCCGAGTTATCGAGGACGTTCTGGCTCGGGAGCCGTTACTTGCAGATTTGGTATTGCCTTATTGAGGGCTTATGATTTTGGCGATTCCGACCCTGGGGTCATGCGATTCTTGAACTCTTGACGCTAGTCACCGAATGTTTGGGACACTTTTCGGCCTTGGAGTCATTTCGCAATTTTTGCGTTGCCTCGTTGAGGGCTTATGAGTTTGGTGTCCCGACCCGGAGGTCGTTCAGATGTTGAATTGTGGACGCTAGTCTCCGAGCGTTCGGGACACTTTTGGTTTTGGAGATGCTTTTTGCTAGAACATTTGAGTTTGCTTTGAAGCGTGAAACGTTTTAATGAAAAATTACTCTCCGGTTACTTGGTATATGTATTCATTTTTTTGCTGTTAGGGGCTCGGTTACTCTATACGAGCACGGTTCGTTTGACCGTTTGGCCCGGTACATTACTTTCCTATCGATGCCCCGTTTTATGATATCCTGGCTTTCCCTAGATGGTGACCTTTCGGGGGGGAGGAATGCCCCTAGTATTGGAGGTGGATTGCAAAAGAAAACCTTGAATATTTGTTAAGCCTCTTTAGGTAGCATATGGTTGTTGCCTCATTAAAAACCTTACCGGTAAAACCCTTCTAGGGACAAAATCCAATCGAAGGAAAAGAGTGCAACGCATGCTCGAGGGTCTTTTTGTAATTTTTAATCGGGTGCTCTAGCAATAATACCGTTTTAGCATTGATATGTTCCAGTTGCTTGGAAGTTTTTCGCCCTCCACGGTACCGAGCTTGTAAGACCCTTTGGCGACTACCCTGAGGACTCGGTACGGTCCTTCCCAGCTTTGGCCTAGATTTCTTTCATTAGGGTTTTTAGTGTTGAGAGTGACTTTCCTTAGGACCAAGTCCCCGACTCCGAAATATCGAAGGTTCGTTCTCCTGTTATAATATCTTTCGATTCTTTGCTTTTGGGCGGCCATCCGGACCAGTGAAGCTTCTCGTTTTTCATCCAGTAGTTTGAGGGCCGTTGTCATGGCCTCGTTGTTCGAGCTCTCGGTGGTATGCTGGAATCTGGCGCTCAGCTCCCCGACCTCTACTGGTATCAAAGCTTCCGCGCCGTATACTAGAGAGAAAGGCGTTTCCCCCGTGCTTGATTTTGAAGTTGTTCGGTATCCCCATAGCACTTCGGGCAATATTTCTCTCAACTTTCCCTTGGTGCTTTCCAGCTTCTTTTGTAAGTTTTGGATAATGGTTTTATTTGTGGACTTGGCCTGGCCGTTTGCACACGGATGGTAGGGCGTCGACAAGATTCTCTTGATTTTGTGATCCTCAAGGAACTGTGTTACCTTGCTTCTGATGAACTGCCTTCCATTATCGCACGTTATCTCGGAGGGAATTCCGAATCAGCATATAATTATGAAGTTGATGACTTCTGTTTCTCTTATTTTTTAGAAGGCCTGTTCTTCCACCCATTTTGAGAAATAATCAGTCATAAATAAGATGAATTTAGCTTTACCTGGTGCTGTCGGCAGGGGTCTGACGATGTCCATTCCCCATTTCATGAATGGCCACGGCGATAAAACCGAATGTAATTGTTCGCCGGGTTGGTGAATCATAGGTGCAAATCTCTGGCATTTATCGCACTTTTGGACGAACTCCTTAGTGTCTTTCTCCATGTTGTCCCAGTAGTAGCCTGCCCTAATCACCTTTCGAACTAAGGAGTCGGTGTCGGAATAGTTTTCGCAAGTGCCCTCGTGAATTTCTCTAAGTACATAGTCTGTATACCCTGGCCCCAGATTTACTGCTAGGGGGCCATCGAAGGTTCTTCTGTATAGAATCTTGTTTTCGTCGAGCGAGAACCGGGCTGCTTTGGTTTGCAGGGCCCTCGACTCTTATGGGTCTGTGGGAAGTTTCCCATCTTTTAAATCATCAATATATTTGTTTCTCCAGTCCCATGGATTTTATCTAAATACCTCTGTATTCTGTCTTCCCGGACTTCGTAGCTCCCATTCACCTGGTTTACTACCAGGAATGAATCGTATTTTGCCTCGATGGTCTCAGCTCCCAAGCTTTTAGCCAGTTCCAAACCTGCAATCATAGCCTCGTACTCGGCTTCATTGTTACTCAATTTTGCAGTTTTTATAGATTGTTTGATGACGTCGCCCGTAGGTGGCTTAAGGACTATAACGAGTTCGGATCCTCTCACGTTTGTGGCACTGTCGGTGAATAGGGTCCATACCCCGGAGGATGTGCCTGATTTTAATAAAAGTTCATTCTCTACCTCGGGCATGAGGGAAGGCAAAAAGTCGGCCACGAAGTCCGCCAGAATCATGGACTTGATGGCCATTCGAGGTTGATACTCGATGTCATACCCTCCGAGTTCGATGGCCCATTTGGCCAACCGGCCCGATAACTCGGGTTTGTGTAATATGTTACGGAGAGGATATGTTGTCAGAACGCATATATGGTGGCATTGAAGATAGGGCTTCAATTTTTGCGAGGCGCTTATTAACGCGAGAGCCAATTTTTCTAGGTGTGGATACCTAGTTTCGGAATCCCCTAGGGTCCGAGTTACATAATAAACAGGGAATTGCGTACCTTGCTCTTCTAGAACCAGCACGCCGCTTGCCGCTATTTATGACACGGCTAGGTATAGATACAATGTTTTATCCTCCTTAGGCGTATGGAGCAGAGGTGGACTTGTCAAATATCGTTTCAGTTCCTCCAAGGCGTGTTGGCATTTTAGAGTCCATTCAAAGTTGTTTTTCCTTTTGTGTAAAGAGAAAAAATGATGGCTCCTGTCGGTTTATCTTGATATGAATCTGCCCAGAGCCGCTATTTGCCCTGTCAGTCGTTGCACGACCTTCACATTATTAACCACCGTGATTTCTTCGATGGCCTTGATTTTATCGGGGTTAATCTCGATCCCCCTGTTTGATACCATGAAGCCCAGGAATTTGCCCAAACCCACTCCGAAGGCACACTTCTCGAGGTTGAGCTTCATGTTGTAGCTCATGAGGATGTCGAATGTTTCCTGCAAATGAGTCAAATGGTCCTCTGCGAGCAGGGACTTAACCAACATATCGTCAATATAAACCACCATAGATTTGCCTATTTGGTGCTCGAACATTTTATTAACTAGACGTTGGTACGTAGCTCCCGCATTTTTTAATCTGAAGGGCATTACGTTGTAACAGTAGGTACCGTATTTTGTGATGAATGAAGTCTTCTCCCTATCCTCGGGGTTCATTTGAATTTGATTATATCCCGAGTAGGCATCCAGAAAGGTGAGTGTCTCGTGGCCGGCCGTAGCATCGATCAGACGATTGATGTTAGGCAATGGGAACGAATCCTTGGGGCATGCCTTATTTAAGTCTTTATAGTCTACGCACATTCTTAACTTATTTCCCTTTATGGGTACCACTACTAAGTTGGCCAGCCATTCAGGGTATTTTACCTCTCTAATGGATCCTATTTTAAGGAGTTTCGTTACCTCTTCCTTGATGAATACGTGTTTTACCTCGGACTGTGGTCTTCTTTTCTGCTTTACCGGTTTGAACCTGGGATCGACACTCAGTTTGTAGGAGGTTATTTCCGGCGGAATACCTGTCATATCTAAGTGGGACTAGGCTAAACAGTCGATATTGTTAAATAGAAATTGAATGAACTTTTTCCTGAGTTCGGGGGTTAATCCCGTTCCCAGGTATACCTTACAATCTAGGAGGTGTTTGTTCAAGACAGTCTACTCCAGATCATCGATCGTTGACTTCGTCGCATCCGACTCTTCAAGGGCAACGAAGGTTCGAGGAGCGAAGAACTCTTCTTCGTCGTCCTCGGGGGTCTGTATGCTCTTAGACTCATCCGAGATCGAGCGCTTCAGTGTCGGTGCCTCATGGTAAACCGCAAACATTTCTTTCGCCGCCTGCTGTTCTCTATATATGGTCACTATGCCATCCCTTGTGGGGAATTTTATCATCTGTTGCAGGGTCGATTGTACTGCTCTCATGTTGTGTATCCATGGTCTGTCGAGCAATGCATTGTACCTCATGTCGCCGCCGATGACTTGGAACTCGGTGTTCTAAATTGTGCCGGACGTGTCGACCGGGAGGGTGATTTCTCCTTTTGTTACTTCGCCGATCATGTTGAAGCCGTGGAGGACCTGGGAGGCGGGTATGACCCGATCGAGCAGCCCAAGCCGTTCTACTACCCGGACCTGATTATGTTGGCGGAGCTGCCTGGATCCACGAGCACACGTTTAACTCGAATGTTGCTTAAAAGAAATGAAATTACTAGCGCGTCGTAATGTGGTTCTGCCAAAGTCTCGAAATCCTCTTCGCTGAATGCGAGGGTGTCTCCGGCCACGCGGCCTCGGATCGGTGCTTCTTCTGTGGTAGATATTTTTGTCCGTATGATCACGGGCCCTTAGAATGTCGGTCCCTCCGATAATCATATGAAGGACGTGCCGAGGAATTTCTCCCTTTACCCAGGTTGGATTTTGTTGAGTTTCCCACGGGATTTTTTGATGCACTCTTTGGAGAATGCGAGAAACGGTGTCGACGCATTGGGCGTCGCATGAGTTAGTATCCTCGGGGATCGGCTTCAATGCGCTCACAAGGTTCTATGGTGGTACCGACACCTGGAATAGCCATACCCTTTCCTCCGCAGTTCTCGAGGTAGCTGTTTTCGCCTTTATTTACTGAGTTAGGCATTTCGACCTGAAACTTGAAGATCTTGGACAAGAAAAGGCGCAAAAGATGACTTGCGTTGTGTAATGCAACCAGCAAGAAAATAATCACTATTACTTTTAGCCCCACGGTAGGCGCCAAACTGTTTATAGTGAAAATGGTAATAACAATTAAATTTGTTGATGGGACTCTAAAAATACGTGATCTATTTTTATGCTAGTTGTTAAGCAGATGATGCTATGTGTATGAAGTTTAGAGACAAAATGAGAGCTAAAGATAAGGCGATAATCAAACCGAGAGGCTAACAATCGGGGCCTCGAGCCTATCGATACGGAGACCTCGAGGTCGCTTCCGTGGCTCGATAGTGAGCTATCGGGGGCGATCACGGCGTGACTAACAGTTATAACGAAATTAATGAAGGCTCTTTATGACCAATGATAAACAATAAATGACGAACAAGTATGAAGATAATAAATGAAAGCAATAATAATAATAAAGTATGTTAGAAAGCAGAGAGATTGTTCTTTGTATATTCGAGTGGAGCAACTGAAGCAACAGGCCTTACATAATGATAGGGATCCCTTTATACAGGAGGGGAGTCTCAATATAGTACAAAATGTACTAAAGACAAAGAAGCGGAGATGGGACAGCTAGATATGACACCCTGATTCAGGGTTAGGGTAGTCCACTAGGTTCTGTCAGCCCTAGCTGTGTATCTTGGGAACTCCCCATTTCTCTCAATATATCCGTTCATCCGCAAGGCTCCGAGATCGAACACCGACAATCCCTCGAAGGTGACCCTAGTCCCTGGTCTCGAGCCTCGGGAAGTGTCCTTATGGGGCATCATGGTAACCGGGAAATTGGACCCCCTGATTTTACCCTACACACTCCCAGAACAAAAATACGCATCCGATATTAACAAAGTCAACTCTCGATCAAACTTCTCAACCTTCTAAATCTTTAACATTCTAACTTTCACCAATTCAAGCCAAAACGACTACGGACCTCCAAATCAGTATTCGAACACACTCCCAAATCCAAAATTTTACCATACGGAGCTATCAAAAACATAAAAACTCCATTCTGGAGCCGTCTACAGAAAATTCAACCTCTGGTCAACTTTTTCAACTTAAGTTTCCAACATTGGGTCTAAGTATCCCAATTCACTTTGAAACTTAACCGAAACCAAACCAATCACCCCAGCAAGACACATAACCAAAATATAACATAGAGGAGGTAATAAATAGGGGAAGAAGGCTAAAATACTCAAAACGACTGGCTGAATTGTTACACACTAAGACTAGGTAAGCCTAACATACACGAGGATATGACAGTAATAACGACTAGAAATGTGAAATGAAGCTGATAAGTCTCATGATAACTTCAATACAGAACCACAATACAATATTCCAAAGCACGGCGAAAACTGAGTCATAAGCTCTACATAAACGTACTAAAATCTCTAATACAACATTGTCTGATAATAGGATAAAACAGTAATAAGAAAATGGTGGAAGGTGACACCGAGGCCTGCGAGCGTCGGGCAGGTAACCTTGATGTGTCCGAATAACAAATGATCAATAGCGTCCAGCACGAGCTGATGTACTTAGATCTGCACAATAATATGCCGAAGGTAGCATGATTATACCATAATGGTATAGCAAGTATCAAGCCTAACCTCGGTAGAGTAGTGACGAGGCCAGGTCAAGACACCTCTAGGACAAGAAAAACTAAACAGAGTATAGTGTCGTCTAATAATGGAAAGCGAGGAAATGAATGACAATAAAGCAATTCAATAACGTAAGCTAAAACGAAACATAAAGCAATAAAGGCAACAAGAATGAACACATGATAAGAATAATAAGAAATCAATACAGACAAATACAAGTTAGGCAAATTAAGAAATAACAAAATTGTTCAACCAACAAGCCTCTTTAACATAAAAAGTACAATAAGAATCACAAGGTGCCACGCCTCATATTAACATTTCACAATGTCAATCACAATCTCTCCTTATATCGCCACGTGAGCCTTACATCTAGATATTTTTGGAAAATATTTTTCCCGCAAAAGTTACATGCGCTCTAGCCTCCTTATATCGCCGCGTGGCTTCAAGTAATTTCCTTACTAGCAACATGCACATAAATCTCACTTTATGTTGTTGCATGCACATCAACACCTATCCTTATACCGCCGCTTGCTCATAAATATCACAACACAATAACAACTCGCACCACATGTGCCCATATGCTATAACTTACCAAAATCAACAATACCAATGTTACCATAACATATAGCTCACGGATCAACAACAACGTGAACAAGAATCTCAATGATAGATAAATAAATGAGAAGTACTCAACAAGGAAATATATATCAACAACTTCAACCACAATGTGATAATAGCTTTCACAACATCAACATTAATAACCCGACAAGAAGATGTTTCCATGAAATAACAACTTCAAGTAAGAGTAATTCAACGATAGAGCGGTAACACGATAATAAGAGAGGTAACGACTTCAATTAAAGCCACAACAATAAAAGATAGAACAAGTACTATTAACGTCAAATAGATCATGTGAGAGTAAATTTAATCATGAAAGATATAACATGTTACGACAAATTCAATTAAATGCATGAAAGAAGCCTAGAATTCTAAACCGGTCAAAATACCACATATAGCTCAAGTACACACTCGTTACCTTGTTTACACGTCTTCCACATAATACAAATAACACAATCAATCCAAATCCGAAGGGGTAGTTCTCCCACATAAAGTTAGACAAGATACTTACCGCAACTAGGCCAAATCAACCGTCGAAAATAGTTTTCCCCTAAAATTCGCTTTCACAAAGCTCAAATCAAACCAAAAATAACTTAATAACATCAAAAAATGCAAGGCAAACCAATTACAATAGATAAAGCTATTATCTATACACAATTCCCCAAAAGTCAAGCCCCGGCTCGCCCGATCGAAATCCAGGTCCAAGGGTAGATTCTGACTACCGTTAACTCCACGAGTCTATATACATATTATTTTTAAATCCTAGTAAAAATCGACTCTCAAAATCCAAAAAAAAAAATTTCAAAATTTTGACAAAAATCCCCAAATTTCCTCTTTGATTCTCATAAATTTGATATTAAATCTAAGATACAATCATGAATTATAAATTGTTTAAAATCACTTACCTAATGATTATAAATTAAAATTTTCTCTCCAAATCGCCTCCCACCGAGTCTAGGATTCTAAAATGAGAGAAAATGAGATGAAATCCTGACTCCCAGCCCTTTTGTTCAGTTGCAAATGTCACAATTACAACATTGGGTTCGCAATTGTGAACCCTCGCAATAGCGAACCCTCCCAATTGCAAACAATTCATCGCAACTGCGGCACTGGGAATCTATGTGAGATGTCGCAATTGCGACATTGGCTTTGCAATTGCGAAGTCTTCTCCGTTCGCAAATGTGACTAAAATGTTGCAAATGCAAACCTACCCAGAATGGCATACACATCGTAATTGCAAGTGAGGCATCGTAATTGCGATACCTGACCCTCACCTGTTCACTTAGTAATTGCAAGGCTGGTGCTCGCAATTGCAACATCAGAGACATCAGCACACCAACAACCTGTTTTACTTCAAAATCATTCTGAAAACACGTCTGAAACTCACCCGAGCCCCCGGGGCTATAAACCAAACATCCAAACAAGTCTAAAACATATCATATAAACTCGCTCGCATGATCAAAATACAAAAATAACATCTAAAACTATGAATCAGACATCAAAACTCATGAATTTCAAATAAAAGTTCAAGAACCTCTAGAGTTGCAACCAAGAGTGTGAATCCTATCAAACCAACTCGAAATGACACAAAAATTTCCACGCAAGTTATAAATAGCAAAACAGACATATTCTAAAACTAAATTTTGAACCCGAAAGCCAAAAAGTCAACGTACTGTCAAACTTGGAAAAATTCTAAACTTCAAATTGCCAGTTTTCAAAACAAGTCAAATCAACATAGGGACCTCCGAATTCGAATTCGGGCATACGCCTAACTCCAAAATCACGATACGAACCTATCAAACCTTCAAAACATTGTTCCGGGGTGGTTTACATAAAAGTCAAAATTTGGTCCAAATCAATCCAAAACCTTACTGGAACGAAACTATCTAACCCCGCAAGTCATAAAATCACAAATACATATGTGTGAAGCATCAAATAGAAAATCTGGGCTCATATACTCAAAAGGACTAGTCGGTTCGTTAAAAAAATAACTACTTAATAATACCCAAAAATATTATTTAGGTGGTAAGAATAAATAAATAAATCTGTGTTAAGAAATAGAAGGATAAAACTTATTTAAATATAACTTGAGAAAGTATTTGAAACTCTGAACTATAATAGGAAAAGTCATACAATGGATTATACCACGCAACTGAAGTCTTAATAATTAAAGTAAAAATAAAATATATTAAGCCAATTGACAAGTCAAGAAATGGTCTTACCAACGGATAATAATACTAAATAATAGATAATATAAGTAAAGATAAGAAATAAAAAGGTTATTCAATGACATATGATTCGTTTCCTTTAAGTTTGCGATTGAGTACGTTTTGTTGATAAATAAATCTTGAGATGTCTCTAAAGCAATATGATATAATGTGCTCAAATAAGTCAAATTGTTATTCAACATGATTAATATTAATTAATAGTATCCGTACATCCGGTGTAGGGGTAAAGTTCTGCGTACACACTACCCTCCCTAGATCCCGCTAGTGGGATTTCACTGGGTTGTTGTTGTTGTATCTGTACATCGCGCAGATTCTAATATTAGTTTTCTCAAAATCTTAGTATTATTGAATATAATTTCATGAACCACGTTTGCATTATATGTCGGTATTGAATATAATTTCATGAACCACATTTGCATTATATCTCAACTAACCTAGTTTACTTAGAGCCCGTTTGGACATAAATTTTTTTTCCCTTTTTCTCAAAATTTTTCTATTTTTTTTCAAAATCAGCGTTTGTTCATAAAATTTTCAATTTTTCACTTGAAGATGCATTTTGAAAATTTTCGAAAATTTGAAAAGATCCAAAAATCTGTTTTTTAAAATTTTCACTCAAACCACTCACAAATTTTCAAAACAACCCAAAATTATATTCATGTCCAAATACAACTCAAAATTTCAAATACCATTTCCAACTCAATTGAATCTTTTTTACCCTTTCTTGGAATTTTACAATTCTTATGTCCAAACGCCCACTTTCTAATCTTAGTACTACTGTCGTTATTGAATAGTATAATTTCATGAACCACGTTTGCATTTGATCTCACCTACCCCGTTATTTATTTTTCTTTTTTACATAAAATCTTAGTACTAGTGTCGTTATTGAATATAATTTTAAGAACCACGTTTGCATTTTATCTCATCTAACCTGTTAATTATTTTTCTTTTTTGTAACCCTCTCACCTAACATTTCAACACCTACCACTTTGTCCATTTCTTCTGAACATAACTTTGTTGGCAGCGCAACATCTTCTCCGCACATGTCAATAAGTCAGCATCAATAAAGGTCAAAAGAACAAGGTTTGGCCCATGCCCAGCGTCAAGAAGTTTTTTTCCTTGTCAGTAAATAATAAGCACATAGTACTATAGCTAGTACACATTCATGCAAGAGAGTATCCGAGTCTAGTCAACATCTCCATTATAAAACAGAAGAAAAGACATAACGAATTGAATGATTATTTAACACATTCAGTTAATGTGTAAATGAATAAACGGAATACATATCACTCTCATATGGTATGGCAGAAGTGATCACGCCCAACTCTAGTCCTACAAAAGATAAGCGGCCGCTGCAAATATAATCCGGTCTAAAAGTTCGGAGTCGAATCTCACAGAGAACTAAGGCTTAGTTGTAGCTGTTTAATATCACCAAGAAGACAAGATTGAACAATTTTCTAAATTATAAAGATTGCGATTTATATTTCTAACTAATTAACTAGCAAATACTAC
The DNA here is from genome assembly GCF_001879085.1 of Nicotiana attenuata. NCBI lineage: Eukaryota > Viridiplantae > Streptophyta > Magnoliopsida > Solanales > Solanaceae > Nicotiana > Nicotiana attenuata. The sequence goes on from NW_017671162.1 coordinate 163,870, forward strand.
AAATCAGTAAAATTATCAACTAACGAAACAAAGGGTTGGAGACTAAATTAAGCAGGTCTAGAGTTATGATTTCCCCAATTGTTTATTTCATTAGTTGTATGTTTCTTATAGCTTTGACTTAGTTGCCTCTATCAATCATGAACTCTTCAGCTATCATAAATCTCTCTCAAGCAATTATGATAATTTACTAGACGCACTCTCTCAAGCTACGCTAGCTAGATTCACATTACAGTTCACTTAGATCGCACCCGAGGTATCGTTATCTCTAATCCAACCTCTAAACCCTCGGTTATGACTCTCGCCTATACTCCGGGAGTGATGTTGTTCAAATAACTACCTAAATATGCACTCTCTCTCAAGCAGATACATAATAAATAGGAACGGCTAATTGAGGATCCTTTCAGTTAACAAAAATCAAAACGTAGTTGAACAAATAGAGATTAACAACTAACTCAAAACTATATTGATATAACAACCAATTCATCCCCAAAAGGTTCCATCAAAAACCTAGAAAACGAATTAGTTATTCATAAAAGCATGTGAAAACACAATACTCCAATTCATAACCAACAATAAAATAAGAAGAAGAAGGGGAAAAACTCGTAGTTGAATCTTCCTCCTTGCTCCTAGTGTGTTCTTGCCTCCAAGGGTGTTGTCTAACCCTAAAGTAGTGTATCCAGCTCCTTTGGACGAACTAAACCTTTTATAGGATGAGGGGATTGGTCTTGAACTTCCAAAAGTACCCTTCAGATCTGTTTTTCCGTTTGGACTAGCGCGGCCGCGCTAAGCCAGCGCTAAGGCCGCGCTAGTTGGGTTATATTCTGTCTCCGTCCGCGTCAGGTCCGCAGTCGCAGTTTCAATCGCGTTTTTTACCCTGTTCCATTTGGAATTTAGAAAAACATAAAACATGATAGTTGTAGCCCTTTGAATTAGGTTTCCAACCATATATTGTGCAGCCCAAGTGGAGTTCTGAACAAAAAGTTATATCCATTTTACTAGAAAGTGCGCGATATGCCTACTCGATTCTTCGTTCGCTCTAACTATCATCCGTTGACCCCCAAACACGGTCCCGGCTTAATTCCTTGAGCTTTTACTCAGACTTCAAAGCTCCAAATCACTTGAATTCATTCCATAACATCTACATAGCTCGAAATCACTCCTACAAGGCATAAAACACACAGTTAGCGCAAGACACTAGCGATTAAAGCTCAAACTCAATTAAAGTGCAGTAAATTAGAGTGTAATAAGAGACTAAAAATACGTAATTATAGCCTATCATCAATACCCCACACTTAAATCATTGCTCGTCCTCGAGCAATCAAACTACGCTTTTTATAGACACGACATTTTTAAACAATTCTCCTAACTCATCACATCAAGAGTATTTAATATAGACTAAGCACAAAAGCGTAACATCTTCACCTCAAGATTTGACTAACAAGTACCACGCGTTATTCACAACTCACCCACTTACTCTAACATAGAGGTCACTGACATTACCTTTCCTTCATGAATCAAGTTCCCTCATACAACAAAAGAGAGTAGTTCCACACAATAAAATTTAAGAACACTTAGGAACTCAAGATAGAAAGAATTCACTCACTCTCAGAAATAACATTCATATGCCACAAAAGATGCACCATAAGCTTGCCCATAGTGTACTACTCCACTAATCGAGCTCACTCATATAGGATCAATTAGGACTTATTTGGTTGTAATGTAGGCTACGGGACGGGTAGGATACATTTAGATATAAGAGTGACTACATATCCCTAAGCACTTTAATACATATACTTTAACACTCAAACCCCATACTTATGTCAAACAAAAACTCCACCTTCACATCATTGTATATTACCCATTCTTCTTTAAGCACACTTACATCAAAAGCCACCACCTATCAAGGAATATATTTTTTTTTCACAACAATCGAATTATTTTTTTTTAAACTCAAGTGGCTCTTACTTTTTTCAAAACAGTGCACATTTCTCCTTGTTTCATTAGTTCCACTCGAAAGTCAAACCAACCACCCCAAACTTTAACTTTTACATAAATCATCACAATTCAAGTGCTTATGAGAGGTTAAAAGGTTCCAATAGATAGTTCAGTCAAACAATTGGGTAAGACTTGTAATGTGGTTGCCAAAGAAATAGGATTAGAGGCTCAAATTGGTTAACTACGATACATAACAATTAGGCGGGTAAAATATACTTATGTGGCTCAACAAAGAAATGCCTATATCACTTCCTAGACTGAACAAAACTACTATTTCGCTTTGCAAACACACGGGGCAAGTTCTAGGCATCAAATGCAATGCACAGAATAACACCCAAACCTCACACACACATGGCACATAACTCACTCAGGATTGGATTCATCAAGGTACTCTAGTCAACGCAGTTAAGCAAATTTAAAATCATACAATTTAAGGTACTTATACAAGAGTCAAAACTGAGCCTAAGCGTCACAACCAAAGTACTCATTATTCTCAAGGCATATCAAAGTCAAGAGATATTGCTTCATTTCAAAACACAACACAATGGCTCCTATTCCTAAAAAAAGCTAACTACACCCGGTTCAAATAAAACCCTTGGAAAAGAACCGCGGCACAAAGAAAAACCAAGGGGTAATTGCTACACTACCTAAGAAAATCTTTTTTTTTCTTTAGACTTAAATCCCTCAAGAAAATTGTCTAATAGATTCATCGTCGGGAAAAGTCCAATCTTTTTAAAAAAAAAAACTATTTAATTAAAATAATACAGCTAAAGTAGCATGAAAAGTCACCCAGACAATCTCATCACCCCACACTTAAAATTGTGTATTGTCCCCAATGCACAGCATAACCATAAGAGGGTAAGAGAAACTCCCTGGTAGGCCAAATGCCAAAGCACTAGCAGTTCATGGGGTACTCAGACTTCTCTCAGGCTTGGTCCTTCGTGCGGGTACCTCACACTTAGTTCCAACCATTTGATTTATTGTTGCATCCTTCCAATACCTTTGCTTTCCATGCTCCTAGAAAAAAATAAAAAATTGACACTACAAAAATAATACAGATAAAAAAAATAAATAAATAAAAGAAAGCAATAAAGCTGGGTTGCCTCCCAACAAGCGCTTGATTTAACGTCGCGGCACGACGCGAATCACTTTTTGCCTCCACCTCGAGCTTATGAATTGAACCCCCAATTTTGATTCAAGCTTATGATTATGGTCATGGGGCGGTGGAACGAATCTAACTGGCCCAAGGAAATAATGTAGTATTCTGCATTCCTTGGCCTTTGTATGAGGTATGTAATCCTGACTTTCTGGCAAGAAGAATTCCAGAATATATGCACCTTGTTCCTCATTCCTTGACTCTTCGATTGGTTCAGATGACTCTATTTCCATATCATCATCCAAACATAATGTGGAAAAATGCTTGGAGTGTGGACCAATGCGCTCAAACACATGAACTTCAGGACTTTCAACATCCTCAACATCAATGATACTAGAGTCAACAAAATTTATATCCTCAAAGTCCTTGGCTGGCTCTAGTCTCACTTCTTCAACATTGACATCCTCAAATTGTGGTTGACTAGGTTGTTGATGTTCTACTCTGACCTCCCTAATTAACACCTCAAATTCATGCTCTTCTTGGCTACTATTCTCAATATTGGCTTGTTGAGCATTAAAAGCTCCAACCACTTGACTCAATTGAGCCTCCAACTTGCGAATAGTTGCCTCTTGCCTTTCTATGTGCAATTGTTTCTCATTGTTTTGTTCCAGAAGGCACTTTAGCATATCCTTGATCTCCTTCAAGTCCACATTCCCAGGTTCTTTGTTCCTATTAACTTCACAAAAAAAGGTAGAACCATCATAGTAAGGGGTTGGGGAGAAAACAAGAAATATAAGCAAAACCATGAAGGTGACCATATTTACCACCACACACATCACACACATTCCACAAAGAAGATTGAGTTGGTGCACATAACTCGCTCTTAGGAACGTTTTAAAAATTTTGCCACAGGTGGTTTCCTTCACAATATGTATGGAGATCAATAGTAGAATTATCTACACCTAAATTCCCATAATTCCAAGATGCCATGTTTCTCAAATCGATAGTTATAAAAAATACAAAAAAAACAAAACAAAAGAAAACAAAATAAAAGTTCAAACTCGTAACCTAGCAATATATACAGCTACAACTACACCGTTAGTTCCTCGGCAACCGCCCCAAAATTTGATCACGCCTAACTCTAGTCCTAAAAAGGATAAGCGGTCGCTGCAAATATAATTCGGTCTAAGAGTCCGGAGTCGAATCCCACAGAGAACTAAGGCTTAGTTGTATCTGTTTAATATCACCAAAAAGACAAGATTGAACAATTTTCTAAATTATAAAGATTGCGATTTATATTTCTAACTAATTAACTAGAAAATACTACAAATCGGTAAAATTATCAACTAACGAAACAAAGGGTTGGAGACTAAATTAAGCAGGTCTAGAGTTATGATTTCCCCAATTGTTTATTTCATTAGTTGTATGTTTCTTATAGCTTTGACTTAGTTGCCTCTATCAATCATGAACTCTCCAGCTATCATAAATCTCTCTCAAGCAATTATGATAATTTACTAGACGCACTCTCTCAAGCTACGCTAGCTAGATTCACATTACAGTTCACTTAGATCGCACCCGAGGTATCGTTATCTCTAATCCAACCTCTAAACCCTCGGTTATGACTCTCGCCTATACTCCGGGAGTGATGTTGTTCAAATAATTACCTAAATATGCACTCTCTCTCAAGCAGATACATAATAAATAGGAACGGCTAATTGAGAATCCTTTCAATTAACCAAAATCAAAACGTAGTTGAACAAATAGAGATTAACAACTAACTCAAAACTATATTGATATAACAACCAATTCATCCCCAAAAGGTTCCATCAAAACCCTAGAAAACGAATTAGCTATTCATAAAAGTATGTGAAAACACAATACTCCAATTCATAACCAACAATAAAATAAGAAGAAGAAGGGGAAAAACTCGTAGTTGAATCTTCCTCCTTGCTCCTAGCGTGTTCTTGCCTCCAAGGGTGTTGTCTAACCTTAAAGTAGTGTCTCCCGCTCCTTTGGATGGACAAACTAAACCTTTTATAGGTTGAGGGGATTCGTCTTGAACTTCCAAAAGTACCCTTCAGATCTGTTTTTCCGTCTGGACTAGCGCGGCCGCGCTAAGTCAGCGCTAAGGCCGCGCTAGTTGGGTTATATTCTGTCTCCGTCCGCGTCAGGTCCGCAGTCGCAGTTTCAATCGCGTTTTTTACCCTGTTCCATTTGGAATTTGGAAAAACATAAAACATGAAAGTTGTATCTCTTTGAGTTAGCTTTCCAACCATATATTGTGCATCCCAAATGGAGTTCTGAACAAAAAGTTATATCCATTTTACTAGACAGTGCGCAATATGCCTACTCGATTCTTCGTTCGCTCTAACTATCATCCGTTGACCCCCAGACACGGTCCTGGCTTAATTCCTTGAGCTTTTACTCAGACTTCAAAGCTCCAAATCACTTGAATTCATTCCATAACATCTACATAGCTCGGAATCACTCCTACAAGGCATAAAACACACAGTTAGCGCAAGACACTAGCGATTAAAGCTCAAACTCAATTAAAGTGCAGTAAATTAGAGTGTAATAAGCGACTAAAATACGTAATTATAGCCTATCGTCAAGAAGCAATCTAGATATTGGACTCACTAAGAGAGTTCAAAATATAGAAAATTAAATAAAGGAAAAAGCTAAAGAAGTTTAATATATTAAGAAAAAGTTACCTATTTTACACTGTGTAAACACTTCTCAAGAAAAGGTGGCTCCGTCATTGATTTAATTGAATCTACTTATAACAATATATAAAATGATAAACTAATTAACCACGGGTATGTTCTATAAATTGAATATGTATTTGTGAAGATAAATATAACCTTAATGACATTTGGCGAAGATCAACTAGATTAATCTTAGATTGAAAATTAAAGGCCAACGGCTAGATTTTAAAATCTGACCGCTGATCTTTTTTAAAAAAAAAAAAATTTTTTTTTTTTTTAGAAAAGAGCCGTTGGAGCTCGTTAGGACCGTTAGGCCCGGTTGAACCGGCCCAAGACCGCCTGCCGGTCCCGGGCTTAGCGGTCCCGGTCTCGTGGGCCTCATGCAAGGGACCAGCCCACCACGGGCTTTCTACACCATCAGGGACCGGCCCACCAAGACCGGCTCGCCGGGACCGTTTAGCCCGTTAAGACCGCGGGTCCGGTCCGGTCCGGTCCCGGTCCCAGACTTGCCCACAATACAGCACTATTAATCTAGCTATCTTTGTATGTTACTACGATTAATCTTTAAATTACTTTTCACCTTGTTCCACGTATTTTGTATTTTTTTGTAATTTAGTCTTTTCTACGTTAACTTGTCGGGCCTAGACCAGGTTTCACAGTCCAAGCACACATAATTGAGAAGACAACAGGTTATATCAATGATGCTGGTTAACAAATGGATTTATATTAATGATGCTGGTTAACAAATGGGTTCGTGCATAAACACGTCCACCTAGATGAAAACTGACTATAACATATGTAAAAAAAATATTATTAAAAATGAAAATTGAGCCAGTCACTAGTTTTTTAATATATTATGAATTTGTGTATATGTAGCTTCTTACTCTAATTTGACAACGTTGCTAACGGGCTTTGAAAGTTGAGTAGCTGGTTTTCTCTCTCCCATTCCAAATGTTTGAGCAAGTACAATAATTGAAGGGTGGAAACTGGAAAAAGATGTGGAAATATCTTTTTTCGTCATATATTGCATGTGCAATCATATATATCTCTCTCTCTTTCAATTTAGATAATTTAGTTTGAATAGACACAAAGTTTAAGTTAAAAATATTAGATTTTTGATACACGTGGTTCTAAAAGCTTAAGGGGCAAAAGCTTTGTGGGACCATGATATTTTTGTGGCTATAAAAGCTTCTGATTAAGAGTAAAATAGATAAAATAAAAAATAAAAAAATTCAATTATTCCAAATATAAAAATGTATCATTCTTTTTGGAACGGACTAATAATACAAGTATTTTATTTAAATTGAAAGCGAAAGAGTAATATTTAATTATTTATGGGTTGTCGTCCCTTTTCAAGCTCAACGTAACCTATTCATTTCAACGCAAGAAAATCTTTTGACATGTCTAGTCAGTTGCTTTCTTTATCTTCAATTTTCTTGCCATTTTGGCGAACCAAATTAAACGTGGTTTCCATAAATAAGCTTAAGATATAGAAATATTTCAAAAATCTCCCTTTTGTTTTGTCGCTGTAACACATAGAGTTACTCACTTAAAATTTGAAATATTAAACTCATTTTTTTAAAATTGTTATAGTAGTATTTGTGTAACGATCCAATCAGTCGTTTCGAGCTTTAGTGTTTCATTCAATGGTTCAAGATCGTGAGTGGATTCATATTGTGAATTATCACTTGCGTGCATGATCGGTTTCGATTTTCGAGTGATTCAGAATTGATTTGGAAGAATAATTCTCATTTTTGAAGCTTATGTTGGAAATGCCGATCGAGGTTTGACTTTTGTGAGAACGACCCCAGAATGATATTTTGATGGCTTCGATAGGTTCGTATTGTGATTTTATACTTGGACGTATGCCCGAAATTGAATTCGGAGGTCCTTAAGTTGATTTGGCTTGTTTTGCCGAGAATTGGCAATTTGAAGATTTAGAAATTCCTTAGGATTGAGCATGGTATGACTTATTGGTGATCTGTCTCGGATTTTTGTTTGGGACTTCAAATAAGTCTGTTTTGTCATTTGTGACTTGTCTACAAAATTTTGTGTCGTTCCCAGCTTGTTTGACTTTAGAAGGTTTTGAAGCTCATGGTGATTTTCATATGTTTTGGTGTTCGATTCGTGCTTTCGAACGTTATCTTAATGTTTAGCATGAGCGAGTTTGTATGATATGGTATCGAGTCCCGAGGGCTCGGGTGAGTTTCGGACGCGTTTTAGATTTCGGGATGTTTCAGTTCTGCTGAATCTTTGAGTGCCTCAGGTCTCCCAAATGCGGGAAACTGTTCGCATTTGCTGACCCCACATTTGCAAGGTGGGCACCACAATTGCGAGCTGTGGAGAGGTTGGCTATTTTTGTATTGGCGATAAGGGCTCCGCAAATGCGACGTTGCTTTTGCATAGCCTTAGTCGCATTGCTGTAGTGACTGGGCGCTGGCCAGTTTGCAATTGCGAGCTTATTCGTTGCTTTTGCAATAGGCTCATCTTCGTTTTTTTGCGATAGGCCCAGCTTCGTTTTTGCGAGGCTTTTGCGATGTCTAGTGGGCTTGGTAGTGTTCATTTTGCAAACAATAGGTCGCCTTTGCGATCGTCGCATTTGCGAACAGATGGTCATAAATGCTACTTCTACAGCTGAATATAAGGGCTGAAATACGGGACTTATGTCATGACCCGCCAAGTCATCATGCCACGTAGGCGCCACTTGGCATATATTTTTGCCATGGAAAGCTTACACATGAAATAGACTAGCACATGTGGGAAGGTTCTAGAGAAATATGGGGATTTCTCATGGAAGACCTTAGAACCCTATGTAATTGATAGGAAAGTCCTTAGAAGATTCTAGCTATGTAGGAAATTCTAGAGAAAGGACTTACTTGTAAATAATAAGGGACTTGTGTAATAATTATTATTTACTCACTAGCCCCGAGGAGACTAGTATATAAAGGGGGGCTATTCATTTGTAACTCACAAAGCAAACAATTCAGGTTCTCGCTAATACAAAGCTTCCTTTGACAAATTCTCTTGTGTTCTTTCTAACATTCTCTTAGCGATCTTAAGTGTTGTAAGGCTGACTTGGCATAGCAAGAACGTGAGCAAGTTGTGCAAAATCCTGAGCGAGTTGTCAAGTGCCACACGTGTACTTAGTTAACGACTAAGGACATGACAACGTGGTATCAGAGCAAAGGTTATGACTAAAGGAATATTAGAACGAATATAAGAGATTGCTAGAAGGAAGCTTTGCAGGGAACCATGGTCGGAATCACCAAGGGCATGGTACTTGCAAAAGGGACCAATGTGAAGGTTCCTAAGAGAAAGCAGTATGGCGGTGCACGGGACGCACGCGGGGTGGCAAACTTATTTTGGAGGATGGACAAGTACTTTGAGGTAGTCAAGGAGGATGACGAAGTTGTTAAGGTACGCAACGCCTCAATGTATTTGACCGAGGTTGCCGCATTATGGCGGCGTTGAAAGTTTGCTGACATGGAGAAGGGGCTATGCAAGATTGAGACGTGGGAGCAGTTCAAGAAGGAGTTGAAGAAGCAATTTTACCCAATGAATGTGGTATACGAGGCTAGGCGGAAGCTAAGGGAGCTCCGACAGATGACCAAAATTCGGGAGTATGTGTGCGAGTTCACTACCTTAATGCTGCAAATCTCATCGTTGTCCAAAGAAGATTCCATATCCTACCTCATGTATGGGTTGCAAAATTGGGCAAAGCAGGAGTTAAGAAGACATCAAGTAGCTAACGTGGACGAGGCCATAGCGGTAACTGAATCGCTCGTTGACTTCAAGATAGAGCCTGCCAAGTCCAAAGAAGGCAACGCCGAGAGAGGTGGGAGAGATCATGACAAGGAAAAAGGGAAAGGAATAGACGAGATATACAAGGGCAATGGCAAAGGGCCATCCCATAACGAACAAGGTCCAAGAGAAATGGCAAGGGACCGGAAAACAGCAGCGAGTACGTGCCTAAGGGAGGGTGCGACCACTGTAAAGGATCATATCAGACAAGTGGCCTAGTGTTGGGGAAGCTTACAGCAATGATCGAGATCTTTGCTCAGGCACCTAAGGGTAACACAAGAGGGACCGTCGACGTTGGGGGAATGCGCTTGGAAGCTAAGACGAAAGTAAGGGATTCCAAAGCCTATCTTGGCTCCATGCAAATGGAGCACGGTGTCAGCAAGAAAAGTTGCACGGACATAGTTGAAGAGGATGGCGAGTTACAAAGTGATAGCACGCTATCGGACTTAGACGATGCACCAAACAAACGGTTCAAGTTTGCTATCAAGACTGGAACCACGGAGAGAAGCCAAATAGGGAGTGGAAGCATAGACCTGATGCTTGAGAAGTTGCTACACTTGGTCAAGTCATGGGGAGATTCAGGCCAAGACCAAGGAGAGGCATCCGATAGGGGGAGGATCGAGGCCATCATTGCTAGCCGTCCAAAATAAATGGGGCAAAAAGAAAGGGGACCGGTGCCTTGTAACATAGCAAGGCGAACCGCTTAAAAGGGAATCATGGCTAATGGACAAAGATCTTCGGCGATACCAAGGCGAGGTGCGTGCTTATATGTCGATGCTTTGTGCCGAGGGCGGAACAATATTGGGTGGGGGAGTGTCATGACCCGCCATCTCATCATGCCACGTAGATGCCACATGGCATATATTTTTTCCACATGGAAAGCTTACATATGAAATAGACTAGCACATGTGGGAAAGTTCTAGAGAAATATGGAGTTTTCTGATGGAAGACCTTAGAACCCTATGAAATTGCTAGGAAAGTCCTTAGAAGATTATGTATGTAGAAAATTCTAGAGAGAGGACTTACTTGTAAATAATAAGGGACTTGTGTAATAATTATTATTTACTCACTAGCTCCTAGGAGACTAGAATATAAAGGGGGCTATTCATTTGTAACTCACCAAACAAACAATTCAAGTTCTCTCTAATACAAAGCTTTCTTTAACAAATTATCTTTTGTTCTTTCTAACATTCTCTTAGTGATCTTAAGTGTAGTAAAGCGGACTTGACATAACAAGAATGTGTGCAAGTTGTGCAAGATCGTGAGCGAGTTGTCAAGTGTCGCACGTGTACTTAGTTAACAACTAAGGATGTGACATTTGGCTTCATTTATCATATTTAGAAACCTAGACTCTGTAGGAGGCGATTTTGTGGGAGGGTTTTTACATACCACTATTGGGTAAGTGGTTTTGATCAATTTTCAGTTATATTACATGATTATATATGAGATTTAACATCTAAATCATGAGATTTGAATGGAAATTTTTGGGGGATTTTGTATATGTTTTGAAAAATGATAATTCGAGATTTGAGAGTTGAATTTGGACTCGATTTGAAAATAAAACACATATATGGACTCGGGGTGTTATGGGTAGCCTAGATCTACCCTTGGACTCAGGTTTTGACGGGGTTGACTTTTGGGGAATTGTGTAAAAATCTTAACTTTACTTATTGGGATTGGTTTCTCCTGCATTATTTGATTTTATTAAGTTGATTTTGCTTAGATTTGTGCCGAGCAGATATTGAATTTGAAAGGAAAAACTATTTTTGACTATTGATTTGGCCTAGTTGAGGTAAATATCATGCCTAACTTTGTGTGGGGGAACCTACCCAGTAGGATTATGTTTAATTGAACTATTTGAATTATGTGGAAAACGTGTACACGAGGTGACGAGTGTGTACATGGCATTGTATGTGGAAATAGACCAGTTTAGACTCTTAGGTTTCTTACATGCATTTAATTGAAGTTGTTATTACATGTTCTATTTTTCATTGTCAAGCCTACTCTTATATGCTTTAATTGAAATTGTTACCTCTTTTATTGTCATGCTACCTCTTTATTGTTGAGTTATTCTTATTTGAAGTTTTCACTACATGTTACTTTTTTCATTGCTGAGTTATTCTTATTTGAAGTTATTATTGCATGTTATCTCTTTCATTGTTGAGTTTACTCTTATATGCACTTGATTGATGTTTTAATTATATGCAATATCTTTCATTGTTGAGTTTGTTCTTCCGTTTCAATGTGTGGTTGTTGAGACTCTTGTATACGTTGTTGTCAGGCCATGGGCTATGCGTTGTTGTGATATTGATATTGTTGTTTTGGAAATACTGTGGCATATAGGGATGTGTGGTGTGAGTTGATATGTTGTGCTGATTGTAACTAGGGAATAGGTGGAATTGTTGAGAAGATTGTCGGGGTGTTTGCACGTGAATTGTACGTGCTGTTGTTATTATTGACATTTGCACATGCGGCGAGACAAGGCGGGCAATATATATATATATATATATATATATATATATATATATATATATATATATATATGTCGGGTTTGCGCATGTGACTAGACAAGGTGGAATAATTATTGATGCACATGTGGCGAGACAAGGCGGGCAAATACTTTATTTTTGCACACGCGATGAGTTAAGGAGGGCTATGTCAGGGATGATATGTGTTGGCCTGGGGGCATGTTATTGATGATATTCATGAAATGATGTGATGTTCCTCGTGTGTGACATGCATATTACGTGACTTGTGGTGTTGTTTCAAATGTGCTACTCAATGTCTGTGATAATACTTATTGACATGGGTTGTGATAGTACACTTACACATACATACACCATAACATGTCATTTATATTCATTTAGGAGTATGAAACTTGATACTATATCTGCTTTCTCCAGGATATGGTTGGACTGTGAGCTTGTGATCATGCTGGGCGGATTTTGATACTCGTTTGTGACCACGCCGAGCATATTGTGATAATAAGCATGTGATCATGCTGGGCGAAGTGTGATATTGGCACGTGAGTTGTCCATGCAGCACATCAGTTGTCCGTGCGGTTGTGATTGATAATATGGGTACGAGGTGCTATGCGTATATGATTCGTGATTTGGGATTCATGATTTGTGATTATGAGGTGTGGTACCTCAAGGTGGTTCTTATTGTAAACCTGGTGTTAGAACGGTTTGATTATTAGGTTATCATTGTTTTTCTTAACTGGTTTCACTGGTACTTTAACGGTGTTCTGATTATTTTGTTGCGTTATCACCTGGTTACTCCTTTTTGCCATTTGTTGCTTTTACTTCCCATTGCTAGATTTAAATTGTTATTCTTACAATTCAATGAGGTGGTGCTAAGAAGGTGATTATTGGATATGATGGTGTTATGTGACTTCAGGGTCAACTTTGTGTTCCTTATGTTGATAGTTTAGCTTTCGATACATTACGAGGCTCATAGTTTGCGGTATTTGATTCATCCGCGTGCTACTAACATGTATCACCATTTGAAGTAGCATTATTGGTGGCAGAGGATAAACAAGGACATTGGTGGGCATATTTCACAGTGTTATGAATTGCAGCAAGTTATGTATGAACATAAAAAACCAGGTGATTTGATATAGAAGATGGTTATACGATAGTAAAAGTGGGAGTGCATCACTATGGACTTTGTGGTAGGTTAACCACGTACCTTGAGGATGTTTGATGCTATATCGGTCATTATGAAGAGGTTGACCAAGTCTGTGCACTTCATACCGACGTTGACTAGATATACTTTAGAAAGGTTAGCTTAAATTTATATCAGGGAGATTGTTTGCTTTCATGGTGTACCAATTTCTTAAATTTTAGACTGTGGCACTCAGTTCAAATCTAACTTTTGGACAGCCGTTCAACGAGAGCGGGGTTCAGTAAGGCCCCGTAAAAATTTCACCTGCAACTAGGGGTTTCGTGATGTCGAGGTAGGCTAATGTGTTTGAGGGTTGTAGAAAATCTTCACGGCTCGCAAAATCGCCGCAGTACGGACTTTTTGGGTTGTACAGTACATTGGGGAGTTGGAGGAAAACTTTTACAGAACATGGCATTTCTGCGGTCCACTATGTGATCGTTGAACCTCTTCGCGGGCTGCAGATTGGCCGCAGAATGGAACAGGACTCAAGCCAATTTTGGAGGTCATTATGCAGTCCACTATCTATCCGCATAACCATTTCGCGGGTCGCACATTCGTCGCACAACCAACATGAGAAATCTTCGGAGGATGATTCTGCGACGCGACAATCGCATAACTGATCTGCGTACAATAGACCTGTCGCAGACTGGACCAGCACAGCCCAGCTTTGGAGGACCATTTCGTGGTCCATTGTGCAGACTGCATACCTGTTATGTAGTCCACTCTGCGGCCGCATAATTGAGTTCGGAGGCTCCATTTTTTGATTTCATAACCTGACCCTATATTCTATAAAACGACCTTGGGTTATTTTGGTTGGTTTAATCAGATATTTTAAGAGAGAGGGGAGGAACTAGATAGATAGAGGGTGGAACTCCAACACCTACCACTTCAATCCCTTGCCCAAGCCGTAGAGAATTCATAAGAAAAACTCACAAGGTCTTCATCCAAGAGGTAAAGTTCCATACCCTAGCCTTCAATTTCGAGTTTGGCAGAAGTTGGGTAATGGGGAGTGTGATTTTTGGGTATAGGAGTTGTTATTTATGCACGCATGTGCCAATGAAGGTGGTAGGGAGGTTGTTGAGTATATATGGGTAACCTACTAGAGTGGGGATTGCTTGGGAGGTGAAGGAATATCAACACAGGACCCTATAGTCGAATATGCCCACCTAGCGTTTGATGAAATGCTTAAATGAGCTGAACCCACGAATATCTTCTTAAATGGTTAAATTTTGTTATGTCTCTAAATAGATTGAAGTTGCTAGGATTTCTGGAACATTATAGTAACGTATGGAAAGCTCAAAGCGAGGTATGTTGGCTAAACTCCTCTTGTAGGATCGAACTCGATGATGTCCTCATAAGTTGAAATTATGATTGGCTCAAGCCCTTATTTCTTATGTTCCGAGTTATTCCTTATAAATTTGACTACCGAATAAGTTTGTGTTGAAAGATATATACTAAAATTGTGTGCCAAATGCTCTTATCATATTATGTTATCCTTGGGGAATGTATTCAAATGTTACCAATGTGTCGAAATATTATGATTTAATGATGTTTCAATTAAAATTTATTATGTCAAATTGTGAAAGAAAACTCAATGTCCTTAAGACTCTTGTTGCCCATATATGAATTAAAGTCGTGATTATAAAGGACCTTATTGTTGATAATCCATAATGATGTTTCAAAGTGAAAGAAGGGAGTATGAAGTATGAAATATGTCCGGCATGCCAGGAATGAAATTATACTTGTGGCCACTAGTGCCAACGAAATGAAAAAGATGTGTGAAAGATTATGAAATTAGCTTCAAATACTTAAGATAATAAATATTTTGGGATTATCGTTTAGTCACTGAGGAAGGTTAGGCTGAATCAACCTAACCCCGAAACTACATGTGCCAATGTAGGAATGATGGAAGGGTAAATCCCCGTATTGATGTGATGAGATTATTCCCCTTAATTGGAATGAGATTGATGTGATGAGATTATTCTCCTTTACTGGGATGAGATGATTTCTAGCAGAATGTGATGTCTACCCACACGACATTGTGGTCAGACGGCTTAGCCGATCGGGCTGAGATCGGACGCCATGTCATGCACATGGTGGTATTTTGATTGGATGTCTCTAGGCGAGACGGCTTAGCCGATCAGGCCGAGATCGTACCTCGTGCTAAAAATACGGTGGTGTATCGGTACTAAAGATATACCAACCTAAGGCATTGTTATTTACTTGAAATTTATCTTTACCTTAACTTGACATTGTTATATTGTTTGGGGCTCTCATTGATTCCATGTTCTTTTCCATTGTACCGTTACTCGTTCTATTCAGAGGGTGTTTAGTCTTACATACTAGTACTATTCCATATGTACTAACGTCCCTTTTGCAGGGGCATGCATCTTTAACGAATGCATGTGGTTCCAGAGCAAGCGACATTGATCAGTGATAGCGGTACACCCTTTTCCCAACTGACTTAGTGAGACACACTTCATCTTGGGGTCGTGTATCTTTTATGCCTTATGTATAATATTTTGAGGTATAGTCGTGGCCTTGTTGCCAATACCATCATAGTACTCTTTTGTATCTGTTAGAGGCTCCGTAGACATAGTGTGAGTTGTATATTGGTGTTGGGAAAGTTAAACTAGTAATTTTGTATTTGTATCACATGTTCCACTTCTAACTTTGAATGTTTAATGTATTTTCGGACTTATAAATAAAGTAACTTATGGTAATGAACTTGTGTTGTTTATGTGATCTTCTTATTGTATAATTTATGGAAATGCACCTCACTTTAATAATGGGCGAGTTCAGGTAGAAGGCGTTGAATAGGCTTGCTTGGCTGGGGTATCTCAGTTTCTTACCTTTGGCAGAGTTTTTCCACAACAACATTTATCACTCCATCATTCAGATGGCTCCGTTTGAGGCTTTGTTTGGAATAGTGTGTCGTTCTCCGTTTGAGGCTTTGTTTGAGATTAGGAAAATTAGAAGTTAAGAAAACATGTACTTTTTTTTAACATGGACATTTAAATAAAATAATAGTGTATGTATTAATTTTATATGGCCATATGACAATGATTGTACGATGTATAAAGTATATGAAAAATAAGTAGAATTTTAAGCAATTTGAGACAATTCTTAAGTATGCGGTTAATTGGTTAATTATCGGGTAGCGGGACATTATCTAACTAATTAATAAATTAAAGGATAAGACTAAACCCCCTCCCCCCCACCCCACCAGAAAAATGTGGCAGCTAGCCACATTTTTAACCTATGACTCTTAGTAGATTTTCGTTAGGTGGCAACCTAAAATACTAATGAAGAGACACTTCACAATTTGAATACATACTTCAAAAGTAATGTGCTAAGTACACTTTGAATAAAGAGACTCCATATCACAATGGTTCATATATTGAATTCAACCCTTCATAATGTTCTGTTAGCAATTCGTAAGTGAGCTTTGCACCTCAGCCGACATTGCTTAGAAAAATCCTACAAAGTTCCTTCATAACAGAACCTTAGAAATTCTTACCATTCAAGTTCCTACAAAGATATTAACAATGAGACTTTCTTCAACTAAAAGAAATCCAACGAGAATTGTTAGCAACGTACAATTTTGCGGTTCTAAAGCAGTACGGTGTAACCTTTTCCAAGAACATCATACGGATTTTCCCTACTCCAGGTATGCTAAGGCTATCCCTTCTTTCCTTTTGGCATGATCCAAGCAACAATACGTAGACATAATGTTATTCCATAAATGACTCTATTCATAGAAGTATTAGAGATGTCTATGTTCTTGAATTTCCATATGTCTTATTATTATATCTTTTGTTCATGGGTCTCAGAAAAATACGTATTTGATAAAGTTTATCTGGAAGGCATGTTAAGTTTTATGGCATTCCGAGAAAATCTTATTAACGTATTTCTTATGCATTTTATGCATTTATACATGTACAATTACCCATGACTCAGACGGCGTTATATACGCATATATATGTATATGGGATATGGGAAAAGGTTACAGCGTTATATACGCACCACCACCTGATCAGGTGGTATACGTTGATGATTTGCCCATAGTGGCTGAGATGATATGATGGGATGCCCTGAGAGGCTTGATGACGTTATGTACGTACAGACCTATGCATTACATGACAATTATACGCATATGTATGGTTTTATAAATATTTCATGATTTACAGAGTTATCCAGACTTACAGGTTGAGTCCTTTACTCAATGTTTCTTCCATGTCCTTGATTAAATATTGACTTACTGTTATGTTTCAGTTCCACCTTACATACTCGGTACATTATTCGTACTGACGTCCTTTTGTTGGGGACGCTGCATTCATGCCTGCAGGTATAGACAATCAGTTTGACGAGTCCTCATAGTAGACGAGGTTAGCTTTCAGCGAAGGATCGGTAAGACTCCACCTCATTCGGGGTGCAGCCGTGTCTATAAGTCATCGTGTCAGAGTTTTTCTACAGACTTATGGGTAGGCCGATACTCTGTCCCATTTTATGTCAAATAATCTTAGAGGCTTTGTAGACACAGGTTTATTATATACAGTATGTCAGAGGCCTTGACGGCGCACATGTATTCATTTTATGAACGATGGTCCATTGATATAATATTTTCCCACTTACAATTATACATTACGAGTTGTGGCCATGTTGGCACATGATAGTTACAACAGGAATGAATAAGTTACAGAGTGGTTGGCTCGGGCCAGTACGGCACCGGGTGCCAGCCACGCCTCCCAAGGTTGGGGCGTAATAAAGTGGTATCAGAGCGGGTCGTGTCCTTGGGAGTCTACAAAGCGTGCCTAGTAGAGTCTTACTTATTGGTTTGTTGCGCGCCACACTTATAATTGAGAGGCTATAGGGCATTTAGGAATTGTTACCCTTCTTTTGTTTCCAGATCGTGCCATAGAGCGGAGTTGTAAGAAGTCAGTATGAAGTTGTCGAGAGATTTTGTATGCACCAGAGGTGCGAGTATCACAGTAGAGCTTTAAGGCATAATATGGGAGGGAGTAACAAATAAGAATAATTTTCAGAACATGGAAGTTTATAATTGAAGGGGGCCCTACAGACCTTTTTTTTGGCGTGCTTAAACAAATACTAGTACCCAGGTAATATAATAAGATTAAACGAGGAAATAGAAAGCATAGTGTGGAATCATTTACTAGATGATTAATGTGCTACTAATTAGCAATTTCGTATATCTTTGCAAATTGTCAATATCCGTATAAATTTGAGGCACCAACCTGTAAACTTATATACGATGCGGGATTGAAAAATAAGTAAGGTAAAGGTGAAGAAGATACGACATACTCAAGTACAATAAGTTCTAAATGGTCCAGACTTCAGATAGAGGTTGGGTTAATTTATAGAAGAGATCCTAGTGAAAATTTCGTAGATCTCTAACATTCGAGGACGAATGTTCTAAAGGGGGGAAGGATGTTACACCCCGTACATTAATATTAGGATAAGTCGTAGTAATCCATATGAGCTTGAAGGGATTAAGACTCCGAAAGTTTAATAACCTTAATACCGTTAGATACTATATTAGTGTGGTATTTTCTTTTAAGTAAAGTATTTTAGTAATAGTTTTATAGTATATTTTGGATAGTTACCATTATTACTATTTTCGAATATGGTAAATTATACTCATAATATAAGAACGTTTATGAGATTTTTTTATTGTAAAGATAGAAATTATTTTCTCACAAAAAAAGAAGATTATATTTTTACCATTTTAAGAATTAAGCGTACGAAATTTTTTACTCTATATATGAGATTAGGAAAATTAGAATTTAAAAAAATATGTGCTTTTTTTTACACGGACATTTTAATAAAATAATAGTGTATGTATTAATTTTATATGGTCATATGATCATGATAGTATGATGTATAAAGTATATTAAATATAAGTAGAATTTTAAGTAATTTGAGATAATTCTTAAGTATGCGAGTAATTTGGTTACTTATCGGGTAGCAAAATATTATCTAATTAATTAATATATTAAAAGATAAGACTAAACCCCTCCCCCCCCCCCCCAAAAAAAAAACGTGGCAGCTAGCCACATTTTGAAGCTATGACTCTTAGTAGATCTTCATTAGGTTGAAACCTAAAATACTAATGAGGAGACACTTCACAATTTGAATACGCATAGCGGGAATTGAACCCACATCTCGTTGAGCTGCTCCAGCAAGCACCCAAGACTTGAAAAGTAATGTGCTAAGTACACTTTGAATAAAGAGACTCCATATCAGAATGGTTCATATATTGAATTCAACCCTTCATAATGTTCTGTTAGCAATTTGTAAGTGAGCTTTGCACCTTAGCCGAAATTGCTTAGAAAAATCCTACAAAGTTCCTTCTAACAGAACCTTAGAAATTCTTACCATTCAAGTTCCTACAAAGATATTAACAACGAGACTTTCTTCAACTAAAGAAATCCAACGAGAATTGTTAGCAACGTAAAATTTTGCGCGTTTTAAAGGAGTACGGTGCAACCTTTTCCAAGAATATCATATGGATTTTTTCCTACTTTAGGTATGCTAAGGCTATCCCTTCTTTCCTTTTGGCATGATCCAAGCAGCGATATTTTGACGTAATATTATTCCATAAATGACTCTATTCGTAGAAGTATTAGAGATGTCTATGTTTTTGAATTCTCATATGTCTTATTATTATATCTTCTGTTCATGGGTCTCAGAAAAATACGTATTTGATAAAGTTTATCCGAAAGGCATATTGAGTTTTATGGCATTCCGAGAAAATCTTATTAACGTATTTCTTATGCATTTCATGCATTTATACATGTACATTTACCCCCGACTCAGACGGCATTATATACGCATATATATATATATATATATATATATATATATATATATATATATATATATATATATATATATATATATATATATATATATATATATATATATATATGTATATAATATATATATATATATATATATATATATATATATATATATATATATATATATATATATATATATATATATATGTATATATATGTATATGGGATATGGAAAAAGGTTACGGCGTTATATACGCACCACCACCTGATCAGCTGGTATACGTTGATGATTTGCCCACAGTGGCTGAGATGATATGATGGGATGCCCTGAGAGGCTTGATGACGTTATGTACGTACAGACCTATGCATTACATGACATTTATACGCATATGCATGGTTTTATAAATATTTCATGATTTACAGAGTTATCCAGACTTACAGGTTGAGTCCTTTACTCCATGTTTCTTCCATGTCCTTAATTAAATGTTGACTTACTTTATGTTTCAGTTCTGCCTTACATACCTGGTACATTATTCGTACTGACATCCTTTTGTTGGGGACGCTGCATTCATGCCTGCAGGTATAGACAATCAGTTTGACGAGCCCTCATAGTAGACGAGGTTAGCATTCAGCGAAGGATTGGTAGACTCCACCTCATTCAGAGTGCAGCCGTGCCTATAAGTCATCATGTCAGAGTTTTTCTACAGACTTATGGGTAGGCCGGTACCCTGTCCCATTTTATGTCAAATAATCTTAGAGGCTTTGCAGACACAGGTTTATTATGTACAAGATGTCAGAGGCCTTGACGGCTCATATGTATTCATGTTTTATGAACGATGGTTCATTGATAGAACATTAGCCCACTTACAATTATACATTACGAGTTGTGGCCATGTTGGCCCATGATAGTTACAAAAGGAATGAATAAGTTACAGAGTGGTTCGCTCGGGCCAGTACGGCATCGGGTGCCAGCTACGCCTCCCAAGGTTGGGGCGTGACACAGGTAAGTAGATATTGATCGAGGAAGGAATAAACCGAAACAGGTAACAACTAAATGACAGTTAGCAAATAAGGCATGAATAGCTAGCAAGGACATGTAGCAATCGAAACATGTAACGAGATATAACATGCAATAAATGATGACATAAAGATAACTAGCCCAACCCGCATGCTTTTACCCATGACAACACATATACACATATCACCTCGCATATACGCTGTCCCACACATAATTCATGTAGCAAATACACCAACAAGTCCTAATTCCCTCACGTCAAAGTTGTACATGACACTTACCTCTTTTTGCAATCAAATCAATAATCAACCACAACTTTGACTTTCAAACAAGCCTTCAAACAAACTGAATCTAGCCAATTATCGATCAAACAAATGCAAAATAAATTTTAGAAACTACCCACGAATGAAAAGGTTCAATCTTTAGCCTAATTAAAAAATTCAATAAAAAATTAACCCCGAGCCCACTTGGTCGAAATCCGAGACTCATACCAAATCCTGATTACCTACTCACCCCCGAACCCGGTTATGTGATTTATTTTGAAATCCGACCTCAATATGAGGTCTAAATCTCAATTTTTATTTTCAAAATCCCTAAATTCTACGGAAAACCCCTAATTTCTTCCTTGAAAGTCATAGATGTGATGTTAGAAATTCATGAAAAATATTTGAAATTGATTGAAAACTAGTTAAAGATGCTTATCAATGAATTTGGGAAGACAATCCTCTTCAAAAATTGCCTCTAGAGTGTTTAGATTTGAAAAATGGTGTAAATGAGCTAAGTCTCGACTATCCCATCTTTTACCCAGTTGCAGGTATCGCAATTGCGATCTCTTGTTCGCAATTGCGATGTTCGCAAATGTGAACCACTTATCACAATTGCGATTGGTGTCTGAGCCTCATAAATATTGCAAATGCAAACAATCCCTCGCAAATGCGAAGGTCCTTCACTCCGCAAATGCAAACCAAGGTTCGCTTCTGTGAAGCATCCCCGAAGTTATTAGAGTCGCAAATGCGAGACTCCTGCCGGATTGTGATTTCCCAGCCTTCGCAAATGCGGATCCTTCTTTGCAAATGTGAAGTTCCCTAATCCCAGGCGTCTTCGCAGATGCGATCCATTGATTGCAAAAGCATTGCTCGCAATGCGAGCCAGACAATGCAAATGCGAGATATGTAGGTTACACTAGCAACAGTCTTGCATCAGCAATTCCAACTTAAACCATAACTCGTCTGAAACTCACCCGAGCCCCCCGAGTTCTAAACCAAACACGCACACAAGTGTAGTAACATTATACAAACTCTGAACTAATCCAAGCCCAACATGCACAAAAGTGTAGTAACATTATACAAACTCGCTCGTTAACCAAAACCACCAAATTAACATCAAATAACATGAATAGATCATCAAAACTCAAGGATTTCAACTTAAAACTCAATTTTCATAATCTTTCACATAATGCGTTGAAAAGCGCTTGAGTCACCCGGGACCCCAACCAAACATTCGTACAAGTATAAAAACATCATACAAACCTACCGGGTTCTTCAAAACACCGACCTGAAGTCGTTTACCAAAATTGTTGACCGTGGTAAACTCTAGCCTCATTTTAAGTCAAAATTACTTTTTCTTCAAAACATCACGTAAAATCTTTATGGAAGACGACACGGACCAAACACGCAAGTCATATAACATCAAAAGGAGATATGAAAGGTATTGGAACACAAAAAATTAGGCTATTACTGAAACCGACCTGTCGAGTCGTTACATTCTCCACCTCTATAAGAAATGTTCATCCTCGAATGGACATAGAAAAGTACCTAGACTGGTAAAATGGTGGGGGTATCTACTCTGAATATCATACTCGGACTTCCACATAGCCTCCTCGATCAGCTAACCTCTCTATTGCACTTCCATAGAAGGATAATTCTTAGATCTCAAGTTACAAACCTGTCAGTCTAGAATAGCCATCGGCTCTTCTTCATAGGTCAAATTGTCATCAAGCGGTAGCTTGATAAAGTCCAAAATACGTGACCTAACATCATGGTACTTCCGAAGCATTGAAACACGAAATACAGGATGTACCCCTTCTAGGCTAGGGGCAATGCAAGCCTATAAGCAACTTCCCCAACTCTCTCCAAGATCTCGAACGGGCCAGTAAACCTCGGTCTCAACATGCCCTTCTTCCCAAATCGCATCATGCCCTTCATAGGTGACACTCGGACAAGAACCTTCTCACCTACCATATAAGCCACATCTCGAACCTTTTGGTCCGCATAACTCTTCTGCCTGGACTGAGCTGTACGAAGTCGCTCCTGAATCACCTTAACCTTCTCTATAGAATCACGATCTAAATCAGTGCCCAACAATCTAGCTTCACTGAGCTCAAATAAACCAATCGGCAAATGGCATTGCCTCCCATACAAGTCCTCATACAGAGCCATCTGGATGCTTAACTAATAGCTATTGTTCTAGGTGAACTCTGCTAGAGGTAAAAATTAGTCCTACTGACCCTCGAAATCCATAGAGCATGCTCGCAACATATGATCCAATATCTAGATAGTGCGCTCAGACTGTCCATCCGTTTGAGAATCAAAAGAGGTACTCAGCTCAACCCGTGTGCCCAACACTCCAAAAATGCAATGTTAAATACATGCTGCGCTCAGATATGATAGAAACTGGCATGCCGTGTAGGTGGATAATCTCCTGGACGCAAATCTGAGCCAATTGCTATAAAGAATAAGAAGTCATCACCGAAATGAAGTGAGCAAAGCCAACCGGTCCACAATAACCCAGACTGCATCATATTTCCTCAAGGTCTGTGGTAAGCCTACCACAATATCCATAGTGATGCACTCCCACTTGCATACCGGTATCTCCAATCTCTGAGTCAATCCACCCGGTTTTTGATGCTCATAGCGGGAATTGTGAGACTCCTCAAGGATCAATTCTCTTAACCCATCAACCTTTGGAACAAAAATCTGGACCTGAAGCCGCATAACACCATCATCTCCAATCACAACCTCCTTGCCACCTCTCCGCTGCATCGTTTCCTTCAACACCAACAAATGAGGATCATCAGACTGGCGAGCCTTAATACGCTCCAACAATGATGACTGTGCCACAACACAAGCAAGAACCCAGCTAGGCTCCGACATACCCAACCTCAAGAACTGATTGGCCAAATCCTGAATATCCATAGCTAGTGACCTCTCCACTGCCGGTAAATATGCGAAACTGCCCATGGTCTCAGTCTTCCTACTCAATACATCAGCCACTACATTGACCTTCCTCGGATGATATAGTATGGTGATATCATGATCTTTCACATACTCTAACCATCTCTGTAGCCGCAAATTGAGGTCCTTCTGCTTGAACATGTGTTGGAGCCTCCAACGATCGGTATAGACCTTACAAGGAATGTCGTATAGATAGTTCCTCGAAATCCTTAGCGTGTGAATAATGGATTCTAACTCTGAATCATACGCAAGGGAATTCTTCTCATGGACTTTCAACTTCCGAGATGCATATGCAATCACCCTACCGTCCTGCATCAATACCACGCCAAGCCCAATACACGATGCATCACAATACATGGTGGAAGATCCCGAACCTGTAGGAAATACCAACACTAGGGCTGTAGTCAATGTAGTTTTGAGCTTCTGAAAGCTCACTCACACTCGTCGGACCTTCTAAAAAAAGCACCTTCTATGTCAACTTGGTCAATAGGGCTGAAATAGATAAAAACCCCTCTACGAATCGGCGGTAATAATCTGTGAAACCTAGGAAGCTCCGAATCTCTATTGCTGAAGTAGGTCTAGGCCAGTTCTGAACTACCTCAACCTTCATAGGATCCACCTTAATTCCCTCGAAAGATACAACATGCCCCAAGAAGGCAATCGAGTCCAACCGAAACTGACACCTCGAAAACATGGCATATAACTGACGATCTCTCAGAGTCTGAAGTACAATCCGCAGATGCTGCTCATGCTCCTCTCGACCGCGGATGTAAAAAATAATATTATAAATGAAGACAATCACAAAGGAATCTAGATAGGTCTTGGACACCCGGTTCATTATATCATAAAGGCTTCTTGGCATTAGCCAAGCCAAATGACATCACAAAGAACTTGTAGTGACCATACCGAGTCTGTAAAAATGTCTTAGGGATTTCCGATGCCCTAAGCATCACACGATGGTAGCCACACCTAAAATCACCCTTCATACAAACCTTTGGCATCCTAAAGCTGGTCAAATAAGTCATCAATCCCTGGCAACGGGTACTTATTCTCGATACTGACCTTGTTCAGCTGCCTGTAGTCAATACACGTCCTCATAGAGACATCTTTTTGCTTCACAAACTCATCGATGCACCCCTAGGCAGGACGTTAGGTCTAATGAATCCCTTGCCAAGCAAATCTTGCAATTGTTCCTTCAATTCTTTCAACTAAACTAGGGCCATACAGTATGGTGGAAAAAAAGGGCTGAGTGCTCGGAACCAAGTCAATGCAGAGTCGATATCTCTGTCAGGTGGCTTGCCCGACAAGCCTGTAGGAAACACCTCTGGTAACACGCACAACCAGAACCGAATCCATGGAAGGAACCTCCGCACTAGAATCACAGATATAGGCCAAATACGCCTGACACCCGACCATACGTCGAGCTTTCACATATGAAATGACCCTACTAGTGGAATGGTCAAGAGTCCCTCTCCACTCCAATCAAGGCAACCCAGCATGGCTGATGTCACAGCCTTGGTGTGACAATCTAGGATAGTATGATATGAAGACAACCAATCCATGCCCAAAATCACATCAAAATCTACCATATCAAGTAACAAAAAGTTGACCCTAGTCTCGTAGCCCCCGATAATGACCAAACAAGCACGATAGACCTAGTCTACCACAAAGAATTCCTAACATGCAAAGACACATA
The DNA here is from genome assembly GCF_001879085.1 of Nicotiana attenuata. NCBI lineage: Eukaryota > Viridiplantae > Streptophyta > Magnoliopsida > Solanales > Solanaceae > Nicotiana > Nicotiana attenuata. The sequence continues at coordinate 189,898 of NW_017671162.1, forward strand.
AATAGGAAAACTCAAAGAATCACGAGACATATCCAAATGTGAAGCAAAATAGGAGACACATACAAAAAAGTGGAATCCGGATCAAATAATACTGATTCACCACTATGGAAAACCGTAACAATATCTCTAGATGGAAATGCATAGAAACGGGGTTGAGCCCCACCGATCTGACCTCTGCCTCTCGGACGGCCTCTAACTTGCTAGCCTCCACCTCTAATGTCCTGACCACCACCTCGGACTAACCGTCCCCTACCTCTAGCTGGCTGAGCGGGTGGTGGAGCAACTTGTGCCTGAATCATGACACGAGTACCTTGATGTGGTCTGCTACTGCTCAATCTTAGCTAGTACCTCCTAATATGACATGCGTTGTTGTATTCAAAGTAACCATGTGGTTGGCATAACTGTTGAGTATGAGACGATCTCTAATAGCCCGAATGACCACCATAGTAACTCTGTAGCGGTGGTGCACTAATAGGAGCTAAAGGTATACTATACACTGGTTGCTCGGAATGTGACCCATACGCATTGTGACCACATGAAGAACCGTGAGACACTTGAAGTGCTGACTGAACTAGCATGGTAGGATGGCGGACGAGAGCGTCCTAAAGTACCTTACAAGTATCACAAATGCGAAGGTCCATCCTTCCACAAATGAGAACTAAGCTTCGCTTCTACGAAGCTGCCCTGAGTTGTTAGAGTCTCAAATGCGAGACTCCTACTGCAATTGCAATTTCCCAGCCTTTGCAAATGCAGCTCCCTCTTTGCAAATGCGAAGTTACCCAATCCTAGGCCTCTTTACATATGATATCCATTGATCGCAAAAGTGCTTCTCACAAATGCAAGCCAGGCCTCGCAATTGCGAGATCTGCAGGCTAAACCAACAATAGTCTTGCCCCGGCAATTCCAATTTCAACCATACTCGCCTGAAACTCACCCGAGTCCCTCGATCTCTAAACCAAACATGCAAAAGAGTGTAATAATATTATATAATCTCTCTCTCTAACTCAAGTCACCAAAAGAACATCAAATAACAAGAATCGGTCATCAAAACTCAAGGATTTCAACTTATAACTCAATTTTCACAGTCTTTCACATAATGCGCCAAAACCCACTTAGGTCACTCGGTACCCCAGCCAAACATGCTTAAAAGTCTAAACATATCATATGAATCTATCGGAATCGTCAAAATACTGATTCGAGGTCGTTTACCAAGAATGTTGACCGTGGTAAACTCTATCCTCATTCTAAGTCAAAAATCAAATGTTCTTCAAACTTTTACATATAAACTCTCCAGAAGATAACACGGACCATGCACGCAAGTATTATAACATCAAAGGAGCTATGAAAGGTCTCGAAACCTGGAAATTATGGCTAGTACTTAAAACAACCTATCATATCGTCACAATTTGGACTTGGGCATATATTCGGATTTGGAGGTTCCCGGAAGATTTTGGTTCTATTTGCTGAAAGTTGGTAATATGAATAATTGGAGAGTTCTCAAATTTCATTGGAAGTTGATTTAGGTGTTACGGAACCCAATTTTGATTTTGAACCTTGAATAAACTAATTTAGTTGATTGGAACATATGTCCAAAGTTTGGTTGAAATCTGGGATGTCTATGTGTGATTCGGATGCATTCGGTGAAGTTGGAATGTTAGAAAGTTAGGTCGATAGCCTTCCAAAAGTCCACAGTGACTCTATCCATGACAAATATAAACCATTGTCAAATCATGAACACGCTTCCATAGTCCACAACTAGAGGGATAGTCCACCTCTCAAAAATATAATCTCTAAACTGCGAGAGTACCAAAATCTCCATACATGATCTCTTAACTCTCCCAGTTAAATAATTGAGTCATCATGTATACAAAATCATATCATGAAAAAGGCTTCCATAAATCTCCCGCATGAATTTGCAAAATGTAAACGTCAACGGTTATCAATCATGCGATCTCTGTGGTACTAATCAGGCATCCACGGATCGATACACAATGCGTCTTTTGCAACACATACTCTCCTCACGAGATACAAGATACTGCTAGAATTCTTTAATACATCTGAAATCTCCTGTGCTGTCTAGAATTTATGACATTCCTTCCAAAACTGAAGCAACATCGTCCATTCTATCCCAATTCCATACAGCTCATCGCATCTATCAAGCTGCTATGCTAAAATATGTGAATCCCATTATCAACTCTGAATCACGAATAGGATGCACACTCCATCGACCCAAAACCTTCCACTTAACTCAATTCAAGAGAAAAACACAATACGCAACAAGCTTCTTATGCATGTATAAGACACCAATTGCAAGTCATAGTCAAAATCATCATAAACACTCCGTAATCCATTTGCACATAGCAAGACACCAGAATTTAATCCCTCTAATTCAACCAAGTCACACAAACTACCAAACCCAAAAGTGTTACCATAAAAACACATGTAAAGCCCTATTATACCAAATGAACTGATTATCTCTATTACTATGCTGATCCAAGCCCTTGCTAAACGAACCAAACTATTTCAAATTACACTTGACCTGCCTTCACGACAACACTATTCTTTCCTAGTACACTATGAATCTCAATCAAGACTCACCCCAATTGATTCCAACAAGAAATCTTATCGTCCTAAGACTCGTAAGACTCTTTATTCCCTCATATACACTCAATTGTACCTAAAAGCAGAAATACATGCTCTGAAGCGAACTTCTATGAATCTGAAGTTTTTTCTTCCATCTCTCAACACTGCCTTGCGTAACCGATAATAATACAAAAATTCTCAAATTCTTAATCTTGAATCCTTAGATACCGCATATTAAATATTGAATCTGTTAGAACCTTCTCGTGAGTCACCCAACCATCCTAGTCTTGAATACATATCCAATCATGCCGAAAGATTATTGCTCCATTTGCACATGGAAACTCTAAAAAGAAACAACCGAGCGAATCCTTCCCCTGCATACTACCTCCACATAAGAGTATTGTATTATTTAAATGAATTCTTCTACATGATTCTATGATGTATATAGATGCCCAAGACTGAGTATTACATATCATTAGTACTATCCCATAATTGCTTGAGCACAATACCTGAACTTGACACAAAAGGTGTCTTAATACTAGCACAAATCCATGTGTCTGCGCTCAGAAGGTCCAAGGTAACATGAGTGATCACTAGAATCCAGATGAATAGATTAATATCCAAGTGCTACCATTGCAGTGCGTAACCCGATCCAGCCAAATACTCAATAGCTTAGAAATTAGTCATCAATCCTCTCATATGGCGCAACATGCCAAAGTATCTCACAATACCATAATAATGTCAATCCGCATCAAATGTACCATCGTGATCTAACTCAGCTCATGTAATTGTATCAATGCGCAGAGATGTATACATGTATGTGTGAGATAATATATGTCATGCCCCAAACAGGAAGAGACATGGCTGGCTCCCGGTGCCATACTCGGCCCGAGCGTACCACTTTATAACTATGAACTCTCGAGGGGTAACCCTCAACTTAAGTCGATGAGGCCATATTCTAAATCATCTGAAAATAACTTCTCTATCATATGAGGGGTAAACATAGCCAAATCTGATACATATAAATGTGTAGGCTGACGAAGCCGCCATGAACATCTACTGATTTACAAAATATACAGGACTTGTCTTCTCTTCCATTTTCTTTCTTCTCCATAAAACTTTCATGGAGGCTACCTCCTTATTTCGTAGCTTGCGGATTTGTCGGTCTAGGATGGAAATTGGAACTTCCTCGTACGATAAGTCCTCCGTAATCTGTACATCATCAGTGGGCACCACTCGTGTAGGATCGCCAATGCACTTCTGTAGCATTTATATATGAAAAACCGGATAGACGGATTCCAATTCTGAGGGCAAATCTAAGTCATAGCTACTTGACCCACTCTCCGAATAATCCTATAAGGCCAATATAACATGAGCTAAGATTTCCTTTCTTGCCAAATCTCATCACGCCCTTCATAGGCGATACCTTTAAGAACACCCAACCATCAACCCCAAACTCTAAGTCTCATTGATGCATGCCAGAATATGACTTCTGATGACTCTAGGCTGTCAACAGTTGCTCCTAGATAAGCTTTACCTTCTCTACAGCCTACTGAATTAAGTACTGCCCATGTAACCCAGATTCTCCAACATGAATCCTCCCTATAGGAGATCTGCACATACGCCCATACAAAGCCTCGTACGGAGCCATTTGGATACTGGAGTCGTAACTATTATTATATGCAAACTCTATTAGAGGTAGATGTTCATCTCGACTTCTTTTAAAATCTAACACACATGCTGAGATTCACCTGAGTCCATCAGTTTGTGGATGAAAAGCTATGCTGAGATTCACCTGAGTCCCTATACCTCTCTGAAATGACCTTCAGAAATGTGCTGTAACCTAGGCCCCACGGGCAGATATAATATATATTGGTACTCCGTGTAGCCACACTATCTCCTTAATATATAACTTCGCATAATCTTTGGTTGTATATATAGATCTGACCAGTTGGAAATAGGCTGATTTCGTGAGCCTATCGATTATCATCCATATAGAATTGAGTTTATGATGAGAACGAGGCAAACCCGTGACAAAGTCCATGTTTATCGCCTCCCATTTCCACATCGGTATCTCTATTGTCTGCTTTAGCCCTCCAGGCTTCTGATGCTCTACCTTCACCTGCTGGCAACTAGGATACTGGGCGACAAACACAGTAATGTTCTTCTTCATACCATTCCACCAGTACACATCCTTAATGTCATGATATATCTTTGTCGACCCAGGATGAATGGAGTACCACGAATAACGTGCCTCTAACATAATCATGTCTCGTAGCCCTGCTACATCTGGAACACACAGACGACCCCTGTATCTGAGAACCCCATCTTCCTTGAGCTCTAACATCGGCTTCTTCTGTTGCGGAACTCGCCCCCTCAACTCGGCCAACTCTGGGTCCTCGTATTGCCTTTCCTTGACTTCAGCTATGAGAGATGGTTTTGCAGTGTTTTAGAGTACAACTCCACCATCGTCAGAATCTACTAACCGAACCCCAAACAAGCCAATTGATGAATTTCTCGAGCTAATTCTTTTTTCTCAGCCTCTAATATGCTAAGCTACCCATAAATCGACGACTTAAGGCATCTGCTACAACATTAGCTTTCCTTGGATGGTAGAGAATGTTAACATCATAATCTTTCAATAACTCTAGTCGTCACCTCTGTCACAAATTCAACTCTTTTTGCTTGAAGATATATTGTAGGATGTTATGATCTGTAAATACATCAACATGAACACCATATAAATAATGCTGCCATATCTTAAGTGCATGGACAATCGCAGCTGTCTTGAGGTCGTGGGTCGGATAATTCCTCTCATTCTTCCTTAACTGCCTTGAAGCATACACAATTACCTTCCCATGTTCCATCATGACACATCCTAACCCGATACCTGAGGTATTACAATACATGACATAACCCTCTAGACCCTCTGGAAGTGTTAGAACTGGCGCTGAGGTCAACCTGTTCTTAAGCTCTTGGAAACTCCGCTCGCAAGCCTCTATCCACTGAAACTTAGCTGCTTTTCTGAGTCGCTTCGTCAATGGTGCTGAAAGGGAAGAAAAACCCTCTACGAACCTCCGGTAGTAGCCTGCTAAGCCTAGAACGCTATGAACCTCTGTCGGAATGCTAGGTCTAGGCCAGGATTTCACGACCTCAATCATTTGAATGTCTAATTTTATACCTTCATCGAATACAATATGCCCCAAGAATGCTACATACTTCAACCAGAACTCACATTTAGAAAACCTAGCATACAACTTATGATTACGCAAGGTGTGGATTACCGCTCGCAGGTGGTCTACATGCTCCTCCTCTGAATGTGAATAAACCAGAATATCATCAATAAATACTATCACGAATAGAACTAAAAATGGCCAAAATACGCTATTCATCAAGTCCATAAATACAGTGGGTGCATTCGTCAACAAGGAACTCAAAGTGGCCATATCGGGTCCTGAAGGTTGTCCTCAGAATATCTTTCTCCCGAACTCTGACCTGGTGGTACCCCGACCTCAAATCTATCGTTGAAAACCATCTATCCCCCTACAACTAATCAAACAAGTCATCGATTCTTGGAAGTGGATACTTATTCTTAATAGTTACCCCGTTCAGCTGCTTATAATCGATACACATCCTCAGCGAGCCGCCTTTCTTCCGCACGAACAGTACCGGTGCTCCCCAAGTGTCACGACCCAAACTGAAGGTTCACGACGGGCACCAGGTACCTTACTCAACCGAGTACCAACGTAACATATCTTTCTTATCGTACTATCATTGGTAACTGGGCCAACATTGCCACAACTCATAATTTATTACTATAAGCGGGAAAGCACTGTATCAATAAACCATCTTTCTTCAAACATGAATACATATGGGCCGTCAAGGCCTCTGACATACTGTACAAAATGAACCTCTGTCTATAAAGCCTCTAAGAGTATTTGACGTCAAATGAGACAGGGTACCGACCTACCCATAAGTCTGTAGCAAAATTAAAACACGATGACTCATAGACTCGGCTGCACTCCGAATGAGGTGGTGTCTTACTGATCCGTCGTTGACTACTAACCTCGTCTGCTATGAGGGCTCGTCAAATTGATTGTCTATACCTGCAGGCATGAGTGTAGCGTCCCCAACAAAAGGACGTCAGTACGAATAATATACCGAGTATGTAGGGCACATAAATAAGTATGTAAATGTCATGGAAGAAACATGGAGTAAATGACTCAACCTGTAAATCAGGATAACTCTATAAATCATGAAATACTTATATTGTCATGCATATGTGTATGAATGTCATGTTGTGCATAGGCACATGTGTTCATAACATCATCAAGCCTCTAAGGGCATCCCATCATATCATCTAGGCCACTGTGGAAAAAATCATCAACGTATACCAGCTGATCAGGTGGTAGTACGTATATAACGCCATCTGGTCGTGGGTCAATGTAAATGAATGCAATGCATGAGAAGTACGTCAACAAAATCTTTCGGAGTGTCATAAGACCATTATGCCTTTGATTAATATCATGAAATAAACATTATCAACTTACGTATTTTCTGAGACCCATGAACAGATGATAGAATAGTATGACACATGGGGAACAAGAACATAAGCATCTCTAGTATTTCTATGAATAGAGTCGTTTATGGAAATTGAGCATTTGCTCATTTCGGTTGTGTTGTATAGATCATGCCAAAAGAAAGAAGGGATAGCCTTAACATACCTGAGTTAATTCTCTTGACAATCCCTCTAACACACGTCAATTGCGATAAAACACATAACGTCAGATCGGAGTAGGGAAAAATCCGCATGATATTCTTGAGAAACATTGTACCGTGCTTTCTTAGAATTGCATCTCATGCATAATCGGATCTTGTATGAAATTTGATGAAGCTCATCCGTCACTTATTGAATATGACCATCTTCAATCTTGAGATTTTAAAGAAGCCTTTTGTTGTGCTAATCACCCAACGTTGCTGGTCCATAACTCCATTCATATTCTCCAAGTTATATTATCATTAACGAGACCAAGCTTAGGAATTATCCAAGAATTTTATACGTGTAAACAAGGCATTTTATGTCTTATGACTCATCATACATACTGGTGCCACTTTGGCTTAGCTTGATGCCAAGTGGCAGCCCCCAAAAAAAGATCTTTATCCACCTAATCATAATTATCCCCATAATTAATCAATTATCCACATAATTAAGAATTATCTCAAATTACTTAAAATACTACTCACTTTTAACACACCTTATATACGGTACTATCATTTTCATGTGGTACCTTGTATGACACTAGTCCATAAATACAGGGTATTATAGCTCGGACCGTATTTTATCCTAAAATGTCAAACTTCGACGAAACTCATTTTCTTTGATTGCTTACCCTCTCACCTTCAAGAATTTACTCATCACTTGTTTGAAATAGCATAATGCTTATAATCTCAAAACAATCTCATTCCCGAACTTGCGTCAAAACTTTAACGTTCGAAAATGCGGGATGTAACATCTCATTCCCGAGCTTATATCAATTTACTTATGGCTTAATTCAACGTACGAAAATATGGGGTGTAACATCATTCCCTCCCTTTGGAACATTCGTCCTCGAATGTTGACTGATGCTCTTATCATTTTATAACCTATGTCTTTCGAATACTTTAGTATTCTTATTGCCATCTCAGCAACTGTTCTGTAAATAAATCCAAAGACTAGGGCATTTCCCCTTAAGGCCTATTTCTCACACCACGAATCGTGGTCGGAATCCTTCCAATCTCATAATTGTTGCTACCTTCTATCATGAAGCCTGTACGACTCTGACCTTGTAAATGCGCCTATGCGACTCTTCTCCCCTTTTTCCTCCAACTTTTGCCAATCTCTAGGCCTCACTTTGTATACATATACAGAGCATGATAAGACGTCCCTCTGGGTATCTGTAGGTGTACAGAAGTTCTTCGCCCGGTACTTTGTTGAACTTACGAATATTACTATAACTTATTTCATAGATCCGTTTATCCACCCGTATGACTTTACTGCATCTAGGTAGGTCATACTATACCATAACTCTTACTTCGATTTATTGTTACTGAGGTCTGCTACCAAACTCCAGGTTACTCTCATTGCTTATCCTATATTTATAAATCTAAGTCCCTTAACGCTTCTTTATTATTGGTCATCTTAAGACTAATGGCCTAATCTCATATTGTACTTTGTAACTTTTATCCATCCATTGTTGATTCACCTTAATGTTGATCTATCATCTACCACTAATAACTTGATCTCTTATGTAACACTGCCGCTAGGGCTCACGTCTCATCGGGGACATCTGAAGTAATTAGACTGATCCACCTGGGGCGATACTATATTTTCATAACCGTATTTCATAGCATCCCAATGTGATTCACTTACGTGGGTATTTTAATCCTGTACAATTCTTGAAATCCCTTTTTTTCTTCTTCAAATCATTACACCTCATTCTATTACCAAGGCAGCATTCCATCTCTTCTAAATGCTACTAGTCTTAGACTCCTTGAGTTCATTCAGGCTATACTGAGCTTTCTACAACTTGGAAAAACCATCAGCTCTCTGGTTTTCATGGGCTTAATCCTGAAGACTTATCCATTCTAATCATCTTCTCACTCGCCTTTTTTAATCCTTACTCCTATCATAGAACCTCGTCGCTTTACTATACTTTAGCTTGTGACCTATACATATCTATTTATACTATTCGCAACCTTCCTTCAACTTACTTGCACCATAGTTTTTCTTATGTTATTTTAGAACATCAAGAGAGACATCATATCGTCTCTAACTCTTCTTTACTCTCTTGGCTAGATCTCTCGGTACCTAGAAACCATAGGCTAGAAGATATGCCACTGATGATTCTACTATCACTTTTGGATACTGAATCTCAATGCTTCTAGCTTTCTATCTGAAGTATGGATTATTCATAATTTTCTGCACCTGCGTATCTCGTACGTTGTTCACCTTTACCTTACTTACCTTAAAATATCGCTTCACCTCCTATACTCCTTTTAACCTCCCTTCCACATAGGAATAATTCACCTCCACAACTTGAAGCTCTATTATAATACTTACACCTCTAGTGCATACACAATCCGGTGGGAGCTTCATACTGACTTCTTATGAGCCTGGTAGTCTTCTAACTGGCTTTATCGTAGAGCCGTTGTAGAATATGGTTGTTGTACTTACTCTCTTGTACCTCTGATATTAAGAGTAATTCTGCAATGTTCTCAATCGCGATGACTATCACTTTCTGGGTCCAATAATCAGACTCCTAATTTACTTAGTTAATGTAACTCTTTAGTTTCCTCTTCCTTCTGATAGGCCTTTATGTAGGCTTAAGCTATCTCCTGCTCAAGTATTAGCTATTACTTTAGCCTTCATGGACGCTACGGAATATCCATGATACAGACTTTTAACAATTCAATCCTTTGTCTATGACCTTGACTCAATTCTTTCTTTTAACTTATACCAGAGCCTTTTACGGTTGTATGATTGTTAACATATAAACTGCATGGATAATAAATATTAGGTGCTTTCATAACATACTCTGGGTCATTAATCGAATAATTCTTTTTGTTCCTTCTCAGCTTTTTTTTATATGTAAGCAATTACTTTTCCTGGTCTTTTTGCCCCCTTGTTGCGTGCATACTTAGCTTATCTTGGCACTCGCGAATACTGGAATTCCATGTAACCCATATGATCTCGAATATCACTTACTTCTTGTTCATTAGTCATGATAGGTGCCACTTTCTTATGGATTGCATACAATGTTGTTGTGAGAGTGTTGTTACAAGACCATTTCCTCTTTAGGTCACTTGGCTTAGGTTGAAGCCTCTTCCTTATTTCCTCAGCAAGTCTTTTGTTGTAGTACTTAGGGAAGACCCTTTGAATCTTGTAAGGCTGCGAGCTTATTACATCGTATACTTGAAGGAATTTTTGATGTCTTTCCTTGCCTATAATTATCCGTAGTTCTTGCCTCCACGCCCTTGTGCTTGTAGGGTTGCTCCTGAATTGATATTTTGACTGTTTTCCCAGTGACACTCTCTTTTATTTCCCTAACACTCATATGGTACCTTTAACTACCCCAACTCTTATCTGAATATTTCTCAAGGATCATGATGTCATATTTGTGAGACTGAATTCCCTATGTTGGGGTCCACTCTGTTTATCTTGCATGATCTATTGATTTGTCTGTATCCTCTTATCTGCCATAACTAGGCTCTTCTTGAATCAACTACTAACTACTTGGTGGCCCATTCTGATATCTATATTCTGCGTAATCTCTCTTTGGTTATTTCTTTGTCTTAACTTACCTCTCGCACTACCTCCTTATTTATCAATAACATCCCGGGCAGGAAGCATTGTTTCCTTTCCTTGACATCGTGTTTGCATAATGTTCTGGAATCGTAGCATATCTATAGCGTTTGAGTAAGTGAAATCTCATCGCTTTCTTATTTTTATTGCATTCTTCCTTTACCACTACATAGTTACTAGAACCACTTAATTCTGATTTAATGCCACATCACTCCATATTTCCCCCTTTAGCGGGGTACTAAGAGTTGGAGCTACGACGATCTACCTATAGACGTTTTACCTCTTCATCTTTGGCGTCTTTTCACATCGTCGATGACCCTTACTCGCCTTGCGGTAATCCTTCTGTACCAAGGATAACGAAATTCCTTACTTACGAGGGTGACACCTAGTGTAACTGGCACGCATAGTCCCTTAAGCTTAACTTGCTCACATTGCCTGCTTTAGGGAAGCGTTATCTTCTTCTGTTATCCATCCTATTATCGCCGGAATGCAATCTGAAATTCTCATGATGTCAACCACTATCAAATCACTCAGCCCCTAACTTTTCCTTTTGGTAATCGCATTGGAGTCACGAGCTTATTTCTCAAAATGAGGATATGACGTTATGGCATATATTTATTTGTTGTCTCAAGGCCTGTCACTTCTCGTATTTTCTTCACTTGACTATAGACTCTGTAATAAAGTCATTTTTTTATCTACCGTTGTCATCCATGTATCACATCTTACTCATAATACTTCATTAACTCTCGTTTTATTTCTTGCTAACATTTCTGTTAGTCACTTTATTCTGAAAACTTCGACAAGACATTCTTTTGCTTTTAGCTCCCCTTGCTCCATCCACAGGCTCTTCGGGTTGCCTAACATTCTCTCCCTACTAGGGACGGGAGCCATACTAAGGTAATATTTATCCCTTCTAGGCTTCCAGTGCCTATCTTTGTAGTAGTCATATCTGGCTGTGCTATTTCAGAGTGCACCATCTGGGTGTCTCACAAGAAGATTCATTAGCACATTTACAATATCCTTTGGAAATGCAAACAATCCACCTATTATTTTGGGTCACTCTGACCCCAGCCGGATCCTGATACCCGTCATTTTCTTGTACTACTTCTGTTGGATCCCATGGAGCGTAACTGAGATGGGTGTGACTAATTGTACATACCTCTGTTACAATTGAAGGTAACTCAAAATGCTTATATTTCTCTGCTTAAATTGTAAATAATGTTAATCTTCATCAACTGGGTACCTCGTACCCTTCTTCACGTTGCCTTTTTTTACTTGCAGAAACTTGTGTCTACCTCCCGATTCTCTTATTCCTTTTTACCATAAGTATGGATAGACATTCTTGCCTTAGGGATCCTTATCAAGAAGCTTACACATCTTAGTACACACATGATATGCTGAATACCTCATATTTATCCGTCATAAGCATGATGCAAAAATCGAGTTCCTCCGACTCAACTCTTCCACAGCTATATCTCTTACCAACCGCATTTCAGGATGTAGGCATCGTCATATTATGAATAAGATAGAGTTTAGGAAATTGAGTTTTTGCAACTGATCTCTACCACACGATCTAGAGTAAGAAGAAAGAATGACTATCCTAAATGCCCTGTAGCCTCCTGCTTATAAGTGTGGTGCATAATACACCGATAAACAAGACTCTACTAGACACGACTTGTAAACTCCCTAGGACATAATTGCTCTGATACCACTTTTGTCACGACCCAAACCAAAGGGTCACGACGGGCACCCGGTACCTTACTCAACCAAGTACCATCATAACATATCTTTCTTATCGTATTATCATTGGTAACTGGGCAAACATGGCCACAGCTCATAATGTATAACTATAAGTGGGAAAGCACTGTATCAATGAACCATCTTTCTTAAAACATGAATACATATGGGCCATCAAGGCCTTTGACATACTGTACAAAATGAATCTCTGTCTACAAAGCCTCGAAGTGTATTTGACATCAAATGGCATAGGGTACCGGCCTACTCATAAGTTTGTAGCAATATTTTGACACGATGACTCATAGACTCAGCTGCATACCGAATGAGGAGGAGTCTTACCGATCCTTCGCTGAATGCTAACCTCGTCTACTATGAGGGCTCATCAAACTAATTGTCTATACATGCAGGCATGAATGCAGCATCCCCAATAAAAGGACGTCAGTACAAATAATGTACCGAGTATATAAGGCAAATAAATAAATATATAAAAGACATGGATGAAACATGGAGTAAATGACTCAACCTGTAAGTTTAGATAACTCTATAAATCATGAAATACTTCTATTGTCATGCATATGTGTACGAATGTCATGTCGTGCATAGGTACATATGTTCATAACATTATCAAGCCTTTGAGGGCATCCCATCATATCGTCTCGGCCACTATGGGCCAAATCATCAACTTATACCAGCTGATTAGGTGGTGGTGCGTATGTAACGTCATAACCTTTTCCCATATCTCATATACATACATATATACATACATGTACATATATATATATATATATATATATATATATATATATATATATATATATATATACGCGTATATAACGCCATCTGGTCGTGGGTCAATGTAAATGAATGCAATGCATGAGAAGTACGTCAACAAAATCTTTCGGAGTGTCATAAGACCATTATGCCTTTGATTAATATCATGAAATAAACATTATCAACTTACGTATTTTCTGAGACCCATGAACAGATGATAGAATAATATGACACATGGGGAATCAAGAACATAAGCATCTCTAGTATTTCTATGAATAGAGTCGCTTATGGGAATTGTGCATTTACTCGTTTTGTTTGGTTCGTATTGATCATGCCAAAAGAAAGAAGGGATTGTCTTAACATACTTGAGTTAATGACAATCCCTCTAACACACGTCAATTGCGACAAAACACATAACGACGTATCGGTGTAGGGAAAAATCCGCATGATATTCTTGAGAAAGATTGTACCGTGCTTTCTTAGAATTGCATCTCACGCATAATCGGATCTTGTATGCAATTTGCTGAAGCTCATTCGTCACTTAGTGAATATGGCCATCTTCAATCTTGAGAATTTAAAGAAGCCTTTTGTTGTGCTAATCACCCAACGTTGTTGGTCCATAACTCCATTCATATTGTCTAAGTTATATTATCATTAAAGAGACCAAGCTAAGGAATTATCCAAGAATTCTATTCGTGTAAACAAGGCATTTTATGCCTTATGACTCATCATACATATTGGTACCATTTTGGCTTAGCTTGATGCCATGTGGCAGCCCCAAAAAAAAGATTGTTATCCACCTAATCATAATTATCCCCACAACTAATCAATTATCCACATAATTAAGAATTATCTCAGATTACTTTAATACTACTCACTTTTAACACACCTTATACACCTTACTATCATTGTCATGTGGTACCTTGTATGGCACTAGTCCATAAATACCGAGTATTATAGCCTGTACCATATTTTATCCCAAATGTCAAACTTCGACGAAACTCATTTTCTTCGATTTTTTTACCCTCTCACCTTCACGAATTTACTCATCACTTGTTTGAAATAGCATAATTGTTTATAATCTCAAAATAATCTCATTCCCGAACTTGCATCGATTAACTTACGATGAATCTTTAACGTCCGAAAATGCGGGATGTAACATCTCATTCCCAAGCTTATATATATTACTTATGGCATAAATCAATGTACAAAAATATGGGGTGTAACACCAAGGAGGAGTACTGGGCCTGATGAAACATTTCTCCAGCAAATATTTTAACTGCTCCTTCAACTCCTTCAATTCGGTAGGTGCCATCTATGCGGAGGGATGGATAAAAGTTCCAAAGTTTGATATGAGATTAGGTTGTCATTCTTAAGATGAACAATAATGAGAAAGCATTAAAGGATTTAGATTTATACATATGGGATAAGCTGTGATAGAGTAACCTAGAGTTGGGTGGCAGACCTCGGTAATAGCAAACTGAAGTAAGAGTTATAGTATAGTATGACCTACCTAGATGTAGTAAAGCCATAAGCATAGATAAACGAGGCTATCAAGCAATGTATATCAGTATTCGTAAGTTCAACAAAGTACCGAGCGAGGAACTTCAGTACACCTATAGATGCCCAGAGGTATAGCTTGTCATAGTTTTGTATATCTTCATAAAGTGATGCCTAGAGATTGGCTAAAAGCTGGAGGAAAAAAGAGAAAAGAGTCGCATAGGCACACATACAAGGATAGAGTCGTACAGGCTGGAAGACATAAGGTAGCAACAGTCACGAGATTGGAGGAGATGACATGGGAAGCAGAGGAAGAAATAAACTCTAAATACCCCCACCTATTTCAGACTGAAGATATGGATCGAGACGGGATACTTCAGCACAGCTCTATTCAAGCCGGTAGGTCATCAGGTAAGCTCTTATTTTTGACCTTCAGTATTTATTATTGACGACCGTGTGAGGCCAAGTATTGCTATTTCTAGACATTGGCCATGTGTGGCATGTATAGTATGTTTTCTGGCTGCGTGTAGGTTGGTTTTAGTCTAGTGTATGGAGGAGACTCTGGAGAAATTTTCCCAAGTCTCTAATAGTAAATATTCGAGGACGAATGTTCCTAAGGGGAGAATGATGTTATACCCCATATTTTCGTGCATAAAACTGCGTCGTAAGAAAACTAATGTAAGACCAAAAATGTGATCATCTTTGAAAGTATTTAAAGTAAGTTATCATGTTTCCTCGGAGGTTACAAATATTGAAGATCGTGAACAACAAGTTCAAAGAGGGTTGGAGGTTCAGAAGCTAAGGAATTTTTCACGCCCCAAACTCAGGGAGTGCGACCGGCGCTCAACCGAGTAAACCCTGCTGAGCAAGCCTCTTAGATTCTTTCTACCCAAACTCACTCATGAATAAAAAGAAGACATATTCTCATTAATTAAGCAATACAGTGATCATGTATGCAATACCAAATCATTTCCATTAGTTACTTCATTTTAGAGTCTAAAAATACACACATTTTCATAGTCTGAATTGGAACAACTGATTCAAACATAACATGAATTATTTGACTTTCCCTAGCACCGACATACAACCCACATTATATCTACGGAGCCTTTAATAATTATGAAGAGTACATTAGTAGTGCCGACAACAAGGCTCCGACTAACCTCAAAACGTGATAATATAATGAACAAAAGATGTATAACCCAAGAATGAAGTGGGGCTCACCAAGTCTGCTGGGAGGAGGGTGTACTGCTATCACCGATCAATGCTGCCTGCTGTAGAACCACCTGCATCTATTAAAGATGTAGTGATCCCGGCAAAAGGGACGTTAATACTGTCGAATAGTACTAGTATGTATAACTAAACACCATCTCAATAGAATGAATAATAATACAAAGGGGAACAATCATGAAATCAATAGAATCCTCAAACAATACCAAAACATCAAGTTAAGAACCACACAGGTTTTCAAGTAAATTTCCATGTTTCTAGGTTGGGTGTTCTTTAGTTCCGATATGCCATCATTCACAATACCGCCATACTTTTACACGGAGTCCGATCACGACCCAATCGGCTAGGCCATCTTATTTGAGACATCAACCACAATCACAATTTCAATTACAATTTCCAGCACAATCACAACCATGTGTGGGACATGGCATCCGATCACGACCCGATCGGATAGGCCGTCTCATTTGAGACATCAACCACAATCACAATTTCAATTATAATTTTTAGCACAATCACCATCATGTGTGCAGCATGGCATCCGATCACGGCACGATCGGCTAGGCCGTCTCACCTGAGACATTACCCTTTTTGATCAATCATCTCACTTCATACTTCTTTCACATCTTTTCAATTTATTGGCACTAGTGGCCACAATTATAAGGTCATTATTGGCTCTTGGCCGTATTTCAAAATTCAAGTTCCTTTTTCCACATTCAAACATCATTACTATCATCATCAACAACAAGGCTTTTCATTCAAGACTTTAAATACACATGTGAGCAATTAAGAATCTTAGGCACATAGAGACTTTTCATACAATCCGGCATAACAACCTTCATTCGAACTTGACTAGAAGTCTTATCATTTTTAACACACATCCCATACATTGAACACTTCCTCAAAAATGATAAGATAACATGATAAAAGCATTTGAAATACATATTGAACAATATCTTTCAACACAAGCATATTCGGAGTAGCCAATTTTATAATGATCAATTTGGACCTACACCAATTACATGAACACCGTGGGATTCAATTTTAAGAGATGAATTTAGCCAATATACCTCAACTGAGCTTTCTTAAACTCTAAAATATTCTGACATTCTTAGCAACTTCAATCTATTTTAGAAATATACAAATTGAACTAAAATTAGGAAGATGATCATGGTCCTAGCTCATTTGAGCATTTTATCAAACACTAGGTGTACATTAAGGTTTCAAGGCCCTTTTATGGAGGATTCCATCATCCCATAACCCATTCTTTACCATTTTTAGCTTACAATCTTCCTACACCCTTTGATAACACATGCATGCAAAAATAAACAACTCCCATACCTAAGAATTGTCTTGCTAATTACCCATTTCTAGTTAAATTTCGAGATTAAGAGTTAGGGTTCAGATCTTACCTCTAGGATGAAGACTTAGTAAGTTTTCCTTGTTAAACTTCAAGGGTTTGAGCAAGAATTAAGGGATAATTTGTTGAAGATCACTCTCCCACTCTAGGGCACTCTTTCACTTTAAAAGTAGCAGATTTTTGCTCAAAATGGTCCATTGCATCTATTTTAACGAAGTAGGTCGGGTTATAAAAACCAAAAAATGAAGCTCCGGAACAGGATCTGCGCTCGCATATGTGACCGCATAATGCTTCTGTGGTCCGCTAAATGGGCCGCAATATGGCCCTATGGAACGGGGCAGGTCTGCCCCACTCTGCGACCATTATGCGGTCCGCAGACCTGTTCTGTGTCCGCATAATGTGCCGCAGAACCTCTCTCCGAAAAATTTCCACGCTGAATCTGCGATCGGTGTGTGGCTCGCAAATTGTTGTGCGATCACATAATGGACCGCAAATTGGTCCCACAATTTTGCTCAATTTTCTGCTTCACTCTGCGGCTCGCAGAGTGATTCTACGGCCGCATGGTGGGACGCAAAAATGTCTTTTAACTCCTCGCAAGCTCGACGCGAAGAATCTCTACAATTTTTAACACATAAGTCTTTCTCGGCACCACGAAACCCCGAGTTTCAGGTAAAATTTTACGGGGCCTTACAGAATTGAAGAAAATAATGTTTCGTCAAAAGTAGACCAGTTGGGATTTTTATAACCCGTACCTTTAGGGTGACACTAGGGTTCTATCACGACCCTAAACCGACGGGCCGCGACGGGCACCTGATGCCTTACTCAACCGAGTATTAACGTAACTTATCTTTCGCAGTACATCAACATGGGTAAATGGTCCAGAAGGGCCGTATGAGGTAACAAGAATAAAATATGAGGGAACACTCGACATAAAATGAACCAACCTGATATACTGACTTATACATATGATTTACAGGCCTATAAGGCCAAAATAATCACTCGTATCTGAACATAGGCCGACAAGGCCATACAATCTTTCATATACATGACATATGTCTACAAGCCTCTATGAGTACATAAACGTCATAAGGCCGGCACAGGGCCCCGACATACCAATAAATACATGTCTAAATCATACTGACCAAATAAGCAACTCCGGAGCAAATGGTGCACACCAACACCTACCACTAAGCTGATAGCCTACTTGGAGGACTCTCAACCTGTCTAATGGGACCTGCGGGCATGAAACGCAACGTCCCCAGGCAAAAGGGACGTCAGTGCAAATAATTTACCGAGTATGTAAGGAATGAAAATCAGTAAACAATAGACATGAGAGAAACCTGGAGTAAAAGACTCAACATATATATTCGAATAGCTCTGTGAATCATTTAGTAATATAATGTCATGCATATGCGTATAAATGTCATACCATGCATGGGTATATGCATTCATAAGACACTTTCAAATTTTCCATATACTATTCTAGATTTCTATAGTGGAAGGTAGTGATCCAAATTGATAAGCAAGAATCCAGAAATTTAAGTTCAAGTATTATTAAATTTATACTTCTTTGCCGGCTTTAACTTGTTCCGTCCTTGGATCTAGATTTCAACCTAAATCAATGGCCATGGAAATCTCAACCCAATTAAACCAAATCCCTCCCAAACCACCTGATAATAGTCCTAAAACCACTCAAACTATGTCAAATGATCTTGGTTCTAGTTTCAAATAGAAACTAATAGCGGGAGAGCATAGCACCTTCACCAATGTTCTAACCCTTACACTTGAAAATTACCCTTCAATAGCACAAGAGTCAAATCAGACATCAAAAACTATACATCTATAAAGGGTCACCATTCAACTATCTTTGCAAGAACAAAACCGTATCTATCAACCATGGAGGTTCTCACTTATTGTTAAGCTTCATGGTAAAAGAATCCAGCATAATCTTCTAAAAAGGAAAATTCAAGAAATATGGAAAATCCATGAGAATTTTCCCTTAATTGATCTAGGAGCGGACTATGTATGGTTCATTACTTCATCACTAAGTTCAATTGTGAAGAAAACATGTTTTGGGTCCTTCATTATGGTCCATGGTTCATCTTTGGACATTTCCTCTCAGTCCAAAGACGGAAACCAAACTTTGTAGCAACGGATGAAAACAATTCTCTAACAGCCATTTGGGTTTGAATGCCACAATTACCAACCGAATTCTATGATGGTCTCGTTTTGGAAAAAATAGGCAACACTCTTGGAAAATTATTAAAAATAGATACATGTACATCTTCGACCTTGAGAGGCCGTTATGCAAGATTATGCATGAAACTACCTTTTGAGGATATAGTTATCCCTCTCAGTTACATTGGAAACCATAAACAAGTTGTCCAATATAAGGGAGAAAATTTCTTATGCAAAGCTTGTGGGCGATTAGGGTACGTTTCAATTAAATGCCCACACATTAAAACCATTCCAGTCAGATCTCCAGTTTTGCCAATCTGTAAAACTCCCCAATCCAGTGCCGTCATTGATACCCAAGCAATGAATGAAGAGGTTTGGTAGACGGTCAGCTTTTACAAGAAAAAAAAAGAGCCAATGACAAAAGGAATATGGCAGGCCAAAATCCATGTATGGTTAAATCCACTTCACATGGGGTTCCAGGTATGTTTACTCCTTCTCAACTCATCAATGCTAACAATAATCCTATAATCAATCAAAATTATTCCAAAGATAAGATTACCCATAATAACCAGTCTTTTTCTCTAGCTAATGATGTTACTAATGCAAATAGATATTTGGCTTTGGTGAATCCGCCCACAACCCAAAATAAAAAAGAAACAAAAAATGTGAAAAATCCATCAGAATACACTACTAAGGATGTTGCATTTTTGCATGCAACCAATAGCCACATGTCCGAAACTTTTTTAAATCCCATGCACCCTAATAATTTCCTTAATATTGTTATTTACATCACTAACCCCCCCTCCCCCCCCCCCCCAAACTCCCGTATCTAATGCAAGGCAGTGGGTTTATCCGCCAAAGAAAACTACCCTAATTCTCCCTTAGAAAATACTAATTCTTGCATGGAAGAAGATTTGGACAACAACACTTGGCCCATCCCCTTCCATTGGATACACAAATGGCAAATAAAATAGTACACGTGCCTAACCCTATGAACTCCCCAAATCTAATTAAAATCTCTGCCCCATAAAGCAACTAAGGCATGCAAATAGACACAATAATTACAAACCTATCTAACCCTACACCTCAACTCAGTACCCACTCCACCAACGAGCCTCAAATTGCCTCTATAAACAAGACTTACGGCAAGGAAAATGCCAAGACTACCATCCTCACAAAGGAGAAGTTACAGGCTAGTCCAAATCCTACAACACCAAAGAGCACACGCAATGGAAAATCTACAAACAAACTCACCCAATCAGACAGGAAATCAAACCATCTTCTACATCCAACCCCATTTTCCTCAAGAACACCAACCACTATCCTGGATAGAACAAGCCATAATGGGCCATGAAATATCTTTCGACATGATATTGAACGGCCAAGAGACGGTAATAATTCTTCAAAACTCACACTTCGTGACCCAACTAGTATCCGAGGGAATGCACATGGCTATGAACAACTACCAAAACCATGTTTGGTTGAACAATATCCTTCATCCACTAGCTCCCTTAATGAGTGCAACCCAAGCACATGCAATGAGGAGCCAATGGAATCTGCCTCACCACTTCAATTCTCTTACACCACAAAAGACGATAATGGATCTACCATTCTTCCCACCAGGAGAGATCTCACTCATGAATCCAATCTTCATACCAAGGAGTGTAGCCCAAAGCCAAGCACAGAACCAAGCATTTCCACCTCCTCCAGTAAATGAGCCCCCTCCACCTCCTCCAGTAAATCAGCCCCCTCCTCAAATTCACCCCAATGCTCCTGAACCAGAAGATCACCAAGAAATTCAAGTAGAAGGAATGAATCTGCTAGTGTCAGAGCAAATAGTGGAATTTTCAAGTCTAAACGATGTAAAGGTATATCTCTTTAAGAAAGTGCAAGAGAAGAGATATACCCTCAGCTGCCACCAGCCTTATACAAATGCTCGATGGACATCCGGCCTCTACAAGACCCAACAGTGGGAAATCATGCGATGATATTGGTTCCTTCACTAAGGAGGAACCCAATGCTTCAAGCACAGATGGAAAATGCCCAACAAACAACCATGCACTGATGTATCAACCAACTAACATAATAATATGGAACATCCGTGGTGGTAACAATGACAACTTCCGTGTAAATTTTAGGGAGATGGTCGATACGCATAAGCCATACATGGTAACACAATGGGACACAAGAATGGAAAATCACATCTCCCTCCTTAGTGATTTTGCATTCTCAGAAATGACTGAGGTACCAAGTGAAGGCCAATCTGGAGGTATGGTTATCCTTTGGGATTCCAGTGTTGTCAAAGTTCATAACTTCGTTAGGAGAAATCAGGAAATTCACGCCACTGTTGAGGTACTTCCCTCTCAAACTACTTGGCTCTTTTCCTCTATTTATCTTAGCGTTAAGCTTGAAAAAAGACGCGAGTTATGGAATAATATAGAAAATATTCATAACTTTTATAAGAGTCCTTGGTTATTAGGGGGAGACTTTAATGATTTTTTCAGTTCTAATGACAAACTTGGTGGTAACCCTATAAACCATAGGCGTAGTAACACTTTTTGGAATAGCATTAATAATTGTAATTTACTAGACTTAGGTTACAAGGGGTGCAAATACACTTGGTCTAACCATAAGAAAAAGTCTAGGGGTTTAATTATGGAAAGACTAGATAGAATTTTTGTTAACAAAGATTGGTTATCAATATATCCCAAAGTGGTGGTTGTTCAGCTTCCTAAGACTCATTCTGATCATAATCCTCTGTTAATTAATCTTATCCCTAAGAATGTGAATCATTGTATTAAACCTTTCCGATTGGAAACAAATTGGTGTAGGCATCCTGATTTTATTAAAATAGTAAAACACTACTGGAATGGTAATGACCTTATTACTGCTCAAAACTATTTTAGAAATGAGGTCATCAAATGGAAAATTAATACTTTTGGAGACATTTTCAAAAAGAAGAAAAGAATTTTAGCTAGACTAAATGGAATCCAGTCTTCTCCTTATTATCATAATAGTCTTTTCTTACAATATTTAGAATCAAATTTGCAACTTGAGTACAATAATATTCTAAAAATGGAACATAATTTCTGGAAACTTCGATCTAGAATTAATTGGCTCAACGAAGGTGACGCCAATACCAAGTATTACCATATTATGGCTTCTAACCGTAAACGGCGTAATGTCATTATGTACTTCAGTAATGATAATGGAGACTGGATTTCTGAACCTAAGCAAATACAAGACCACACTTTTTCCTTCTTTATGGAGGCCTTTAAGACATCCAAAACTACCTCCCTCAAAAATATTATCATGAGTGATCCCTCATGCCATAACAAGGTTGACCTGAGTAGCCTTGATAAACCGTTATCTAATATGAAAATCACCAAGGCCATATTTTCTTTTAAACCTTTTAAAGCTCCAGGCTCGGATGGAATTCTTCCTTTTTTTACCAGAAATATTAGCATATCATTGGTGACTCAATTACAAACTACTGTCACAAGGTATTCAAAACCCAATCCCTACCTAATGGGATCAATGATACCTTTATTTGTCCCATACCTAAATTTCCTAATGCAAACAACCTTAAGAACTTTAGACATATTGGTCTTTGTAACACTTCTTACAAGATTATCACTAAAGTTATTGCTAATAGGATAAAACCTTTCCTCCTTTACCTTATCAGTCCCATGCAATCCAGCTTTATTAAGAACAGAAGAGCCTGTGATAATGCCATTATTATTCAGGAAATTATGAACAACCTTCGTAGATAAAAAAAATCCAACTTTGATATGATAATCAAATTAGATTTGGAGAAGGCTTTTGATAGACTAGAATCGTCTTTTGTGTATATGACCCTTAGATACTTCAAATTTCCTCCGAATTTATCCCGTCTATTATGCATTGTATAAGTACTAGCTCTATGGGGATCCTAGTGAATGGTTCTAGAACTAATTTCTTTAAACCTAGTCGGGGTATTTGTCAAGGAGATCCTATATCCCCCTATATATTCGTCCTTTGCCTTGAACTCCTATCTAGACTTATAAATCACCAAGTGGACCTATTAAGATGGGATCCCATTAAGATTAGGCAAAAAGGACCCTCCTTCTCCCACATACTTTCTGCTGATGATATAACCCTAATGGGGAAAGCAAAAAAAATGGGGCAATGCATAAAATCTTGCATGGACCTTTTTCGTGATGAATCCGGTCTATCCATAAACACTTCTAAATCTAGAATTGCCTTGCCCAAAAATTGCCCCAATGATATCATCTTATATCTCACAAACCTATTTGGTATAAAATCCACCTATGAGTTTGGTAAATAACTTGGTTTTCCAATACTAAATCACTCTCCCACTACCAAAGACTTCCAATTTGTCATAGATAAATTGCAAACTAAAAAGTCTCACTGTAAATGCTACTTCCTAAATATGGCTGGAAGGACTAATCTAGCCACTAGTACATTAAGTGCCATTCCTACTCATTCAATGCAATATACCCTGATCCCCCCTAAAATCCTAAAAAAAATAGATAAAATCCAAAGGGATTTTATCTGGGGATCCACTAGCTTGGCAAAAAAACTGCACCTCATTAACTGGCAAAAGGTGACTAGAGATAAGAATGAGTGTGGGCTAGGCATTCCCCCTGCTAAAGCTAAAAATATGATTTTACTATCCATTCTTGCGGAGACTATTGAGAAACCCTAACACTCCTTGGGGTAACCTGATTTCGGCCAAGCATGCAAAGAATAAAGTTGTAACTTCCACCTCCTTCATCTAGAAATCTATCCTTAAGGGATGGAAATTGTGTAACAATGGTATTCTTTGGCATCCGACTACTAACTCTAAGATTAGTATTTGGTACACTAATTAGATTTATAACTCCAAATCCTTTAGAAGCTCTATAGAAGGCCCTCTAAGTAAGAATGACCTTACTCTTTCGATAGGAAACCTTCTCAAAAAAAAATGAATGGAATATAAAGGATATTTCCTTTGAATTGCCCAGTGATATCCTTAATAATTTGACCCTTACCCCCATGCCTAGTGTATACGGCTAAAATAGGAGAGCCCGATTTTATGAACGTTATGACATTCCGTAGCCCACCTCCTGAAGCCTCGAGGCAAAGTTCGAGGTTCAACCCCAAGGGTTCCCTATGCTCGACCTCGGGGCAGCATAAATTGGTGGCTACCATGGACAAGCGAGAAGTTCCCAAGGCACGTGACCAAAGCTGACAATACCTGCAAGAGTAGTACTAGTCTGTACCATACTAGTAAATAACTGTACCAGCTACATTTCTTTGTAATAATTATACATGTACCATGTTGGGACTCCTCCTCCTATATAAAGGGGACCCTTATCATTTTGTAAAATGGATGATATTCAATACAGGAACAAGAACATTCTCTGCTCTCTAACTTAAATATTCTCCATTGTCTCTCCTTTGATTTTATTGCTTACATTTATTGTGTTCTATTAACTGCTCTTCATTTATTGCTCATCACTAATCATAAAGAGCCACCATCAAGGCTCTCAGAACTGTTAGTTCTCCATCGATCATCCCCGATCGAGCTCATCAGCTCGACCTCGAGGCCCAGTTTAGGCTAGCTCGAGGCTCCGAACCACGGCCATTCGGTTTGCGTTATACACTGTCTTCAAGCTCTTATCTCTTTTTCCTAACTCACACCTAGCATCTATCATCTAACAACTGGCATTAAAATAAATCACATATTTTTAGAACCACAAAATCAAATTTAAGTGTAATTACCATTTTCAAGGTGAACAGTTTGGCGCCCACCGTGGGGCTAAAAATAATAGTGATTGTTTTCGTGCTGGTTTATTGAAAACACAAGTTATTCTTCACACTTTTCCTTGTCCAAGAATCTTTGATTTCAGGTCAAAATGTCTAACTCAGTGAATGCACGTGAAAACAACGGTTCTAAGGACCATGGAAGGAATGGTGTAGCTGTTTCAGGCGCCGGTGTGCCACCGCGAAACCTTGAGGGCGCACCAAAAGCAATCCCCACGGATGTGGGCTCACGCAACGCCCAACACGTCGGAATAAGCTCCCGCACTAATAGAAGTACACGCCAAGAAAACCAACAGGAAGCTCGGAAATTTCCCGCCCGGGAGGAAAGAGAGGCAGACAGGAGGAACGGGACGGGAAACCCTCAGCACATCGTTCATATGATCATTGGGGGGACCGACGTTCCTCAAGGATCCGTGATCAAGCGGGCAAAAGTTACAGCTACAACAGAAGGGCAAATTCGGGGCCGCATGCCCGAGGACATCCTTGCATTCAGTGAAGATGACTTCGAGACCTTGTCTCATCCACATAATGATGTGTTGGTAATTTCATTTCTATTGAATAACATTCAAATTAAACGTGTAGACGTGGATCTAGGTAGCTCGTCCAACGTAATTAGGTCGAAGGTGGTAGAACAGCTCTAATTGCTCAATCAAATCATACCTACCTCCTGAGTCCTCAACGGCTTCAACATGGCCGGCGAAGAAACGAAGGGGGAGATCACCCTCCCGGTCAACGTGTCCGATACAGTTCGAAACACCAAATTTCATGTCATCGAAGGTGACATGAGGTACAATTCATTGCTTGGAAGGCCATGGATACACAACATGAGGGCAGTACCGTCAACTATTCATCAGAAGATAAAGTTTCCGACAAAAGACGGCATAAAAACGGTATATGGAGAACAACATGCGGCGAAGGAAATGTTCGCAGTTCATGGGGAGGCACCAACTTCAATACCCTCCACCTCGGAGGAGCCGGAGGGCAAACAGACCCCCGAGAACGATGAAGAAAACTTTCTCGCCCCCCGAACCTTTGTTGCCCCCGAAGAATCAGATGCAACAAAATCAACAGTTGAAGAGCTGGAGCAAGCTGTTTTGATCGAGCATCTCCCAGATCGGAAGGTATACCTGGGAACGGGATTAACCCCCAAACTCAGGAAAAAACTCATTCAATTTCTTATTTATAACATCGATTACTTTGCGTTGTCCCATTTAGATATGACGAGAATCCCGCCGGAAATAACCACCCATCGACTAAGTGTAGACCCCAGGGTCAAACCGGTAAAGCAAAAAAGAAGACCATAGTCCGAAATAAAACACGCGTTCATCAAGGACGAGGTAACAAAACTCCTCAAAATAGGGTCTATTAGGGAGGTAAAATATCCCGAATGGTTGGCCAATGTGGTGGTAGTTCACAAAAAGGGGAATAAGTTAAGGATGTGCGTAGATTATAAAGACATAAATAGAGCGTGCCCCAAAGATTCATTCCCGTTGCCCAACATCGACCGCTTGATCGATGACACGGCCAGCCACGAGGTCCTCACCTTTCTCGACGCCTACTCAGGGTATAATAAAATTTAGATGAACCCCGAGGATAGGGAAAAAACTTCGTTCATCACGAAGTACGGTACGTACTTCTACAATGTGGTGCACTTCGGGCTAGAAAATGCGGGAGCCACGTATCAACCCCTAGTTAATAAGATGTTCGAACATCAAATAGGCAAATCCACGGAAGTTTACATTGATGATATGCTAGTTATGTCCCTGCGCACAGAGGACCATTTGACTCATTTGCAGGAGACATTCGACATCCTCAGAAGCTACAACATGAAACTCAATCTCGAGAAATGTTCCTTCAGAGTGGGTTGGGGCAAATTCTTAGGCTTCATGGTGTCAAACAGGGGGATTGAGATCAACCCCAATAAAATCAAAGCCATCGAAGAAATCATGGTGGTAAACAATGTGAAGGCCGTACAACGGCTGACCGGGCGGATAGTAGCCTTGGGCCGATTCATATCGAGGTCATCAGAGAGGAGTCACCATTTCTTCTCCTTACTCAAAAAGAAAGAGCTTCGAATGGACTCCGGAATGCCAACATGCCTTAGAGGAGTTGAAGCGATATCTAACAGACCCACTTTTACTCCACACCCCAAAAGAGGATGAAACGCTGTACTTGTACCTGGCCGTATCCGAAGTAGTGGTAAGTGGTGTGCTGGTTCGAGAAGAACAAGGTATGCAATTCCCTATTTATTATGTAAGTCGGACCCTGGGAGATGCCGAAACCAGGTATCCACACCTAGAAAAATTAGCTCTTGCATTGGTAAGCGCATCTCGAAAATTAAAGCCATATTTTCAATGCCATCGTATTTGTGTTTTAATGACATATCCTCTTCGAAGCATATTGCATAAGCCCGAGTTATCAGGCCGACTGGCCAAATGGGCCATCGAACTTGGGGGGTACAATATCGAGTACCAACCCCACGGCTATCAAGTCCCAAATTCTAGCGGATTTTATGGCCGACTTTGCGCCCGCCATCGTACCCGAGGTAGAGAAAGAACTTTTACTAGAAACGGGCACATCTTCGGGGGTATGGACCTTGTTTGTCGACGGCGCCTCGAAGGTGAAAAGGTCCGGGCTAGGTATAGTTCTGAAGCCGCCTACGGGTGGCATGATTAGGCAATCTATAAAAACTGCAAAGTTGACTAACAACGAAGCCGAGTATGAGGTTATGATTGCAGGTCTGGAATTGGCCAAAGGCCTAGGAGTAGAAGTCATTAAAGCAAAATGTGATTTCCCTTCTGGTGGTAATCCAGGTAAATGGGAACTTCGAGGTTCGAGAAGACAGGATGCAAAGATACTTAGACAAAATTCAAGTTACATTGCACCGCTTCAAAGAATGGACTCTGGTCCACATACCTCGAGAACAGAATAGCGAGGTCGATGCCCTCGCAAAACTGGGATCATCCGTCGAGGAAGATGACATACTCCTTGGGGCTATTTTTCAGCTATCCAAATCAGTGATCGAGGAAGGCCATGCCGAGATCAACTCCACTAGCCTGACATGGGATTGGAGAAACAAGTATATCGATTATTTGGAAAATGGGAAGCTACACGCGGACCCAAAAGAGTCGAGGGCCCTGCGAACCAAAGCAACCCGACTCTCACTCGACGAAAATGGAACTATATATAGAAGAACCTTTGATGGGCCCCTAGCAGTATGCTTGGGACCAGGGCACCTGCGGAAATCACTCCGGCGCCGATTCCTTAGTCCGAAAGGTGATCAGAGCAGGCTATTATTGGGACATCATGGAGAAGGACATCAAAGAGTTCATCCGAAATGCGACTAATGTTAGAAATTTGCACCAATGATTCACCAACCCGGTGAACAGCTACACTCAGTCTTGTCACCATGGTCGTTCATGAAGTGGGGGTGGACATCGTCGGACCCCTACCTACGGCACCAGGTAAAGCAAGATTTATTATTTATGGCTTGCTACTTCTCAAAATGGGTGGAAGCGCAGGCCTTCGAGAAGATAAGAGAAAAAGAAGTCATTAACTTCATCTGGGACCATATCATGTGTCGATTCGGGATTCCCTCCGAGAAACATGTGATAAGGGGAAGCAGTTCATCGGAAGCAAAGTAACAAAGTTCCTCAAAGACCATAAAATCAAAAGGATCCTGCCAACACCCTACCACCCATGTGCAAACGGTCAGGCCGAGTCCACAAACAAGACCATCATTCAAAACTTGAAAAAGAAGTTGGAAAATGCGAAAGGAAAATGGAGAGAAATGTTGCCCGAAGTACTATGGGCATATCGAACAACTCCAAAATCAAGCACGGGAGAGATGCCTTTCTATCTGGTATATGGCTCCGAGGCCTTAATACCCGTTGAGGTCGGAGAGCCAAGCGCTAGATTTCGACATGCCACCGAGAGCTCTAACAACGAGGCCATGACTACAACCCTTGAACTGTTAGTTGAAAAGCGAGGAGCTTCACTGGTCTGAATGGCCGCCCAAAAACAAAGAATCGAAAGGTACTATAACAGGAGAACAAATCTCCGACATTTCGGAGTCGGGGGCTTAATCCTAAGGAAAGTCACCCTAAACACTCGAAACCCTAATGAAGGGAAGCTAGGCCCGAGCTGGGAAGGACCGTACCGCGTCCTCGGAGTAAGCGGCAAAGGGTCCTACAAGCTCGGTACCATGGAAGGCGAACAACTTCCAAGCAATTGGAACATATCAATGCTCAAACGCTATTACTGCTAGTGTGTCCAAAGGAAGAAACCAGAACATCCTCCGACTCAAAGACCTTGGGTTTTAAAGCATGTAATGCACTCTTTTCCTTCGATCGGATTTTATCCCAAAAGGGTTTTACCGGTAAGGTTTTTAATGAGGCTACACCTATATGTTACCTAAGGAGAACTTAAGAAGTATTCAAGGCTTCTCTTCAATAAACCTCGAATTCTGGGGGACATCCCCCCCAGGAGATCACCTCCTCGGAGAAATCAAGATGAGCCAAAGAGGGTCTCGATAAAAAAATGATGTATTGGGCCAAACGGTCAAATGAACCGTGTCCGCATAGAATAACAGAACCCTCGACGACGAAAATATGTATACTTATACCAAGTAATCAAAGGAGTATCTTTATTATCAAAACGCCTTGCGCTTCAAAGAAGTTTGCTATTTTACAAGATCCCGAACACTCGGGATCTGACATCAAAAACTCGAAGCCGTAAGACCTCCGGGCCGGAAACTTCGATCGCATAAGCCCTCAATGAGACGACATCAAGATTACAAGGAATGGCTCCTGAGCCAAAAACTTTTGATGTCTCGGGACTGTCGTCGACTGTCACCCCATCGAGCTATCAAAAACTCGAGGCCATAAGACCCCAAGCGGGCAGTCCCGAGCCCGAAAAGCCTTCCATAAGGCAATATCAAATCTATAAGACCTCAAGTGAGGCATGAATTATACTTGTACCAAGTAACCTATCTGTAATACCTTAAGCAAGGCATGAATTATACTTGCACCAAGTAACCTATCTGTAAGACCTCAAGTAAGGCATGTTCAATTTTATAGGACCTTACAAAAGGCATAATCCCGATCTTAAAGTCAAGGCTATATATTCGGACCCTTAAGACCCCTAAAAAGGCATATCCTCGATATAGACGCCGAGGCTACCTCACTCGGGGACTAAAAGGCTACAGCCAAACACAATGACTACGGTCACAAGGCTCCGGCCAAACTAATGCGACTCGGGGAAGCCCGACCGTTGCTGTAAAATCACAAGCGCCAGCCTATATCAGAGGTCGTACCGACCCAACGCGTAAGAGCCAAAGCACCAGCTTAAATTAGAGGTCGTACCGACCCAACGCGTAAGAGCCAAAGCGCCAGCTTATATTAGAGGTCGTACCCACCCAACGTGTAAGAGCCTAAGGGCCGGCTCGAATAGCCTCAGGGCCGATTTTTAGACCTAAAGGTCGATGAACTTAAATCGAAACATGACTCGGGGACTAAGCCCCAAATGGTCAACTTCCGACCGTTACAAATTGCTCAGCAGTAGCAGGAACCTAAGGGTTTAATTTGAGGTCCAAAATTTTGGACCAATTGCCAACAAGCATCACAGTTTATTCCTAAAAAGGAAAGGCATGAAATGATGAAAAATGAAAGGCTTCTTACGTATATATTAAAAGTCCACAAAAGTACATTTACAAGGCCTATGCCTAAAGCCCTTACAAGGAAATGAGCAAATAAAACCCTAATCTACCACCGGAGTTGTGCCTCCTAAGGCTCCCTCGGAGGTTATGCCTTCAACAGCTCGGGCCTCGGCCCCCGGGTCTTCAACGCCCTCTTCCTCTTCGCGGATTGCGCCTTCATCTTCATCATCTTCCGAGCCCTACCCGACTCACCTTCGGAAGTAAGCAGGGTCGCAGCCTCCTCTTCTAGGGTCTTCACCCTCTCAATCTCGGCGGATAAATCGATGCCCCCTGCATGTACATCCTCGAGAGCCTGCCTCCGGGATTCTAACCAAGCATGCTCTACGGCTCGGGTCAATTGCTGCTCAGCCTCCTCGGACACCTTCCTGGCCTGAGCATTGCAGCAACGACATCATCTTTGTACGAAGATACGAGCGCCTCAGCTGCAGCCCTGACCCCAGATAGAGCGGCAACCAACCCAGTATGAAGATCTTTATACTTATCACTCTCTGCCCTCGCATCATGAAGTTGATGTCCAACTGAGACCACCTTCCCCTAGAGGGCATCTCTCTCATAGGTTGCCTCACTCACGTGCTGTTTGAGTTCGAGAATTTCAGAGTCTCTGGCTCGGAGCTCCTCCCTCATTAGGACATCTTTCTTCTCAAGCTGCAAAAATCAGCCGAAAGGTGTTAAAACACAGAAGTCGGGTAAGCATATAGACAAAAACAAATAGAAACTATAGAACCTGCTCAATGAGACGAGTCCTCTCTCGAGACGCCGCCTCCAAACAATCCTGAAGGCCACGGAATTCCTCCTCCTTCTTGATAGAAAGGGCTCTAAGCTCATCGACTTTCGAGGTAAGCTTCTTGCGCTCACTCTCGTAGCGAGTCAACTCGGCTCGAAACCTGGTCAAGGTCTGATTGTAAAGCACCTTGGCCTGAAACCATGAAAGAAACAAAGTTAGAAAGACGAAGGTCAGGGAGCCGAGCATATTTTACAAAAAATTACCTGCTCACAAAGCCTGTCAATCTCACTAAAAATAAGCGAGGTGTCAAGCTCAGGGTTTTTCTCGGACGCAACGAAAAGCCTTTCAAAAGCATGTTTATCTCCGACGGGTTCCCACACATCATAAGATCTTTTATTCTAGGCATCCTGCATCTCCCTCGGATGTAAAGTTAGTCCCAGAGGGAAATCGCTCACTTCAATAACCGCGACTGGGTCAACTGGGGTCGTCTCTTGTTTCGGGAAAGCTTTAGAACTAGGCTCCTCCGGAATGCCTACCGAATGCACCTCAGCTCGAGGAATATTTTGGCCGTCAACTGGCTCGGGGATATCACCCGATGCATCCTCGAAGGCCTCTTCAGCCCAAGGTAGGGTAACAACAGCACCAAGTGCCGATTTAGGATCCACCGGCTCGGCAATATGTGGGACGATCAAGTTTTCTCCTCCCTCTGATGCTACCGAGGAGTCATTTTTCTCCTCGCCTTCAGCTCGGGGACTCCCCGATACTTCTGGAGTTAAGGCTGCTGAATCAGCCTTAGGTTCTCCCACTTTGGCTTTTTTGGATCTCGGAGGCTCAGTCAACGATTTCCTTCATTTTTTCTTCTCTTTTTCAGATTTTGGGGTATCCGCTTCCCCAGGGGATGCTTCTCTCATCAAGGAGGCCTCTCCCAGACCTGCACAAATACAAAATATAAACACGGGAAATGAGGGCGCAATCGGTGATAGTTCTTCCGAGAAATTTAGTTACAGCAGAAGTAAGGGCTCACCATGGTTCTTGGCCTCCCATCGAGCCCTAGACAGGTCGCGCCGCACGCGCTCAACATATGGGCAAGTCAAATCTAAACGGCTAACCCAGCCTGAGAGATCCTTAACTGCGTCAGGATACACCGCGGCAGCTGCATCAGCTGAGGAAAACAGACCATGAGGAGATTAATCCAAAAGGAAAATAAAATAACTAAAATAGTGTATCCACTTACGTTTCGTGTTCCACCTTTTGTGGAACGGCATCTTTTCCACCGGAATCAGGTCTGAGTTCTTAACTCGAACGAAATGGCTCATCCACCCTCTGTTCCTAAGCTCGTCAGTACAAGCAAAAAAGGCTTTCGAGGCCCGACATTGGAGCTTAATCAGGCCCCGGCGGAAGAGTTGGGGACTGTACATCCTGATCAAATGGTCGAGGGTGAAAGGCATCCCCTCAATATGTTCGCAAAATACCTGATCATGTAAACAATGCACCAAAACGATGGATGAATTTGGCCGAGATTCACTTGATATCGTTCGCAGAAGTCGAGGATCACGGGGTCTATTGGAGCGGAGGATAGCTCCACCGGGCCAAGAGTAAATGGATAGGTATACACACAAAGGAAGCCAGCCTTGGATGTCGTTATATCCTCCCCCCCGAGAAGGATTCGCTACCAGCACCACGTCCCCCCAGCGGCAGTCGGTCTTCACCTTCTCGGCGTCCGCTACTAAACTAATATATCGGGACATGGGTTCACATCGTCCCGGCTTCGAAGAAGGCTTGTCGACCTTGAAATCGGAGGTCGTTTTGCAAGATCCTGGGATGCATTCCTCAAGATGAGGGGGTACTATGGCCTTTCCCTTAGACAAGCTTGAAAAAGAGGAAGGCATATCTCCCTGAGGGACCAAGGTGGAAGCCTTCGCCATTCTTGTTAAATGATTTCAGAGGAGAAATTGTAATCAGAGAAAGAACGCAAGAGAGAAATAAGAAGAACTCTTTTTGAAGGCTTGATGATACAATAGGAAATAAGGGGCGAAGGAAGAAGTATTTATAGAGTCCAATCATGTATGTTGGAGCAGGCCAAAAGATAGCCAACCATTATAATCAATTCAAAGGCGTTTCGAGGGCTGTGTGGATGCGGCCTTTAGACACCTTTTTTGGTCGCATCAATCACTTGATATAGCGTAGCTGACGTCATGATGAAAGTATCAAAGAGGCAAAAATTCAAGACCGTTTCTTGTTGTTTTCACTCTAAGAAACGCGGGGACTATCTGTATACGGCTAAAATCGGAGAGCCCGATTTTATGACCGTTATGACATTCCGCAGCCCGCCTCCAGAAGCCTCGAGGCACAATTCGAGTTTCAACCCCAAGGGTTCCCTATGCTCGACCTCGGGGCAGCATAAATCGATGGCTAGCATGGACAAGCGGGAAGTTCCCAAGGCACGTGACCAAAGCTGACAATACCTGTAAGGATAGTACTAGTCTATACCATACTAGTAAATAGTTGTACCAGCTACTTTTCTTTGTAATAATTTTACATGTACCATGTTGGGACTCCCCGTCCTAAATAAAGGGGACCCTTATCATTTTGTAAAACAGATGATATTCAATACAAGAACAAGAATATTCTCTGATCTCTAACTTAAACATTCTCCATTGTCTATCCTTTGATTTTATTGCTTACATTTATTGTGTTCTATTAACTGCTCTTCATTTATTGCTCATCATTGATCATAAAGAGCCACCATCAAGGATCTCAGAACTGTTAGTTCTCCATCGATCATCCCCGATCGAGCTCATCAGCTCGACCTCGAGGCCCAGTTTAGGCTAGCTCGAGGCTCCGATCCACGGCCATTCAGTTTGCGTTATACACTGTCTTCAAGCTCTTATCTCTTTTTCCTAACTCACACCTAGCATCTATCATCTAACAACTGGAATTAAAATAAATTACGTATTTTTAGAACCACAAAATCAAATTTAATTGTAATTACCATTTTCAAAGGTAAACACCTAGTAAAGGATCAAACATTCATAGAATCAGCTGGAGCCTCAACTCAAATGGTCTATTTACGACTAAATCCTGCTACAACCTCCTATCAAATGATAATCCATCTACCACCTCCTTTTAATGGATTTGGAAACTCCACTGCCCCAACAAAATAAAGTTCTTCCTTTGACAATGCATGCATAATCGCACCCCTTGCCGTGCCCATCTAGCTTAAATAGGAATCGATGTTAATGCAACATGTACTATTTGCAAACTTGGGGTAGAAGATATCCAACATATTTTTATTAAATGTCCAGTCTCTAATCGCTTTTGGGAGAATATGGGCCTTCCATTTCTTAATTTTAATAGTGACATTGACTGGCTAGTGATGTTGAGGGATATCAGGTATCCCAGTTATATTTTACATTGCAGGAAGATGCTCATGGGTCAATGTAAATGAACGCAATGCATGAGAAGTACGTCAATAAAATCTTTTGGAATGTCATAAGACCATTATGCCTTTGAGTAATATCATGAAGTAAACTTTTTTCAACTTACGTATTTTTCTGAGACCCGTGAACAGAAGATATAACAATAAGACACATGGAAATTCAAGAACATAGGCACCTCTAATACTTTTATGCATAGAGTCATTTATGGAAGTTCTGCATTTGCTCGTTTCATTTGTGTCGTATAGATCATGCCAAAAGGAAAGAAGGGATAGCCTTAACATACCTGAACCGATTCTCTTGACAATCCCTCAAACACATGTCTTTTGAGAAGAACACATAACGGTAGATCGAATTAGGGAAAAAATTGTATGATATTCTTGAGAAAGATTGTACCGTACTCCCTTAGAACCGCGATTTCACGCTACTGCATTTTCATACGAATTGTTGAGCTTCATTCGTTACTTTTTTTGAAGATTTCGTATAAAACTCTTTGGTTTGAGGTTCATCCATTTGCAAGCGAGTATAAGTGTAAGCTAAGCATATGGGAAAATCTCTTAATATTGGGGTTGTGGGTCGCACTCTTGTGGATGACTTAGCCAACTATTATTCTAAATATGCCACCTATATGTGAATTTTAAGAGTCACATTTTGTGACTTTGTTGGATGCCACGTTAAGGATTAAGTCCTTATTCAATAATTATCCACCTAATTCCTTAATTAGTTTGTTAATTCCCCATTAACCAATAATTACCCAATTATCCACATAATTAGAAATTATCTCAAATTACTTATAGTACTACTCACTTTTAACATACTTTGTACACCTTACTATTATGGTCATGTGGTACCTTGTATGGCACTAGTCCATAAATACTGGGTAGCTCGGACCGTATTATATCCCAAAATGTCAAACTTCGACGGAACTCATTTTCTTTGGTTCGCTTACCCCCTCACCTTTACGGATTTACTTATCACTTGTTTGAAATAGCGTAATACTTATAATCTCCAAATAATCTTGTCCTTCAACTGATATTAATTATCTTACGACCAATTCAACGTACAATACTACAAGGTGTAATATCGCTGTAATATAATACTGCAGAGCGTAACATCATCGTAATATAATACTGCAGAGCGTAACATCGACGTAATACTGCAAGGCGAAACATCATTCCCCCGTTTGGAACATTCGTTCTCGAATGTTGACTAATGCATTTATCGGTCTCATAATCGGATAGCTCTTACGAATAGTTTTAATATTGTCCTTGCCATTTAGGCAGCTGTTCTGTGAATAAATCCAAAGTCCAGGGTATTTCCACCTTTAGGCCTCTTGCTCACACCACGACTTGTGATCGAAATCTTCCCAATCTTGTAACTATTGCTATCTCCTATCAAGCAGCTTGTACGATTCTGACTTTGTATATGCGCCTATGCGACTCTTCCCTCCTCTTTCCTCTAGCGTTTAGCCAATCTCTACGCCTCACTTTGTGAACATATACAGAATTATAACAAGCTATCCCTCTAGGCGTCATTATCTTTACTACATGTAAGTAGGTCATACTATACCATAACTCTTCCTTCGATTTATCGTTACTAAGGTCTGATACCAAACTCCAAGTGCACACCATTGACTTTATACTTTCAAGTCTTTGATTGCAGGTCCAAAACTACTTGTCTTTCATATGAAACCAATTCTACTTGAATTACTTCTCCCGACTTAAGATCCTCATATATATATATTTAGAATTATAATATACGTAGTCGGCGAACATTTTATGTCGGTTCCAACCACCTTTTTTTATAGAGACATGACATAAAGATCTCTTCGTTCATATTTTCAGGTACCTGAACCTCTCTTGAGATTCTATGAAGTATTATGTCATGTAATCTTTTAGATCACTTGCCTCCTTGTTATGATCATTTGCTCATCTTCTTTATCAAGAATTTTATTCGAAACCGATTTTTCTATTACCATAAACTTTGTTCATCTAGGACTTATTCTAATATGACCATTTGCAGTGAGAATATAGTTACTTTCTTTGAGTCAGTAAATGCGTCTGGCATGCTTTGCAATATATTGCAGATGAATATCTTTTTATGAACTTCATGTTCATATTATCTTATTCGAGGATCTAGATGTATAATTGATAATTCATTCCACGTAACATTTTCTCAACTGTTTATCATGTCTCCCGCTCATGTTAGAAAACTAACTTGCTTCCTCAACTTTGGAAATCCACATTTGTGTGTTATGGTGTTAATCAAAATATACACTACACATCAATAATAATAAGATGGAGTTATTTGATTATTAACCATGAACCACTTATGAGTGGAGCATGTAATATACTTTTGTATATAACATGTATCAAACTAATATAGATAACTTTGTTCTCATAAGCATAATTTAACTATTAAGTGGAGGCACTCAATAAATCATTTTGCTAAACCAGCTGTGATTTAAACCAACTTATCAAGATGAACTATCTTGAATAGAAAATATGAAAAATATGCTCGAAGTTAAATTATTGAGCAAGTTACCTCGCAAACATCAGGTTGAGGGTTAATAATAATCACACATGTAACCATCTCATAGATGCATCTTATGTGGTAGACATAGCAGGTGAATGAGCCCATATTCACCATTGATATTTCTTGCATTCATAGGATTCAATCCCAATTTTAGTTGGCCTATTAATTAATGAGAACAAGCAACATAAGAGAATTCATAAAGAAATTTCTAGTTATTTAATGTTTACCCATGTGAATTCTCTTTTATTTTTTGCACATCATACATTAATTAACATCGTTAAACCAGCTATGCCAACTGGATAAATTATCAATACTGATAATCTTTAGGTTTACACCATGACGTGTTCAATTATCAATAAACTCCAAGTTTATTACGATATTGGTTTTATATCAATAAACTTCTACTTATTGTGTCATTCTTTTATTTGTGTTGTACAAACTGCGGAATAAAGCGGGTAGCTTTTTACATACATATTACGCCGCTACAAGTTGTAGTAATAAAAGATATTAAGTCTTCTCATTATTTATAGTCTCAATATAACCAACTGCTTTCGCGAATACTTTAGAAATTGAATAAGTTTCTTTGAGACTTACTACAACACAATACCTTAGTACTAATCAATTTTATCTGTCCAAAATAGTATAATTGGCTCTTCCAGAGCTCTTAACTAAATTTGTACTACCACATATTCATCATCATCCATACGGTGAATATCTCTTTCAAAGAGAAAGTTATTGTCACGCCCTAGTTCTCACTCCGTGAACCTGTCGTGACGACACCTAGTCTCTACGACTAGGTAAACCTAACAATTGCGGATAAACGAACAAAGCATGAAAGCTATCAACTAAAAGTAAATTTTCAAACAAGGAAATGTGATGCCGCTCGGCATATACAATAATTACTTCCGAATAGTATATATAACTCTCCCAAAACCCGGAATGTCACAAGTCACAAGCTAAAGAAGGGCACAGTACTCCCATACTCCAGAGTCTAATACAAGAAGAAAATACAAGAAGTCTAAGTTGAAGAAGAGTAGATAGGGACTCCTAGGTCTGCGGACGCGACAGATATACCTCGAAATCTCTAGAGTCATCTCGCCTTACTGGTAATGTGGCTGAGGTACCTGGATCCGCACACAAAAACATATGCAGGAAAGGGCATGAGTACACCACAGCGGTACCTAGTAAGTGCCACGCCTAACCTCGGTCGAGTAGTGACGAGATCAGGTCAGGGCCCTACTGGTATATATATATATATATATATATATATATATATATAACAAAATAATACAGAATGAAATATTACAGTAAAGATAAATACTAAAATTTAACGAGAATGAAATCACAGAAAAACAACAGCTCAGTACACAGAGATAATAACAGGGGATCTCCCAGGATACTGTCTCGTAGTCCCAAACGTAAATGTGCAGGGGGATCTCTCGGGATACCGTCCCGTAGTCCTAAACGTAAATGTATAGGGGATCTCCCGGAATACCGTTTTGTAGTCCTAAAGTAAATATACAATACACGGGGATCTCCCGGGATACCATCCCGTAGTCACAAACGTAAACATGCAGGGGGATCACCCGATATC
The DNA here is from genome assembly GCF_001879085.1 of Nicotiana attenuata. NCBI lineage: Eukaryota > Viridiplantae > Streptophyta > Magnoliopsida > Solanales > Solanaceae > Nicotiana > Nicotiana attenuata. The sequence continues at coordinate 229,409 of NW_017671162.1, forward strand.
GTTCCGTAGTCCCAAAGTAAATATGCAACTCAATCAATATAAACAATAGTTTCAACAAGGAATTCTACAGCTTAGACTAAGTTCGTATCAAAGAAGACAGGTAATTCTCGCTAAGCATGCTGCACAGAGTTCAGATAGGCAGTTAAGACAGTTAAGGCACGTAGGCATGCTTTCCTAAGCTAAACAGGATAGTTACATGTACTAATGTTACTCAATTAACGCAAAATAGATATTTGCTTAATGAAAAAGGGGGTTTTCAACAAATAGCCCGTGTACGCACTCGTCACCTCACGTACACGGCGCTCATATATCAAACAATACCAAATCCTAAGGGGAGTTCCCCCACACAAGGTTAGGCAAGTCAATTACCTCGAAACAAGCTCAAATCAATCTGAAATCACGCTCTTTCCACGAGTATCCAACTCCGAGCGGCCCAAATCTAATCAAATCAATTACATAATGTAAATATAGCTACAAGCAACTAATTTAGCCAATGAAATTAAAGCTAAGGCAAGAAAATAGAAAACACCCAAGAATCCTCCTCGAGCCCACGTCTCGAAATCGGGTAAAAGTCACAAATTATGAACGCCCATTCACTCACGATATCACTCGTGCAAAAATCATCCAAATTTGACGCCTAAATCCCACCCAAATCTCAGATTTTTGGTTGGGGAACTTTTCTCCCAATTTCCCAACTTCCTCTCTCAAATCCTCTAATTAGATGAAGAATACAACAATAGATTAATGTAATATGATCAAAATCGAGTTAGGATTAGTTACCCAATAGCTCTCCTTCAAAATCTCTTGAAAAATTGCTTTCCACCGAGCTCCAAATTGAATTTTGTGATATGAATTTCAAATCCTTGGAAATCTCCTTTTCTGCCTAGCGATTTCCGCTTCTACGATCCCAGGACCGCATCTGCGGTCCCGCACTTGGGCAATTTCCACCGCAGGTGCGGCTTTTCACTTAATGCACCTCGTCTACTTCTGCGATCAAGAGGTCACACCTGCGTGTGCACACTTGCGGATACTCGTCCGCTTCAGCGGTCCCAGACCGCTCCTGCATTTCCTTCACTCGCACCTGCGGGCATCGTAGATGCGGAACTCTCCTCGCACCTGCGACCCTAGAACTTCTCCCAAAATCAACTTCTGCGCTTGGTCATCCGCATATGCGGCCCCGCACCTGTGGTTCCCTACCGCAGGTGCGAAAACACCAGAACCAGCACACCAGAAAATCCTCTAAGTCCAAGTTTCACCCGTTGAGCATCCGAAACACACCCGAGGTCCCAGGACCTCAAAAAAACATACCAACCAATCCTAAAACACCATAAGAACTTAGTCGAGCCTCAAATCACATCGAACAATGTTAAAAACAAAATTCATCCACTAATCCAAACCTAATGAACTTGAAACTTCAAAATTCTACAACCGATGCCGAAACCAACCAAACCACGTCTAATCGACCCCAAATTTTGCGCACAAGTCATATCCAACATTACAGACCTACTCCAACTTACCGAATTGGATTCCGAACCCGATACCAAAAATTCCACAACCGGCCCCAAACTCAAAAAATTTGACTTTCGCCATTTCAAGCCTAAATGAGCTACAGACCTCCAAAACACAATCCGAACATTCCCCTAAGCCCAAAATCACCCAACGGAGCTAACGGAATCGACGGAACTCCATTCCGAAGCCGTCTTTACACTATTCCGACTACGGTCCAAATTTTAGTAATTAAGCCTCTGTTTAGGGACTAAGTGTCCCAAAATACTCCAAAACTCAAAACGAATCATCCCGGCAAGTCACAATAGTAGAAATAGATAATGGAAAAGCATTTAATAGGGGATCGGGACATTAAATCTCAAAACGACCTGTCGGGTCGTTACAGTTATACCATTATGGTCATGATCAAAATCATCATAGGCAAGATATGTTGCTTCGATTACTTTGCCCTGTACTAGTCACATTGTCATTATATTCTAGCATAATCACAATTGGTACGTGGTCAATGACCATTCATGCCATAATAATAAAATTATTTTATTATTTCATCTCAAACCTCCTTCTAGAGGTGAGTGTGGTATATTCACTACCACTAGCACGTTCACATTCTTCTAAGAATGAAATATATATTCATAAATCACATGTTTCCAGATTCATTTTATGAATAGACCATAATCATCTATATGTGCTTCGTAAAATTTCATGTCAAATCGATGACAAACATTACTTTCACAGAGTGAAGGATTATTTTGAGAATCCTTATTGTTCTCATTACCACGATGATGACGATTATAATTTCGTCTATTGCCATGTCCACATTTATTAACACCTTTAGGGTGATAATTTTGTCTTTTTCCGACTTATCACATGCTGTTATTATATTCTCTTAAGGAAATGAGAATGAAGCAAATTCAATGGGACATGTTTCCACTTCTTGTGATCATAATCATACATGAATTTGATCATGGCAATACATGTTATAATTTCTTACAATAATTTCCTACAACTCTATTAAAGTGATAATCAAAGTTTATTGTCTTTGCTGGTATTTAAAATCAAATTATAGAATTTCAAGAATTTTAAATGAGAAAAATAAGGTTAAATACTTACCTTAAACCGAAAATTTATTCCTAAGTGAAGTTCATGGAACAATTGACAATCATTATGCTCAATATTATGTATAAGTTGAGCACAATGCACGTATCCCAGAGCCTCTTTTCAATTGGTTAGAGTCTCGTGCTGATAACGTGTTATAAAACAATAAAAGAAGAAGAAGAGTATAGTAGAGAAAAGTAGAGAGAGATTCTTATTAATTTTGGGATGAATTACAATGGAATAGAACCCCTCTATTTAAAGGGAAAAAGTGACTTAGTCACCAAGTAACAAACCCTTAAATCTCTCTAAAATATAGACATTCACCTTAAATACAATTCTATTTATATCTAAAAATAAGATATCATTTTACCATAGTTAAATTTGCATATAACACCATCCAATAACAAAATTCAACTTTAATGACATCACTCATTATAAGTCAAGTTTTTGGAGGACTTTTTTTGGGCTAATATCCTACTAAGCTCAGTGCTTAGTGGTGTTTTTTTATTAATAATAACAAAATCCTGATATAAATTGTATCGATGTCTAACAAAGTAAAGAAGAAAAAACAAGAGTGTACATCAATCCTATTACCATAATTGCGTAATGAACTAAATTGTGGTAGTACAAAATGTGCTACTATGTGGAAGATTTATTTTTCTAAGATTACGAGGTATAAATTTTTTTTAGAAAATTTAGAATTATAACGTAGCTAGTGTAATAAAAAAATAAAGCAAAATAATTAAGAAAGAAATAAAATATGAGAAATTATGTAGAAACACGTTAAATTAAAGTTGGAAAATGAGAAATAAGAAAATAAAAAATAAAAAATATAAAAAATAATTTTAAAAGTTAAGAAAAACAAAATGAAAGGAAAATAAGATTCGGGAAAGAAAAAAAAAAGGAGATTCAAAAATTAACTTGGTAATTACACCATGTAATTAGCGGCAATTCTCAGCTTCCCCTGAGAATTGCGAGTGTAATTACACTCTCTAAATTACACCCAATTACATACAGACCAAGTAATTACTTGATCAAACAAATATGCCAAAATTGTAATTACACCCAATTACACCCAAATTTAATTATAGGGTGGCTTTCGAAACATGCCCTTAAAGTAATTAGGACGTGTTAGAACATGAATTGGCCAAACTAAAGTAAATTTCCGCGGCTTAAATATAACAAAGCCAAGGGTGGTCATGAGATCTTTTAAACAATTCTTCAAATAAATCTATAATTCTTTAAATTGTTAAAACGTGGCAAAAAATCAGCTCAAACAAGTATGTTGCCGGCCATCTATCTAACTTCTGATAACGTAAATGATTTCGGAGTATTTTTGTAATATATGGAAGTGGTTATTAATCGAAAAGACATCTGCTACGAAAATGTTCTTCATAAAAATTATTTTCTATAAATAAGAAATTTGGCACTCTAAGAGTGTGTTTGGTACGAACGATATTTTTCGAAAAATATTTACAAATTTTTCATATTTGGTTGGCTTAAATATTTTGGAAAATATTTTTCTCATAAACTCAAAATGTTTTCCCTATCAAAAGGGAAAAATATTTTCCAAAACTCTTTTTCAACATTTTCCATCTTATTCCCCATCCCCACTAACCCACCCTGGCCCACCCCATCAATCCAACCCCCAAACCACTCCTACCCCACCCACCCCCAACCACCCCAACCCTTACCCACACCACACCCTACCCACCTCAATCTCGCCCCACCACATCCTACCCACCTCAATCTTGCCCCACCACCCTTTAATATTATTTAGGGGTCGTTTGGTAGGATGCATTAGATAAAATAATACATGCATTAGCTTTATGTATTATTAATGTCTTGTTTGGTACACATTTTGTACCTATGCATTAGTTATGAAAGCATTAGTTATACACCCTATTTGCTATATCCTATGCATAATTAATGCATAGAAAACCATGGTATTAACAATGCAATGGTTTTTTGTCACGACCCAAATTTCTCTTCGTAGAATGTCGTGATGGCACCTAGTTTTAGGGACTAGGTAAGCCTAACTGTGATGACCCTATAGGTCATCTAGAGTTTTAGAACCTAATACTATATTTCGAAGTCTCCAATAGCTTCTTTAAACCTTCCTCGATTTGCAAGCGCAGTCCGAGTGTTTTTTCGGAAGGCTTTTATGTTAAAAACTGAAAAATATGAAATTTTGCTTCAAAAAACCATTTGAGTTAACTTCGGTCAACGTTTCGAGCAAATAAACCTGGACCCGTATTTTGATAGTCCTGGTGTATAACGATCCGACCGGTCGTTTCGAACTCTAGCGCGTCATTCGGCAGTTTGAGGCCATGAGTAGATTCACTTAAGGTATTATGACTTGTACGTGTGGTCGCTATTGAATTTCGGGAAGTTCAGAGTTGATTTGGAAAGAAAATTCTAATTTCGGAAGCTTTAAGTTGGAGAAATTGAATAAGGTGTGATTTTAGAGTAAACAACCTTGGAATCAGGATTTGAAGGTTCCAACAGGTTCGTATGATGATTTTGGACTTGGTCGTATGTCCAGATCTAGTTTTGGATGACCCGAGAGCGTTTCTGCGCCTATTGTGAAAAGTTGGCATTTTAGAAGAATTTCATAAGTTTGGGTTAAAGTGTATTTCAATGTTATCGATATCCGTTTGGGATTCTGAGTCTGGGAATAGCTCCGTATGGTGATTCTGGTATTGGGAGCGCGTCCAGGTGTGGATTTGGAGGTCCTAGGTCATTTCGGGGTCATTTGGCGAAAGTTAGAAACTTGAAGGTTTTTGGGAAGTTTGACCGGGAGTGGACTTTTGATATCGGAGTCGGATTCTGATTCCGAAAGTTGGAGTAGGTACTTAATGTCGAATTCGACTTGTCTGCAAAATTTGAGGTCAATCGGACGTGATTTGATAGGTTTCGGCATCGAATATAGAAGTTTGAAGTTCTAAAGTTCATTAAGCATGAATTGGGGTGCGATTCATGATTCTGATGTTGTTTAATGTGAATTGAGGCCTTAAGCGGATCCGTGTTATGTTATGGGACTGTTTTGTGTGATTGGATGGGGTCCCACGGGCCTCGAGGTGTGTTTTTTGGTGGTTTCAGATCAATTTGAGCTGTTTTGGGACTGCCGTTGCTGGTTCTTGTGTTGTCCTTCGCTAACGCAAAGGGGGTGCCCCGTTCGCGAAGAGAAAATTTTGGGCCTGCTAAGATTTGGCCATCGCGAACGCGTGGCAGTGGACGCGAACGCGAGGCAGGAGCTATGTAAGCCTTCGCGAACGCGACACAGGGATCACAAACGCGAAGAAGGAAGAGAACTGGAGGACCTGGATCCATTTAGCCTTCACTAACGCGGAGCTCCAACCGCGAACGCAAAGCAGTAGAGTTTGAAGCCTTCGCGAATGCGAGGCTTTGATTGCGAACGCGAAGAAGAAGGTTGTTGTGCTGTGCGGAATGTTTAAAAACAGGGTTTGAGTTCATTTCACCCATTTTCCACAAGTCTTGGGCGATTTTGGAGAGGCTTTAAGGGTAGAGTTTCATCATCTATGTCAAGGTAGGTGATTCCCACCTATTGCAAGTTAAATACTTGGATTATATATTGATTTCAACATGGAAATTGATGAAAAATTAGTGGGAATTTGGGGTTATGGTAGAAAAACCTAGAAATTTGGTATTTTTGGATTTTGACCACGAATTTGGGTATGGAATTGAGAATAAACTATATATTTGAGTTCTTGAGGCTATGGGTATTGTTTATCATCAAAAAAATTCGGAATCCGGGCACGTAGGCCCGAGGGTGAGTTTTATCGACTTTTTGAGCGGAGTTGGAAATTATTGTAAATTGGAATATAATGAGTATTAGAGCATATGTTTATGGTTTTTCACATTTATTGACTAGTTTTGGAGCTTGGGCATCGGTTTTGAGTTGTAAGAAAGGCTTGGGAGCCGGTTATGGAACTTCGGAGCGAGGTAAGTCTCATTTCTAACCTTGTAAGAGGAAAATTAACCCATAGGTGAATTGAATTCGTGTGTGCTCTTATTTTCGGGGGCTACGTATGCATGAGGTGACGAGAGTCCGAGCGTAGCTACTAATTATGCCAATGTTCGGATAGTTTCAGGTTTACACCATGCCTTGTTGATACCGTTATTTGATTATGTTTACTATTTGCCTTGAAAAGAGTTGAGATTTAGTAAGCTTATTAATTTCCTTGAAAGGAGTTGAAATTGAGGATTTCGAGATTTGAAAGTTTTCATTTGAATTTCGTATTTTTGAAAAAGAATTTGGGAATATTATAATAACTGGAGAAATCTAAGTTCAACCGCGTCACAACTATATTCCGCGAGCGGGCTAAATTCCACTACTCTCATGGGAGTAGGCAGTTCGCCTCGGCAGATTAATAGATGCATCTATGGTTCGTGTTGTTCGACCCTCGGCAGTGCACATTTTATATTTATATGTTGGATCCGGCCGTACGACCTCGTCATTATTTGCGCATGATAAATCCTTGGAACTAATAATAGTTGATATTGCTTCATTTGCTTGAGATATGAATTGTTGAATGATGAAATAAATTTGGAGATTTCCTAATAATAAAAGAATTGTTTACTTACTTCTTGTTATTGAGTTTCAGCTATTTTATATAATTCATGCTTAAATTATAATATCAGTAATTAATTATTGTTAGCGCATAGTAAGTGTCGGAGTTGACCCTTCGTCACTACTTCTTCGAGGTTAGACTGGATACTTACTGGGTACGCGTTGATTTACGTACTCATACTACACTTGCTGCACATTGTTGTGCAGGTACATATATGTCTAGTGGCCTTCTGGGCTCAGAGGTGTGGTTAGTATGGGGACTTAGGTGAGCTACATTCCATATTACAATCCGCAGCCAGTAGAGTCTCCTTCAAAGTTATTTATATTTTTCCTGTGTAATTGTATTCCAGACAAATGCTGTATTTTATTTTACTTCCTAGTTGATGCTCATGCACTTGTGACACCCGATTTTGGGGGTATTTATGAGATGTTCAGTATTGTAGTGGTGAAAACATTATCATTTACTCTGTAAATTTCATCCCTCACTATTTAATTGAATCTATTGAGCTAAAGGAGTTCACTAGCCCTTCAAGTTTACAAAAAAATACTAAAATGAGTAATCAAGTTAATCATTTATTGTTGGCTTGCATGACAGCGGTGTTAGGCGCCATCACGACCTTTTTGGATTTTGGGTCATGACAACATGGTATCAGAGCACTAGGTTCACTTAGGTCTAACGAGTCATGAGCGAGTCTAGTAGAGTCTTGCGGATCGGTACAGAGACGTTAGTACTTATCTTCGAGAGGCTACAGGGCTGTTAAAAGCACCTCTTCCTCATCGTGCGATTTGATTCCTTTGAGGCCTGTGCCTTTGTTTCTTTCCTATTCAATCTTGTGCGACGTGAAGCGCTTGTTATCCATCGGGAATCGAGGAATTTTAATGGTACTACAGATGTGGTGCAGCATGTTTCTCCCTGCATAATCGCTTGGGCTATTGTCATCGCCTTGTGGGAGGCTGTTCTGTCGTTTCAGCTCAGTATCAGTAATGCATATGGTTTTGAAGTTGGGCACTGGTTGTTATGATGATTCATGGGTTGTTATCGCACAGTATTGATGTAATGGTAAGATGCTTGTCTAGGTGTCGAGGCGGTGAATGGCTTGAAAGGAGGTTTTTCTCAGTGCATGATTCAGAGGTTCAGCATTTTATTTCCAGCGGAGGAAAAGCAATCGCACTATGAGTGTTCAGGTCGGGTTGATAGAGTAACGAGACTTGGTATTTTCGGGCATGGTGGAATCTTCATCTGCGATGTGATGTCGTTGTCCTTGATTGAATGTGTTAAGTTCGCCGGTGTTATAGTCTTCTTCAATTCGCCTTTGGGGTAGAGTATTGTGAATTGTGGCGGGGAAGCGGCTACCAGAGGTCGCAGTGTGCTTTGGTTCAGAATCGAATCGGTGATCCTAATGTTGATGGCTCAAGGAAGATGATCTTCGGGAAGGTTTAGAGTTGGCAGCGATCTGTTGGTTCAGGTGCTTCAGAGATAGTTTTTGATTTAAGGCAACAACTGGGTAGCGAAGGATGAGGAAGGACATGTGGGAGGTGTTTTGCGGTGGTTAAACTTCTAGAAGGCCAAGTGTAAGAAACAGAAGTCGAGTAGTTACTTAAAGAAGAGGGTTTGACCAAAGTGGGAGAGTGGCCGGGTAGCATATGGGTTCTGTGGTAGGATAGCTACACGCATTGAGGAAAGATTAGAGTGATTTGGAGCTTATGGTGGACAGTGACTAAGTCTACGGACTTAATTTTGAATATTGACTACTATACGGAGGAAGGTTGGATACGACGGAAAGGAGTTGCTTGATATGAAGAAGGATAGAACATGACATCGGGTTGGAATAGATTGTCGCACTTTTAGTGATGTCAATGTGGAGTGAACGGACTTGTATAGCTGGTGCATGAGCACGGGCTCGGAGTGGTTTATTGATTTCGTAGTAATTGTACCCAGTACAGCGTTGTTGGATGATGTCGGTATGGAATTTCCACATGTAGGTTATGTCCTATGAGCAGGTTAGCGGTTGCGTGGTGTTGATGAAGCTTCTACGAAGAATTCTACTGACTATCCATTAAGGGATCGAATATGTGAATCTGGCTAGTGATTCAGAGTGTTCATAAAATGTTTAACAGAAATATTTCGAGGAATTTGGTAGGTTGATTGTGCAAGATCATGTCAATTGGGGATAAGAAATCTTGGTAGGTTCCAAAGTTATGTAATGGTAGCTTCAATCTAAGTGGGAGAGCCCCACCGCCTACAATTGGATTGCTGGTTGTCTACTTCTGAGGTTTCTGGTTATCGGCATATTGGTGGATTATTACGACTAAGGAAAGAGAACATCAGTGATAATGTGAGCAAATGATTTAAGGAACGTGTGCTATAATTGGCCTTATTGATTCATGTTCAGGCTTTGGGAAGACTCGGAGTTTATGCTTCGTGTAGATATGAGTACAAGGAAAGTGATCTAGCCGGGTGCTTCTTTGAGAGAGTGTTCATGTGCTAGCAGGGCCTTGGAGTTTGATTATATTCGGGACTAATCCAGAGTTGGTTACTCTCAACAATGGTCCTAGTGGATTCAAAAGTTAAAGTGCGGTGCCTCAAGATTTCGAGTCCGTAGTATGGTTAAGTATCGAGCTTTTGCAGCGGATTATGAAAAGGGGGTTGGAGTGTTCCATGTTATCTTCGGTCTGCGGTGTAGCATTGGAGTAACGGGAGAAAATAACTTTGGATTCGTAGAGGAATTATCAGAATAGGTTTACCAGTTGAAGATGCGACTATGCGCACAAGGAGGGTATGAGATAGTTCATGGGTTTTCAGATAACGTGGTCTCGTGAAATAAGATCACTCAGGATGAGTGCGGCTTTGGGTTCGTTATGTTTTGAATGGAGATGTTATTATTCCTAAGGCAAGCCCATAGTAAATTAGAAGAAGTCGGACCGGTTAGCAATGGTTGAATTGGCATGATGGTGGCAATGATCAGTTGTTTCAGCGTGTTAAGATATACATGTGCTTTGTGTCGGTACGTGCGAGGCTTGGCGGGCGCCGTAATTGATTTTATTTTGAGTCATTCGAGTATTATGGCATGTTATGTGTAGATGGATCCCGGAAGAGTTATAGTACTACTTCAGCTTTGTATTTTCTGCGATTATGGGAATTCAGTCACGTGTCGCAATGGTTCTCCTGAAATGAGTTAAGTGAAAGGTTCCTATATGATGAAGTGTGTATCCTATTAAGTGATTCAGGAGTTATGATGAAATTCTTATACTCTCACGTATTGGTATGTTAGATGCTGTGAGCGGCATGGGAATTTGAAGTTGAGGATCAAGGTTGCGGCTTGGTATCGACAAGAGCGTCAAGAGCTCGGATGAGCTGGGAAGAATTCAGATGTTTAGAGTAAGCTGGTATTGTCTTTAGCATCAACTGAGGTCGGTCTCCTGTGCAAGAGGCTTGGTGTACTGATTTGCGAATACCCGATTTGTTGTACAACATTAGTATGACCGGTGGTAAGGATGTGCAGACTTGTTACCTGGTGCGGAAGGTCGTGGGAGCATATCCCACGGGAAGATTGTATAAGTGTGAAATATTTACTTGATTGATTGAAGATTGAAACCAAGTATGGAGATTATGGTACTATCGCTAATGTGAGATTTAGGCCTGGAAAGCGCTCTATTCATTTGGTTGCGAACTGTGGATGTTTGTTCCGAATTTGACGGTTGTTCTTGTATGTCATGGGAAAAAAGGTTAGTGTGGGTCCTTGAAAGGTTATTAGCCTACGTACGGTGCGATCAGAATTGGCTTGATGTCCGTGGATGGATCTAAATGTGAATATGGGCTCTATACCAGGTTGAATGTGTTCATTTCATCATAGAGTTGTTACTAAGGAGTCTTTGGGCCTTGGATGTTATTTCTGTTGTCAGCCATTCCATGTAACCTCTACTGTGCCATGTGGGTTGTGAGGTGGTTTGATTATTCGCACATGTGTTATGATGCCGTGCAGCTTGTGGTGTTATATGAGCAGGATGGCTCTCGATATACAGGTCACTTATTGCACCTTAGTCGTGCTTGATTTCTGTGGCGTATAGCGCTATCTATCTCACTAGGGATGGTATTATGCACTTGGCGTGCTTGTGGTCTACATGCGGGTAATTCGCAGGTATGAGCGTTCTAGCTCGGTAAGTATTTCCTTATAGATTATTATGTGTGGATCGGGTGGCACGCCGCCATGGGTATCATGGTTGGATCGGGTTGCACACTGCAATGGTATCGTGTGTGGCTCGGGTTGCACGCGCAACGGTGTGATGTTGAGTACATTCCCCCCCCCCATCTATTATTGTGTGTTTTACTTCTCTCTTTTGGAGGAAGGTTCATAACATCTTTTCGGTTGTTTAAATTAGTTACGTGGGTTGAGTAGTTCTTTCCAGAGTTTGTTTTCTTATGTATCACATTCGAGTTTGTAGCTTGTCGGCACATTGTGGCATCATATGAGATATTTGGCAGTGTCTGAGGTGGCTTATAGCCTGAGCACCTTGTACTGGGGAAGACGAGATTTATTGGACCTAGTGAGATCGGATTCATATGAAGATTATTAAGGAGCAAATATCGTTATTTGGTTCATAATGAGGTAATGGTTCCTGTCAGAAGGAGAGACTCAGAGATTTGTTGACTCGGCAGTTGGTTATGAATTTCTACACATCTCTTCCGTCGTGGCGGTCTTGCAAGAGTTGGAACAGGACCTATGTGGTTCATAAGGTGTGTTGTGAGCTTCAGATTCGTGGGATTTCGGCTATTGTGATCAGAAGATGTTATAATGGTCATGCGAACTATGCGGAGCCTGGTGCGAATTCAGAACAGGCATGCAATCATGTTTTCGTACAGTGTGTAGTGACTGATACGGTGTGCGTATGTTAAAAGCAGGCCTGGTACAGAATTTTCGATGTTGGAATGTCTCTAAGGCTTTTTGGCTAAATAAACGGGGGAATCTTCAGATTGGCCCGAGCTAATGTGCTCAACTGAGTTGTGGTAGCACAGGTAGGTGCACGAGGTGTTAAATAGTGATTTCGGACAACTCTAGAGCAGTTCTTAGCACGTTCGAGGATGAACGTATGTTTAAGTGGAAGAGAATGTACGACCCGACCGGTCATTTTGAGCTCTAGCTCGTCGTTCGGCAGTTTGAGGCCATAAGTAGCTTCACTTCAGGTATTATGACTTGTAAATGTGGTCGGAATTGAATTTCGGGAAGTTCGGAGTTGCTTTGGAAAGAAAATTCTAATTTCGGAAGCTTTAAATTGGAGGAATTGATTAAGGTGTGATTTTTGAGTAAATGACCTCAGAATCGGGATTTGAAGGTTCCAACAGGTTCGTATGATGATTTTGGACTTGGGCATATGTCTGGATCGGGTATTGGATGACCCGGAACCGTTTCAGCGCCTATTATAAAAAGTTGGCATTTTGAAAGAATTTCATTAATTTGGGTTGAAGTGCATTTCAGTGTTATCGTGTGCGTTTAGGATTCTGAGTCAGGGAATATCTCTGTATGGTGATTTTGGTATTGGGAGCGCGTCCAGATGTGGATTTGGAGGTCCGTAGGTCATTTCGGGGTCATTTGGCGAAAGTTAGAAACTAAAAGGTTTTTGGGAAGTTTGACCGGGAGTGGACTTTTTTATATTGGGCTCGAATTCTTATTCTTGAAGTTGGAGTAGGTCCATAATATATAATGTGACTTGTGTGCAAAATTTGAGGTCAATCGAACGTGATTTGATAGGTTTCGGCATCAAATGTAAACGTTTGAAGTTCTAAAGTTCATTAAGCATGAATTGGGTGCGATTAATGATTTTGATGTTTCTTGATGTGATTTGAGGCCTCGAGCGGGTCCGTGTTATGTTATGGGACTGGTTTGTGTGATTGGACGGGGTCCCGGGGGGGCTCGGGTGTGTTTCGGGGTGGTTTCGGATCAATTTGAGCTGTTTTGGGAATGCTGTTGCTAATTCTGGTGTTGTCCTTCGCGAACGCGAAGGGGCTCCCGTTTACGTGAAGAGGAAATTTTGGGGCTGCTGAGATTTGGCCTTCGCGAACGTGAGGGAGTGGACGCGAATGTGAGGCAGAAGCTATGTAAGCCTTCACAAACGCGACATTGGGATCGCGAACGCAAAGAAGGAAGAGGACTCGGGGACCTATAGCCATTTAGCCTTCGCGAACGCGGAGCTCCAACCGCGAACACGAAGCAGTAGAGTCTGAAGCCTTCGTGAACGCGAAGAAGGCTGCTGTGCTAGGCAGAATGTTTTAGAAACGGGGTTTGAATTCATTTCACCCATTTTCCATACGGCTTTGGCGATTTTGGAGAGGCTTCAAGGGGAGATTTTAATCATCTATGTCAAGGTAAGTGATTCACACCTATTGCAAGTTAAATACTTGGATTATATATATATTTCAACATGGAAATTCATGTGAAAGTAGTGGGAATTTTGGGTTTAGGGAGAAAACCCTAGAAATTGGTATTTTTTGATTTTGACCACGAATTTGGGCATGGAATTGAGAATAAATTATATATTTGAGTTCGTGAGGCTATGGATAATGTTTATCTTTAAAAAATTTCGGAATCCGGGCATGTGGGCCCGAGGGTGATTTTTATCGACTTTTTTGAGCGGAATTGGAAATTATTGTAAATTGGATTATAATGAGTATTAGAGCATATATTTATGGATTTCCACATTTATTGACTAGTTTTGGAGCTGTCACACCCCTTTTTCTACCTCCGAAATATAATGTATGTATGTTATGGCTGTGGATGAGTTAAAGAGTTTTTCCAATTAAAGTGACAAACTTGAATAGGGATTATTTTGTTTACAGAGTCGCCACTCGGAATTGATTTTTGGGTGTTCCAAGTCACCTTTTTATTTGAATCCCTAGTCAAAGGATAGTTTGACTCTATTATTATCAGTCCGCGAAAATAAAGTTCGGGTAAGGAATTCTGTTGATCGGGGAGAAGGTGCAAGGCATTTCCCGAGTCCCGTGGTTTTAGCACGGTTGCTTTATTGATTTAAACTTGGCTTGAATTAATTTGGATAAAACTGTAATTTTATTTGATTTTCATGTTTTACCTATGTCCGCTTTTATTATTAGATTATTAGGTAAATTAAAGAAAATTTTGAATAATAAGATGTCATAACCATACTACGCAAGCGAATGCGTGACCGAGACGAAATTTATTAATTTAGTCATAACGACGCTACGCAAGCGAATCCACAGTCATGACAAAGAATTATTAACACGTTATTACTTTTGGATAATTTACTATATTTGAGAAAAGAGAGAAAAACAAAATAATGTTTGGAGTTCATTAAATGTCAATTACCGCGCTACGCAAGCGAATCCGCGGTTATAAGCAAGGGATTAATTAAGAATTAATTAAGCTATTGAGATCATTGAACTAATTTAACAAAGGTTAAATATCAGGCTACGCAAGCGAGTCCGTGGATAAAAAGGGCTAAAGCGCGCCTACTAATTGTCTAGCATTTAAATTAATTATCAAAAAAAAAGATTAAGTTAAAAAGTTATTTAATTGCAAAAAAATCTAATTTTTTAATTGGCGAAAGAAATTATGCACATGAAAGTTAGGCCCGTGAAAAAATCGTGTGGTGATACCAACAGATTATATCTAAACATTTAACTAACTTTTCTAACTCTATCTAATAATCCACATATTCTTATAACTTTGAATTTTGATTACGAAAGGAAAACAAATGTACTAAATTTTCATTACTTCCATACCAGTGAAACAAACCAAATCAGTTAGAGTACAAAGAAATGAAATCAATGTCAAAGCTGGTCATAAGACATTCACAAAATGATAATAGAGCATGAAACTAATATAAAAATAATAGATAAAAAAGGGACCTTGTGATAAGATTATCTCCAAGGCAAATTGTATCGCAACAAAGAAAAGCTTCAACACATAGCCGATGAGCATTGAATCATCACAGAACCATGACCGAAACTCCAACGATAGTGGCAAACTCGATGGACGGAACTCTAGTGCAACGTCACTTAGTTATGAGCTGGTGTTTTGCTAGTTCTAAGAACTGCTTTAGTGAATTTTTTCACTGGGTTCCATGGAAGAACAAAGCTGAATCTTTTAGGCTATTCTCCCCTCTCCCCCTTTAATGAAAGCTTGTGTGCATTTTTTATAGAGTGTTTTTTTTGGGGACCCGAATTGGAGAGCCAGAGTCCCAAGAAAATGTATGTCGTGCATTATTTTTTTTTAGTCAAAAAGTCTGTTGTGCATTGTCTTGTCTTCTTTTTAGTCAAAAAGTGTGTGTTGTGCATTGTCTTTTCGGGAGTCAGATGTGAGGTTGGTTAAAGAGAAGATATAGAAAGATCTTGTCACATAAAAATTTAATGACTCTTGCTTTAATTATTTCTTTTAATAGGATAAAGTAAAAGATACTAGCTATATATTTTTAAAATCAAGAACGTATAAATAAATTCACTAACAAAGAATAATACTACCAATAGCTAATTTAACACTACAAAGTTTGAAAGATTTTTTTTTTTGTGGATTTTTTTTAACAAAAAACAAAATAAGTACTTCTAAAAAATAACCCCTTTTGTGATTTTAAATTCTCTTAAATAAAACCTACAAAGGTGAAATGAAGGCTAAAATATATAAATTAAACTTTAAAATATCCATACTAAAAAATATAAAAATTGAAATATGATCAAAAATTAGATGCTCACAGCATGCCCCTCTTTGTTTGAAAACATGAAGAGTTTTCAGACAAAGAAAAGGTGAGTTATGTGACTAATTTTTGACTATATCATTATTTAAAAGGGAAGAATAAAAGTGAAAAGAGTGTAACCGAGTCCTGATTTTGGACAGCCTACATATTCTGGGTTATAGGGGAATCAGGTCGCGTGTAGTTCAAGAAATATGATGGAATGATGAGTTACAGGGTTGAGTAAGGTTCCGTCGAGGCTCCGGTCCGTGGTCATGTTATTACATCAAAATCAAAAGAAACTAAACAAGTCTATCAGCTATGAGTTACAAGATTCTTATTTGTAAGTCTTCTAGAACTTGATCTTGAGTCTTGGCTGGTTCTTCATGCAGAATTTTGATTTGAACCTTGATGCTTGCTAGCTGCAGGTGCTAGTTCATTCTACTACGGCTTCTTCTGATCAAAACAGGAAAATGCAATGCTCATGACTTCAGTCATGTCTTGAGAAGTCCACATTATTTCGTCTGCTTCTCCATTTTGATACTTCTCTTGGTCATCTCAAGCCATATTCCTCGAGGTAAGACCTGCTCAGACACCAAAACAAACAAACGAACGAAATTTTTCTGCCCCAGTTTTCATTAGAAAAATTTTGTGAGTTATATGTAATAAAAACTTCTAAACAATAAAGATGATTTTTATTTTTATCTTTGGAACAATGTTCCTTTGTGGTCAAAAAGATGTCTCAACTAAGGATTGGTGTACCTTATGTTGGAAAATATAGCTAGGGATTGGTGTACCCTATATTAATAAGGAGATCATGGAATGGCGATCCTATGTCTAAAATATCATCAGCGAGGGAGTGGTGACCCTATTTCTGCAACTAGGGGTTGGCACCCTATATTACGGAAAAGGGATGTAACTAGGGGTCGGTGCCCTGTATTACTGGGAAAGAAAATGTAACCAGGGGTTGGCACCCAGTATTACAGAAAAAGAAAAGGTTACCAGGGGATGGCGCCTTGTATTACTGAAAAAAATGTTGAATCGCCCTCGGTGAAAAAGTTCTATCTGGGCTAAACAACAAAAATCAAGCCTGAGCGAAAAGTACTTCTACCCAAAAATATGAGCTGGATCCCCTAGGAAAAAAGGTTCTACCTGAGTTAAGCTACGGAAAACAAGCCTAGGCGAAGAGTACTTATACCCCGAAATATGAGATGGATTCCTCTAGGCGAAATGGTACTACCCGGGTTAAGCCATGAAAACTAAACCTGCGTGAAGAGTAATTCTATCCGGAAACTATGAGCTAGATCCCCCTAGCCAAAAAAGGTTCTACCTGGGTTAAGCTATGTAAAACAACCTGAGCGAAGAGTGCTTTTACCCGGAATATGAGCGGGATCCCCCTAGGCGAAAGGATTCTACCTGAGTTAAGCTGTGAAAACAACCTGAGCGAAGAGTACTTCTACCCGAAACTATGAGCTGGATCCCCCTAGGCGAAAAGGTTCTACCCGAGTTAAGCTACGTAAAAACAGCCTGAGCGAAGAGTACTTCTACCTGGAACTATGAGCTGTATCCCCCTAGGCAAAAGAGTTCTACCTGAGTTGAGCTGCGTAAAATACCCTGAGCGAAGAGTACTTCTACCCGGAACTATGAGTTGGATCCCCCTAGGCGAAAGGATTCTACCTGAGTTAAGCTGTGAAAACAACCTGAGCGAAGAGTACTTCTACCCGGAACTATAAGTTGGATCCCCCTAGGCGAAAAGGTTCTACCCGAGTTAAGCTACGTAAAAATACCCTGAGCAAAGAGTACTTCTACCCGGAACTATGAGCTGGATCCCCCTAGGCGAAAGGATTCTACCTGAGTTAAGCTGCGTAAAACACCCTGAGCGAAGAGTACTTCTATCCGGAAATGTGAGCTGGATCCCCCTAGGAGAAAGGATTCTACCTGAGTTAAGCTACGTAAAACACCCTAATATTCTACATGCGAAGCTTGTGATTTTAATCATATCTTGGGCAGGCCGCGTCTTTCTCCGCTTCAAACTCTGAATTCACTTCTTTTTGTTCTTTTCTATTCTTTTATTTTATTTTCGATTGAGACTCATTCTTTTGCTCATCTCGAACCCTGTGCCTCGAGGTAAAACCTGCTTAGACACCAAAACAAACAAACGAACGAAATTTTTCTGCCCTAGTTTTCACTAGGAAAATTTCGTGAGTTGTTTGTAACAAAAATCTAAACTATTTCTTTATTTGAAAGTGATAAAATAAGGATTGTGTATCTTTAGGAGAAAGAGATAAGGGAGTAGAGCCCTATATCTATAAATAACCTCAACTAGGGAGTGGACACCCTATGTTGGCGAAAGGAGACTAGGGGATGGAGGCCCTATGTCTAAAATCTCAACTAGGGATTGGAGCCCTATGCTTGCAAAAGGCGACTAGGGAATGGAGGCCCTATGTCTAAAAATCTCAACTAGGGATTGGAGCCCTATGCTGGCGAAAGGCGACTAGGGAATGGAGGCCCTATGTCTAAAAATCTCAACTAGGGATTGGAGCCCTATGCTGGCGAAAGGCGACTAGGGAATGGAGGTCCTATGTCTAAAAATTTTCAATTAGGGATTGGAGCCCTATGCTGGCGAAAGGCGACTAGGGAATGGAGGCCCTATGTCTAAAAATTCTCAACTAGGGATTTGAGCCCTATGCTGGCGAAAGGCGACTAGGGAATGGAGGTCCTATGTCTAAAAATATCAACTAGGGATTGGAGACCTATGCTGGCAAAAGGCGACTAGGGAATGGAGGCCCTATGTCTAAAAATCTCAACTAGGGATTGGAGCCCTATGCTGGCGAAAGGCGACTAGGGAATGGAGGCCCTATGTCTAAAAATCTCAACTAGGGATTGGAGCCCTATGCTGGCGAAAGGCGACTAGGGANTTTTTTGGCACTCCCTTTTTTCTTTTTCTTTTTTTAGTTTTTGTCACTCCTTTTTTTTTTTTGCTCTTTTTTTTCCACTCTATTTTTCTTTTTCTCTTTTTCACTCAATTTTTCTTTCTCTTTTTTTTTCAAGTTTATTTTTTCACTCAATTTATTTTATAGCTATGATCGAATCCGATGGGGATTGCCTACGTATCATTACCTCGCATGAATCAAATCTTGCGTAGTTCGGGATGATCGATAATGGAATAAATAAGCTAACTCTCTTTTTCTTTTTCTCTTTTTTTTTTACTTTTTATAATACTCAGACCATGAAAGCTTTAAGATAAAAGAAAAATATTTTTAAAATTTTTTTTCTTTTTCTTTTTTCGTTTTTGGGTTTTCGAGAGGAATGCTTTAAAAGAGGAAAGGAAATATTTTTTTTTTAATTTTTGATTTTGATTTTCTTTTTTTTTTAAAGAAAGACTTCTAAAAATTTCTTTTCTTTTGATTGGAACTTTGGGAATTTCAAAAGTAAAAAGAAAATATTTTTTTAGAATTTTTTTATTTGTTTTCTCTTTTCTCAAGAAGAAAGAAAATATTCTTTTTTTTTGAATTTTGGATGTTGCCTCTTAATTTTCAAAAGAGGAACTTTTAAGAAAAATATTTTGAATTTATGAGCTTTTTATTTATTTACAAAAATACTTCTAAAGAAAAGCGAAAATATTTTTGGACTGATATTTACAAAAGAAAGACTTTTAAAGAAGAAAAAAATATTTTTTGGATTTTTGTTTCTGATTTTTTTTTTTGGTAAAATAAAAAAAACCGTATTTTGGATTTTGATTTTTGATGGATTTTTCTTTTTATTTTTTTATTTTTTTCGTATGAAGGACTTCAGAAATAGGAAACTATTTTTGAGTTTAAATTTTTTTTTTTTTTAATTTTCCTAGGAAATGCTTTTAGAGAAAGAATTAAAGGAAAATATTTTCAGGATTTTTTACTTGAAAATTGGGGCCGGAACCGATGAGGTTTGCCTACGTATCTCACATTCGATGAGAATCAGACTCGCGTAGTTCGGTAAAATTGGGTACTTTTCCCTTTTTTTTTAATGAAAATTAATCTTTACAACTCACACCAGACTACTACAAAATTAATCTTTACAACTCACACCAGACTACTACAATATGTATATATATAAAAAAATGATTTATTTGCACTAAACTAGAAGAATTTTTTTTTAATTACACTAATAATTTTTTTTTTAAAAAGTCGATCGACAATGCAAGTAAGCCTTCCAAATGATGTATCAAGTAGCACATACGTGAACATGCTAGTCTCAAAAAGGATACCTGTCTTATACGGACCCGGCCCCTGTGCCGAGTTTCGCTAAGTCAAATGCACGTGATGCAAATAAAGCGAACCTACTAGGGATATCCGGCATGAGGTTTGTTCTTCTAGGTTTAAATCCTATTGGAGAAGGTATCTAGACTGGCTTACTCGAGCGGACAACTCGAGCCGAGGAAGGTCAGCGTACCGGTAGCATTGCTTTCCGGCTTTGCTGATGGTACTCCCTGCCTAAAACATGTGTGACTAAAAATCCTTCACCTGGTGACAAGCACCTTGGCTATCTCAAAGAAAGCGGGCTATGTCAAGCAAATGCCCAATTTTTAATTTCATGAAGACTCAGAGGGGGTGCGTGAGAAGACAGTTTATATGTACAATTCAACAATATCGAAGCAGTAAAAAGCGAACAGGTAGCACATTAGGCACAAAAAAATCACAATGTATACAAAATTTAATAAAGCCAAATAAAAGTCAACATGTACAAGCTCGAATTCTAGTTGTCCCCAGCAGAGTCGCCAGAGCTGTCACACCCCTTTTTCTACCCCCGAAAGATAATGTATGTATGTTATGGTTGTGGGTGGGTTAAAGAGTTTTTCCAATTAAAGTGACAAACTTGAATAGGGATTATTTTGTTTACAGACTCGCCACTCGGAATTGATTTTTCGGTGTTCCAAGTCACCTTTTTATTTGAATCCCTAGTCAAAGGATAGTTTGACTCTATTATTATCAGTCCGCAAAAACAAAGTTCGGGTAAGGAATTCTGTTGACCGGGAAGAAGGTGCAAGGCATTCCCCGAGTCCCGTTATTTTAGCACGGTTGCTTTATTGATTTAAACTTGGCTTGAATTAATTTTGATAAAACTGTAATTTTTTTTGATTTTCATGTTTTACCTATGTCCGCTTTTATTATTAGATTATTAGGTAAATTAATAAAAATTTTGAATAATAAGATGTCATAAGCATACTACGCAAGCGAATGCGTGACCGAGACGAAATTTATTAATTTAGTCATAACGACGCTACGCAAGCGAATCCGTAGTCATGACAAAGAATTATTAACACGTTATTACTTTTGGATAATTTACTATATTTGAGAAAAGAGAGAAAAACAAAATAATGTTTGGAGTTCATTAAATGTCAATTACCGCGCTACGCAAGCGAATCCGCGGTTATAAGCAAGGGATTAATTAAGAATTAATTAAGCTATTGAGATCATTGAACAATTTAACAAAGGTTAAATATCACGCTATGCAAGCGAGTCCGTGGATAAAAAGGGCTAAAGCGCACCTACTAATTGTCTAGCATTTAAATTAATTATCAAAAAAAAAAGATTAAGTTATAAAGTTATTTAATTGCAAAAAAAAAAATCTAATTTTTTAATTGGCGAAAGAAACTATGCACATGAAAGTTAGGCCCGTGAAAAAATCGTGTGGTGATACCAACAGATTATATCTAAACATTTAACTAACTTTTCTTACTCTATCTAATAATCCACATAATCTTATAACTTTGAATTTTGATTACGAAAGGAAAACAAATGTACTAAATTTTCATGACTTCCATACCAGTGAAACAAACCAAATCAGTTAGAGTACAAAGAAATGAAATCAATGTCAAAACTGGTCATAAGACATTCACAAAATGATAATAGAGCATGAAACTAATATAAAAACAATAGATAAAAAAGGGACCTTGTGATAAGATTATCTCCAAGGCAAATTGTATCGCAACAAAGAAAAGCTTCAACACATAGCCGATGAGCATTGAATCATCACAGAACCATGACCGAAACTCCAACGACAGTGGGCAAACTCGATGGACGGAACTCTAGTGCAACATCACTTATTTATGAGCTGGTGTTTTGCTAGTTCTAAGAACTGCTTTAGTGAATTTTTTCGCTGGGTTCCATGGAGGAACAAAGCTGAATCTTTTAGGCTATTCTCCCCTCTCCTCCTTTAATGAAAGCTTGTGTGTATTTTTTATAGAGTGTTTTTTTTGGGGACCCGAATTGGAGAGCCAGAGTCCCAAGAAAATGTGTGCCGTGCATTATTTTTTTTTAGTCAAAAAGTCTGTTGTGCATTGTCTTGTCTTCTTTTTAGTCAAAAAGTGTGTGCTGTGCATTGTCTTTTCGTGAGTCAAGATGTGAGGTTGGTTAAAGAGAAGATATGGAAAGATCTTGTCACATAAAAATTTAATGGCTCTTGCTTTAATTATTTCTTTTAATAGGATAAAGTAAAAGATACTAGCTATATATTTTTAAAATCAAGAACGTATAAATAAAGTCACTAACGAAGAATAACACTACCAATAGCTAATTTAACACTACAAAGTTTAAAAGATTTTTTTTTGTGGATTCTTTTTTAAACAAAAAACAAAATAAGTACTTCTAAAAAATAACCCCTTTTGTGATTTTAAATTCTCTTAAATAAAACCTACAAAGGTGAAATGAAGGCTAAAATATATAAATTAAATTTTAAATATTCATACTAAAAAATATAAAAATTGAGATATGATCAAAAATTAGATGCTCACAGGAGCTTTGGGCATCGGTTTGAGTAGTTGGAAAGGCTTGTGAACCGGTTATGGAACTTCGGAGCGAGGTAAGTCTATTTTCTAACCTTGTAAGAGGAAAATTAACCCCATAGGTGAATTGAATTCATGTGTGCTCTTATTTGCGAGGGCTACGTATGCACGAGGTGACCAGATTCCGTGCGTAGCTACTAATTATGCCTATGTCAAGGAAGTTTTAGGTTTACACTAAGCCTTGTTGATACCGTTATTTGATTATGTTTACTATTTGCCTGGAAAAGAGTTGAGATTGAGTATGATTATTAATTTCCTTGAAAAGAGTTGAAATTGAGGATTTCAAGATTTGAAAGTTTTCAACTTGAATTTCGCATGTTTGAAGAAGAATTGAGGAATAACTTGAGAAATATATGTTCAACCGCATCACAACTATATTCTTCGAGCGGGGTAAATTTCCACTACTCTCATGGGAGCGAGTCGTTCGCCTCGGCAAGTTAATAGATATATCTATGGATCGTGCCGTTCGACCCTCGACATTGCACAATTTATATTTATATGTTGGATCGGGCCATACGACCTTATCATAACTTGCGCATGATAAATCCTTGGAACTAATAATAATTGATATTGCTTCATTAGCTTGAGATATAAATTGTTGAATGACGAAAATAAATTTGGAAATTTCCTAATAATAATATAATTGTTTACTTACTTCTTGTTATTGAGGTTCAGCTGTTTTATATAATTCATTCTTAAATTATAATATCGGTAATTAATTATTGTTAGCCCATAGTAAGTGTCGGAGTCGACCCCTCGTCACTACTTCTTCGAGGTTAGACGGGATACTTACTGGGTACGCGTCGATTTACGTATTCATACTACACTTGATGCACATTTTTGTGCAAGTACATATATGTCTAGTGGCCTTGTGGGCGTAGAGGTGTGGTTAGTGCGTGGACTTAGGTGAGCTGCATTCCATATTATGATCCGCAGCCAGCAGAGTCTCCTTTAGAGTTATTTATCTTTTCTCTGTATAATTGTATTCCAGACATATGCTGTATTTTATTTTACTTCCTAGTTGATGCTCATGCACTTGTGACACCCGATTTTGGGGGTATTTATGAGATGTTCAGTATTGTAGTGGTGAAAACATTATCATTTACTCTGTAAATTTCATCCCTCACTATTTAATTGAAGAAAAATTATGATTTCAAAAATACTAAAATGAGTAATCAAGTTAATCATTTATTGTTGGCTTGCCTGATAGCGGTGTTAGGCGCCATCACGACCTTTATGGATTTTGGGTCATGACACGGTGGGACAGTATCGTGATTTGGGACCTGGGCGTATGCCTAGAATCGTATTTGGAGGTCCCTAGCTCGAGTTATTAATTTTTGTCGAAAATTGAAAGTTTAAAGATTTAATAATATTTTAAGAATTGACCGATGTTTGATTTTGTTGATATCGGGTCCATATTTTGGTTTTAGAGCCCGGTACAGGTCCATTACTATATTTATGACATGTCTGTCAAATTGTGAGAAACGAAGTCGGTGTGACATGATTCGGACGTTCGGTTGTGAAAATAGAAGTTTTAAAGTTTTCGTGATAATTCCATTTGATTTGGTGTCTGATTCATAGTTAGGCGTTATTTTGGCGTTTTGATCGCGTAAGTGAGTTCGTATGAGGTTTGTGGACTCGTGTGCATAATTGGTTAGGAGCTCCAAGGGCTCAGGTGAATTTCGGATAGGCTACGGATGGTTTTAGACTTAGAAATTCGTTGGTTTTCCACTTATTCTGGTTTCTGGTGTTCCCTTCTTCGCGTTCGCAAAGGTACTCTTTCGAACGCGAAGAGTGAACTGGGCTGGGTGGATTTTATTCATGGCGAACGCGATGGCTGGGTCGCGAACGTGAAGCAGTAGGGGGCCATACCCTTCGCGAACGCGACCAACTTCTCGCGAACGCGTAGCCTAATGGACCTGAAAGGGGGGATCATCATTCTTCTACGCGAACGCGAGCCAAACTAGAAGGCCAGGGGGAAGTAGACATTATGAACGCGAAGAAGGAATCGCGAACGTGAAAGCCACTTGGGCTGATGCACATCGCGAACGCGGCAGGCCCTTCGCGAACGCGAAGAAGGCTTGACGCCAAGACCATAAAATCTCAACATCAATTATAGGTTTGTACAATTACTAAGAGCGATTTTGAAGAGAAATCTCAACATCAATTCATAGGTTTGTAAACATTAGCTCATTTTCTTCCATTTCTAGCATCACCCATTAATTCCTGGCCCTAATCTTTGTTCTTCCGTGGTAGACTAGGGATTTAGGAAGAATTGGGGGTTTTTGTAAAATTGGAATTTAGACCTCAAATTGAGGTCGGATTTCAAATCTAATTACATAAGCCCGGGGGTGAATGGGTAAATGGATTTTGGTCCGAACCTCAGGTTTGACCAAGCGGGCCCGGGGTTGATTTTTGACTATTTTGGGGAAAGTTTTGAAATTCTAAATTTATGCATTGTAATTGATTCCTTTAGCAATATTTGATATTATTGAGTCAGTTGTGGCTAGATACAAGTGGTTTGATGGCAGATTCTAGGGGAAAGGACCCGGTAAAGCTCTGAATTGATTGCGGAGTGAGGTAAGTGTTGAGTTCAACCTTGACTTGAGGGAATCAGGAACCCTTTGACTTTGTGCTATGTGAATTTCATGTGTTGCGGCGTATATGCAAGGTGACGAGTGCTTATACTCCGCCGAATTACTTGTTTTCCCTGATTTCTTGCTTTTCCTTACTTATCTCCTTCCATGTCTTAAATGCTATATGCTCTAGATGCCTTCCTTGCTTAACTACTACCTGTTAATAAGTGTTTCCTTCTGTTAATAATGTTAGATCGTTTCATATTTCCATGATTCGCTGCTACTTGCCTTAACTAATTCACTTGCACCTTCTAATTGTCATTTACCAGACTTGACTTGCTGTGTAGTGTTACCTATATGAATTCCCGTGTTGTACAAGGTTTCCTTTTTGGTTCAACTCGATATTTATTGATCGTAAAAGTCCTTGTGATAGGAATTAATGATTTGACTGTGCACATTGAGTATCTGGTACTTATATGGTGGGACCGGGTTGCACGCTGCAACAAGTAAAATAAGGGTGGATTGATATGGTGGAATAAGGGTGAATTTGTATTGATACTGTGGGACCGGGTTGCACGCCGCAATAGGTGGAATAAGGGTGGATTGTTACGGTGAAATATGGGTAAATTATGATACTGATATTGTTATATGGTGGGATCGGGTTGCGCACCACAACAACCTATGTGTTTCTATTTCCTTGAGCTGTGGTTTTCGGTATTTTCATTTGAAACTTTAAGGATTGGTAATTCTTAACGTCACTGGCTTAATTCTTGAGGCTGTAATTATTATTTTCAGTTGACTGTCTTATCTTGTTCCGTATTTCCTTTTCTGCCTGTATTATATATTGCGTACAGGTTGTAGTGTAGGTGACCTGCCTTAGCCTCATCACCACTTTGTCGAGGTTAGGCTCGCCACTTATAGAGTACATGGGGTCAGTTGTACTCATACTACACTCTGCACTTCCTGTGCAGATTTTGGAGTCAGTCCCAACGGCAGTTATTAGCGTGCTCTGATTGGACAGTTGGTGGAGACTTGAGGTACAGCTGCTCAGCGCCCGCAGCTCCCGAAGTCCCCTTCCCTTCTTTATTTGGTTGTGTATTTCCTTTTCAGACAACTTTTATGTTATTTCAGACCCTTGTTTGTACTATTCTAATAGCTCGTGCACTTGTGACACCGGGTCCAGGGTTGTATGAGTTGTTTGGCTGTTTTAGCTTCTGCATTTTCACTTTGGACTATTGCAGTTCATTCTGTTCTTTCTCATTAATTAATTTTAAACTGTTAAAAATGAACAGATGTTCTAACGTTGTCTTGCCTAGCAAAAGAAATGTTAGGCTCCATCACGGTCCCGATGGTGGGAATTCCGAATCATGACGAGTTGGTATCAGAGCACTAGGTTACATAGGTCTCACGAGTCACGAGCAAACTTAGTAGAGTCTGGAGGATTGGTACGGAGACGCCTGTACATTTCTTCCAGAGGCTATGGAGTTAGGAACAATTTAACTTCTATTCTTCCTTGTCGTGCAATTTTATTCTATCATTACTGATTGGACCCTTCTATTCTTGTTCTCTCATAGATGGCGAGAACGCGCACTGCATCTTCAGCTGGATAGCAGCCAGAGCCCCAGTGGCAGCTCCTACAAGGGGCAGAGGTCAATGTCGAGCTCAGCCTAGAGCTCAAGCAGCAGCACCAGCAGTGGAGCCTTAGGTAGATTTTGATAAGAAGGTTCTAGCTCAGACTGCACCTGTTTAACCAGCTCAGGTCCCGGAGGGGTTCATCGCCACCCCAGTACTTCAGGACGCTTTGGTCCATTTGGTGGGCCTTATGGAGAGTGTGGCCTAGGCTAGTACATTTCCTATAGCACCAACCGTCTCTCAGGATGGGGGAGGAGCACAGACTCCCGCTACTCACACTCTGGAGTAGATGGCTCCCCAGTATTAGACTCCAGCAGCCCTATCAATTGGGGTAGTTTAGCCAGCTGTTGCGGCACATGCCAGTGATGGGCATGCCATGTCTTTTGAAGGCTTCTTAAGATTGGACAAGTTTACCAAGCTCTTCCCAGATCACTTCAGTGGAGCACCTTCTGAGGACCCACAAAATTATCTTGTCCGCTGCCATGAGGTGCTGTAGAACATGGGTATAGCTGAGACCAATGGGGCCGATTTTGCTGTGTTTTATATGATGGGTTCCGCCAAGAGATGGTGGAAGGATTATGTATCTACCAGACCAGATGGGTCGCCTTACTTGGGACCAGTTCTCTTAGCTATTTCTTGAGAAGTTCCTTCCTATCACACTGAGAGAGAGTTACCGTAGGTAGTTTGAGCGTCTCCAGCAGGGCAGTATGTCAGTCACTCAGTATGAGACCCGTTTTGCAGATCTAGCCCGTCATGATATTCTTCTAATTCTTACCAAGAGAGAGAGAGAGAGAGAGAGAGAGAGAGGGTGAGGAGGTTTATTGAGGGACTCGCTCACCCTATCAATCTTCAGATGGCCAAAGAGATTGGGGGCGAGCTTTTTTTTTAGAGGGCTGCTAATGTCGCTAGGCTGATCGAGGATGTTCTTTCACAAGAGAGGGGGAAGGGGTCTTATAAGAGGCCTCGCCATTCTGGTAGTTTTCGTGGTGCCTCATCTGGAGGCAGGGGTACTTTTGGTAGGGGCCATCCTCCCAAGCATTTCATTCAGCGCTTCAGGCATCCCACAGAGCTTCAGGGACTCGTGGTTCTTATGTGCCTCATTCTGGGCAGCCAGCCTATAGTGCACCGCTAGCTTCTATCAGTGCACCTCCTATTCAGAGTTATCACCGTGGTTATCCGGCCCGTTTGGGTCAGTCTCAGTTTCAGCAGCAACAGCACCAGGATGGATGTTTTGAGTGTGGTGGTTATGGGCATATCAGAAGGACTTGTCCGAGATTATTGGGCGGCGCACCATAACAGAGTTCTTGTGCCATGATTCCGGCACTGGTTGCACCACCGTCCACTCAGTCAGCTAGAGGTAGGGGTCAGGCACCCAAAGGTGGAGGCCAGGCCATTAGAGGTGGAGGTCAGGCCGCTGGAGGTGGAGGACAGATTGCTAGAGGTGGAGGCCAGCAAGCTAGAGGTCGTCCTAGGGATGTGATTCAGAGTGGTTGGGCTTAGCCCCAATGTTATGCTTTCCCAACCAGACTTGAGGCTGAGTCATCAGACGTTGTTATCACAGGTATTGTTCCAGTTTGCATATAGAGATGCTTCAGTTCTATTTGATCCGGGCTATACTTATTCCTACGTGTCATCCTATTTTGCTTCATACCTGGTTGTGCCTCGTGATTCTTTGAGTGCTCCTTTGTATGTGTCCACACCTGTGGGAGATTCTATTGTGGTAGATCGCATCTATCGTTCGTGTGTGGCCACTATTGGGGGTATTAAGAATAGCGTATATCTTCTACTTCTCGATATGGTTGATTTTTATGTCATTTTGGAATGGACTTGCCGTCACCTTATCATGTTGTATTGGATTGCCACGCCAAGACAGTGACCTTAGCCCTGTTGGGGTTGCCTTAATTAGAGTGGAGAGGGACTACTAGCCATTCTACCAGCAAGGTATCTCTTATGTGAAGGCTCGACATATGGTCGAGAAGGGGTATCTAGCTTATTTGGCTTAAGTCCGCGATTCTAGTGCGGAGGTTCCTTCCATGGATTCAGTACCAGTTGTTCGTGAGTTTCTAGAGGTGTTTCCTGCAGATATGTCGGAGATGCCACCCGACAGAGATATTGACTTCTGTATTAATTTGGCTCCGGGCACTCTGCCAATTTCTATTCTGCCATATCATATGACCCCGCCAGAGCTGAAAGAGTTGAAAGAACAGTTGCAAAATTTACTTATAAGGGCTTCATTAGACCTAGTGTCTCGCCCTGGGGTGCACCTGTATTGCTCGTGAAGAAGAAGGATAGATCAATGAGGATGTGCATAGATTATCGGTAGTTGAACAAAGTCACCATCAAGAACAAGTATCCATTGCCGAGGATTGATGACTTATTTGATCAGCTTCAGGGTGCCAAGATGTTTTCAAAAATTGATTTGAGGTCTAGTTACCATCAGTTGAGGATTAGGGCACCCAATTTCCCTAAGACAGCTTTTCAAGCTCGGTATGGGCACTATAAGTTTCTAGTGATGTCATTTGGGCTGACAAATGCCCCAACAGCATTTATGGATTGTCGAAAAGGGGTATCTAGCTTATTTGGCTTAAGTCCGCGATTCTAGTGCGGAGGTTCCTTCCATGGATTCAGTACCAGTTGTTCGTGAGTTTCTAGAGGTGTTTCCTGTAGATATGTCGGAGATGCCACCCGACAGAGATATTGACTTCTGTATTAATTTGGCTCCGGGCACTCTGCCAATTTCTATTCTGCCATATCATATGACCCCGCTAGAGCTGAAAGAGTTGAAAGAACAGTTGCAAAATTTACTTATAAGGGCTTCATTAGACCTAGTGTCTCGCCCTGGGGTGCACCTGTATTGTTCGTGAAGAAGAAGGATGGATCAATGAGGATGTGCATAGATTATCGGTAGTTGAACAAAGTCACCATCAAGAACAAGTATCCATTGCCGAGGATTGATGACTTATTTGATCAGCTTCAGGGTGCCAAGGTGTTTTCAAAAATTTATTTGAGGTCTAGTTACCATCAGTTGAGGATTAGGGCACCCGATTTCCCTAAGACAGCTTTTCAAACTCGGTATGGGCACTATAAGTTTCTAGTGATGTCATTTGGGCTGACAAATGTCCCAGTAGCATTTATGGATTTGATGAATTGGGTGTTCAAGCTCTATTTGGATTCCTTTCTGATTGTGTTTATTGATGATATCTTGATTTACTCTGGTATCTGAGAGGAGCATGAGCAGCATCTTCGGATCGTACATCAGACTTTGAGGGACAGCCAGTTATATGCTAAGTTTTCAAAATGCGAGTTTTGGTTGAACTCGGTCACTTTCTTGGGGAATGTAGTATCGGCAGAGGGCATTCAGGTAGATCCTAAGAAGATTGAGGCAATTTAGAACTGTCGTAGACCCACTTCAGCTACGTAGATCTTGAGTTTCTTAGGTTTAGAGGGTTATTACCGTTGGTTTATGGAGGGTTTTTCATCTATAGCGGCCATGTTGACTAGGTTGACCTAGAAAGGTGCCCCGTTCAGATAGTCAGATGAGTGTGAGGCGAGATTTCAAAAGCTCAATACTGCTTTGACTACGGCACTAGTGTTGGTGTTGCCCACAGGTTCAGGATCTTATATGGTATATTGTGATGTATCTCGTACTAGACTTGGTGCAGTATTGATGCCAAATGGCAGGGTGATTACATGTGTGTCGTTACAGTTGAAGGTTCATGAGAAGAATTACCTTGTTCATGACTTAGAGTTGGCAGCCATTGTTCATGCACTGAAGATTTAGAGGCATTATCTTTACGGCGTGTCGTGTGAGGTATTCACGGATCATCGGATCTTGTAGTATTTGTTCAAACAAAAGGAGCTCAATTTGAGGTAGAGGAGGTGGTTGGAGCTATTGAAAGAATATGATATCACCATCTTGTATCATCCCGGGAAGGCCAATATGGTGGTCGATGCCTTGAGTAGAAAGGCAGTGCATATGGGAAGCCTTGCGTACATTCTAGTCCGTGAGAAATCGCTTGCATTAGATGTTCAGGATTTGGCCAATTAGTTCGTGAGGTTGGATGTTTCAGTGCCCAGTCGTGTTCTAGCTTGTACAGCCGCTCGACCTTCCTTGCTTGAGCGCATCAGGGAGCGATAGTATGATGACCCTCATTTTCTTATCCTTAGAGACACAGTGCGGCACGGATGCACCAACTAGGTTACCGTTGGAGATGATGGAGTTTTGAGGATCTAGGGTCGTGTTTGTGTGCCCAATGTAGATGGACTTCGTGAGTTGATCCTTGAGGAGGCCCGCGGTTCCCGGTATTAATATTTATCCGGGTGCTGCCAAGATGTATCAGGACTTGCGGCAGCATTATTGGTGGAGAAGGATGAAAAAGGATATAGTTATATATGTAGCTCGGTGTCTAAATTGTCAGAAACTAAAGTATTAATATCAGAGACTTGGTGGTTTGCTTCATAAGATAGAGATTCTTGAGTGGAAGTGGGAGCATATCATTGTGGATTTTGTTGTTGGACTTCCACGGACTCAAACAAAGTTTGATGCAGTATGGGTCATTATGGATAGGCTGACCAAGTCAGCGCATTTCATTCCTGTGGCAGTTACCTATTCTTCAGAACGGTTGGCTGAGATTTACATCCGCGAGATCGTTCGTCTTCACGGTGTGCCCGTGTCTATCATTTCTGATCGAGGTATGCAGTTCACCTCGCACTTCTGGAGGGCAGTACAGCGTGAGTTGGGCACGCAGGTTGAGTTGGGCACAGCATTTCATCGTCAAACGGACGGACAATCCGAGTGCACTATTAAGATATTGGAGGATGTGCTCCACGCTTGTGTTATAGTTTCGGAGGTTCTTGGGATCAGTTCTTGCCACTTGCGGAGTTTGCCTATGACAACAGCTACGAGTCAAGCATTCAGATGGCTCCTTATGAGGCCTTATACGGTAGGCGATGTCGTTCATCAGTTGGGTGGTTTGAGCTGGGGAGGCTCGGTTGTTGGGTATAGATTTGGTACGGGATGCCTTGAAACAGGCCAAGATTATTCAGGATCGACTTCGCACAACTCAGTCTAGGCAGAAGAGTTATGCCAATAGTAAAGTTCATGATGTTGCATTTATGGTCGGGGGGGGNTTGTATTCATGGTTGGAGAGGGGGTATTACTCTAGGTTTCACCCATGAAGGGTGTGATGAGGTTCGAAAAGAAGGGCAAGCTGAGCCATAGGTTTATCAGACCTTTTGAGAATCTTGAGAGATGGGAGAGGTGGCTTACAGGCTTGCATTGCCACCTAGATTATCAGCAGTCCATTTGGTGTTCCATGTGTCCATGCTCCGGAAGTATCACAGTGTTTTGTCCCATGTGCTAGCTTTCAGCTCAGTCCAGTTGGACAAAGATTTGACTTACGAGGAGGAGTCGGTGGCTATTCTAGCCCGGCGAGTTCGACGGTTGAGTTCTAAGAGTTATCCTTCAGTTCGAGTGCAGGGCAGAGGCCAGCCAGTCGAGGCAGCTACTTGGGAGTTCGAGTTGGACATGCAGAGTACATATCCACACCTGTTCACCAGCCCAGGTACTTTTCTATGTCCGTTCGAGGATGAACGGTTGTTTTAGAGGTGAGATTGTGATGACCCGATAGGTCATCCAGAGTTTTAGAACCTGATACTGTGTTTTGAAGCCTCCAATAGCTTCTTTAAGCCTTACTCGATTTATGTGCACAATCCGGGTATTTTTTCCGGAAGGCTTTTATGTTTAAAACTGATAAAATATGAAATTTTACTTCGAAAATCCATTTAAGTTGACTTCGGTCAACGTATTGAGCAAACAAACCCGGATCTGTGTTTTGATGGTCCCGATGGGTCCGTATCGTGATTTGGGACCAGGGCGTATGCCTGTAATCGAATTCGGAGGTCCCTAGCTCGAGTTATTAATTCTTTTCGAGAACTGAAAGTTTAAAGGTTTAATAATTTTTTATGAATTGACCGATGTTTGATTTTGTTGATACCGGTTCTGTATTTTGGTTCCGGAGCCCGGTGCAGGTCCATTACTATATTTATGACTTTTTTGTCAAATTTGGTGAGAAACGGAGTCGGTTTGACGTGATTCAGACGTTCGGTTGTGAAAATAGAAGTTTTAAAGTTTTCATGAAAATTTCATTTCATTTGGTGTCCGATTCGTAGTTCTAGGCGTTATTTTGGCATTTTGATCGCGCGAGCGAGTTTGTATGAGGTTTTTGGACTTGTGTGCATAATTGCTTTGGAGCCCTGAGGGCTCGTGTGAATTTCGGATAGGTTGCGGATGGTTTTAGACTTAGAAATTTGCTGGTTTTCCACTTCTGCTTGTTTCTGTTGTTCCCTTCTTCGTGTTCACAAAGGTACTCTCGCGAACACGAAGAGTGAACTGGGCTGGGTGGATTTTTTTCATCGCGAACTCAATGGCTAGGTCGCGAATGCGGAGCAATGGGGGGCCTTACGCTTCGTGAACACGACCAGCTTTTTGCGAAGGCGTAGCTTTATGGACCTCGGAAGGGGGGGATCATCGTTCTTCTATGCGAACGCGGGCACTGGCTCGCAAACGTGAAGGCCATGGGGTAGCAGCCTTCGCGAACGCGAAAGCCACTTGGGCTGCTGCACAACGCGAACGCGGCAGGCCTTTCGGGAACGCGAAGAAGGCCTGACGCCTATACCTTAAAACATTTCAAAAACGGGATTTCTCCCATTTTTCATAACCCTTCCATCAAAGCTCGGCCTAGGAGTGATTTTGAAGAGAAAACTCAACATCAATTCATATGTTTGTATACTTTAACTTATTTTCTTCCATTTCTAACATCCTCCATTAATTCCTAGCCCCAATTTTTGCTCTTCCATGGTAGAAAATGAGGAATTTAGGATGAATTGGGGGATTTTGTAAAATTGGAATTTAGACCTCAAATTGAAGTCGGATTTCGAAACTAATTACATAGTCGGGCTCGAGGCTGAATGGGTAAATAGATTTTGGTTCGAACTTCGGGTTTTGACCAAGCGGGCCCGGGATTGAGTTTTGACTTTTTTGGGGAAAGTTTGGAAATTCTAATTTATGCATTGTAATTGATTCCCTTAGAAATATTTTATATTATAGAGTCAATTGTGGCTAGATACGAGTGGTTTGGAGGCGGATTCTAGGGGAAAGGCCCCGGTAGAGCTCTGAATTGACTGCAGAGTGGGGTAAGTGTTGAGCTTAACCTTGACTTGAGGGAATAAGGAACCCCCGGACTATATGCCATGTGAATTTCATATGTTGTGGTGTATATGCGAGGTGACGAGTGCTTATACTCTGCCGAATTACTTGTTTTCCCTGATTTCCCGCTTTTCCTTAGTTATCTCCTTCCCTCTCTTAAATGTTATATGCTCTAAATGCCTTTCATGCTTAACTGCTACCTGTTAATCAGTGTTTCCTTCTGTTAATAATGTTAGATCTTTTCATATTTTCATGATTCGCTGCTACTTGCCTTAACTGACTCACTTGCACCTTCTAATTGTCATTTACCGGACATGACTTGTTGTGTAGTATTACCTATATGAATTTTCGTGTTGTACAAGGTTTCCATGTTGGTTCAACTCGGTATTTAATGATCGTAAAGGTCCTTGTGATATGAATTATTTATTTGACTGTGCACATTGAGTACTTGGTACTGATATGGTGGGACCCGGTTGCACGCCGCAACAGGTGAAATAAGGGTGGATTGATATGGTGGAATAAGGATGAATTTGTACTGATACGTTGGAATCGGGTTGCACGCCGCAACAGGTGGAATAAGGTTGGATTGTTACGGTAAAATACGGGTGAATTATGATACTGATATTGTTATATGGTGGGATCGGGTTGGGCGCCGCAACAACCTATGTGTTTCTATTTCCTTGAGTTGTGTTGGTTTTCGGTATTTTCATTTGAAACTTTAAGGATTGGTAATTCTGAATGTCACGGCTTAATTCTTGAGGCTGTAGTTATTACTTCAGTTGACTATTTTGGTTTGTTCCGTATTTCCTTTTCTGCCTTTATTATATACAGCATACAGGTTGTACTGTAGGTGACCTGCCTTAGTCTCGTCACTACTTCGTCGAGGTTAGGCTTGGCACTTACGGAGTAGATGGGGTCAGTTGTACTCATACTACACTCTGCACTTCTTGTGTAGATTTTAGAGTCGGTCTCAGCGGCTGTTATTAGCATGCTCGAATTGGACATCTTGTGGAGACTTGAGGTACAGTTGCTTAACACCCGCAACTCTTGGAGTCCTCTTCCCTTTTTTATTTGGTTGTGTACTTCAGGCAGCTTTTATTTTAGCTCATGCACTTGTGACGCCGGGTCCAGGGTTGTATGAGACGTTTGGTTGTTCTAGCTTCTACATTTTTACTTTGGATTATTGCAGTTATTTCGGTTCTTTCTCATTAATTAATTTTAAACTGTTAAAAATGGATAAATGTTCTAACGTTGGCTCGCCTAGCAAGTGAAATATTAGGCACCATCACGATCCTGGTGGTGGGAATTCCGGGTCGTGACACTAATATTTACACGAAATAATAACAACATTAACGAACATCTGAAAATTTGAAGATATAAATCTTTATACAAACTTACTATCCCAAAACCGGTAGTACAAGTCATAAGCTCTACTATGTTTTTCTAAAAAGCCTAAAAATACAATTGTTTCGAAATAGAGATAAAACAGTGCAAATTCAAAATCAGAAGTTGAGTTCGAAGCCTGCAAACGCAGCAGCAGGTTTACCTTGAGTCTCCACAGAAAAATCCCTACAGCTAGCAAACGGAGGACTGACTCCGATATACCTGGATCTACACAAAAATGTGCAGAAGTGTAGTATGAGTACACCACAGCGGTACCCAGTAAGTATCAAGATAAACCTCAGTGGAGTAGTGACGAGGGACAGGCAAGACATCTACTGGACTAGATAACCTTGACAAGATAAGTGGAGAACTAACAGATTACGATATCTCTAGAAAACTACGCATAGTGACAATAATAGTATAGTGCTTGCAATAAGAAATATAAGCAACAATTAACAGCGGAACACAATAAGTAATAACACAGTAGAGTAAGTTGAACACACTTTAAATCCGGTGAAAACAAATAAAGGAAGGACAAGTAGCAACTCGGCAATAATAACCGCTTTCACACCAGGTTTATCCAATAATCTCAATGAGGTACCAAACCTCAAAATATTCACAAGTCACCGGTCCCAATGCGTGAACCCTAAACACTTGGCATCTTGTGCCCTCATTACTACTGGTAACTGCATGGACGACTCACGTGCCAATAGAACCATGCTCACATAGAAGGCAAGTAGACAAGGGTGTGCAGGACGGATCAATAGCATGAGGATCCATCTTCTTAAACCGATGGGGGTGATTAACTATGTGTATGTTTGTGCAAGTGTTCTATCACAATTAAATTCAACAAGTAAGAGTAAAGATAATGAATGACACATAAGAGATGATCACCGCGAAATGTACATGGTATAGCTCACACCGGGTAGGCACGCCACTACACAAATAACAATAATAACAATGCCCCCAGGCCATCACAAGTCACCACAAATGATTCCCTGACATAACCCACCTTGTCTCGCCACATGCGCAATAATAAAGTAAATGCCCGCCTTGTCTCGCCACACATGCATAATAATATTCCTACCTTGTCTCGCCACATGCGCAACCCACATATATAGACCGCCTTGTCACGCCGCATGTGCACATATCAATAGTAATAATAGCACGGCAGAAACCTCGTGCAACACAATAACCACCGCACGGCAGAGACCTCGTGCTTCACGATGACAACCGCACGACAGAACCTCGTGCAACACAATAACAACCACACGGCAGAAAAATATCATGCAAAACAATACTGAGTACAACAGCAACAATGACAATAACACAATAGTACGGCAAGTAAATCAACTCAAGAGCTTTCGAACACAAAGGAACGGTAGAACAAGTTCACAAAGAATAAACACAATAGAAAATACTAGTCACAATAAGAATAGCTCAACATGGAAGAATAATATGTAACAACGATCCCACAAAGTACGATTCAACAACAAGGGAGATAACACAAGTCAACAATTCCAAATAAGGATAAGTCAACTAAGATAAGGATAACAAAACTTCTTTTTGGGTTGAGCAATTACGAAAGAGATATAATAAATTCAATTAAGGGTAAGCAACAGAAAGATAATCATAACCTCAATTAAGGATGAACAATTACAGAAGAGATAATTATAATTCCAATTAAGGATAAGCGATTAGGGAGGGATAGCATGGCAACAGAAGACGTAACGACTTTAGTTAAGGAACATAAGAGTCAAATAGGCAATAAGAGTGGATCATGAAGGAATTAATTCCAATTAAATCACGTAAAAATGGAAATAGTAAATGGGAAACTTAATCATAGCAAAATAACTCCATATCTAATGAACATAAGAACATAAGAGCCCTAAAAGGTCAACCTTCCACAAATAAGCCCGAGCACGTACTCGTCACCTCACGTACACGGACTTCACATGACACAATTAGCATAAAAGAGTCAAATCCTAAGGGGTAGTTGCCCCACACAAAGTTAGGCAATATACTTACCTCAAAGAAGATAGAACGTTACTCTAAAATGAACTTCTCGAGTGAAATAACCTCCGGTCGGCTCAAATCTAGCCAAAATAACTTCAAAGCATAAATAAAACTCATAAGAAACTATTCCAGATAATAAAGCATCAATCTCTATCAAAAACTAAAAATCAACCCAAAAGTCGACTCCCAGGCCCGCACCTCGAAATCCGACAAATTTTACAAAACCCGAACATCCATTCCGGTACGAGTTCAACCATACTAAAATTATCAAATTCAGATACCAATTCATCCTTCAAATCATCATTTTACACATAGAAAGTTTTCTTCAAAAATCCTCATTTTCCTCAACTCAAAACACTAATTAAATGATAAAAATAAAGAAAGAATCATGGAATATAATAAATTCTAGGTGAAGAACACTTATCCAAATGATTTGCTTGAAAAACCCACGAAGAATCGCTCAAACCGAGCTCTAGATATCCAAAAATGATAAAAATGGCGAACCTTCGGAATAGAGTACTTTTATATTCTATCCAGGTGTTTGTGTATCATGATCGCGGAAGAACTAATGCGATCGCGTAGAAGAAAAATGGCTACTGCCCAAAATGTACTATGCGATCGCGTAAGAACACATGCGATTGCGGAGTGAAAGAATTACCAGTTGCCAAGGTCACACATTGCGATCGCGATAGAAAAGGTGCGATCGCGATTAAGGAAAAATCACTGCCCAACTAAAGAGCACTATGCGAAGGCGACAGAATGATGCGAACGCGGAGAAGACAAAACACATACTTACACGATCGCGGACCAATCACTGCAAACGCGAAGAAGGGAAAATGGTCAGTCCCAGCACAGCCTATGCGAACGCGACTTGAACTTCGTGATTGCACAGAAGAGAACACCAGATATCGGAACAGCAATACCGAACAAGGAGAAAATGGCCCGTAGCCTATCCGAAACACCCGGGGCCCCCGGGACCTCAACCAAATATACCAACACATCATAAAATACGATACGAACTTAGTCGAGGTCTCAAATCGTATCAAAAAACGTCGAAACTATGAATCACACCATGAATCGAACTCATGATCAGCATTCAAATCTTCCAACTTTTAAAACTCGCATCGAAACCTATCAAATCAACCCGGAATGACGTCAAATTTTGCATGCAAGTCCCAAATGATATAACGGAGCTATTCCAACTCTCGAAATCACATTCTGACCCTAATATCACCAAAGTCAACTCTTGGTCAAACCTCTCAACCTTCCAAACTTCAACTTTTCAAACTTTCGCCGAAATGCTTCAAATTACCCTACGGACCTCCAAATCCAAATCCGGACACACGTCTACGTCCAAAATCACCATACGAAGCTGTTAGAATCATCAAAATTCCATTTCGAAGTCATTACACCAAAGTCAAATTCCGGTCAACTCTTACCGCTTAAGCTTCCAAAACTAGAATCCTTCTTCCAAACTGATTCCGAATCATCCGGTAAATGAACTCGGTCACGCACACAAATTATAACACATAATACGAAGCTGCTCAAGACCTTATGCCGCCGAACGAGACTTTAGTTCTCAAAACGACCGGTCGGGTCATTACTTTAATGCATGCATTAGCTTATTTAAAGACAAAATTGTCCTTCAAAATTTATGCTTAATTAAATATGCTATTATATTAATGCAAGTTTGAAATAAGCGAAATAGTGAGAATAAAATTATATCCCTAGTAAATAATTAACTACTTAGCATATTTTATTTTTTATAACTAAATATTCGGTTCTATACTACAATATAGGTATACAAATCAAATCTTTTTTTAAATACATTTTTCATATAAAAACATTCCTCAACATATGTTCTTTTTATAAGATAGAGTGATGAACTGGTTTTGAGGGCATTTTCGTAAATAAATAATTCTTTTAGAAATTGTACAATGCTTCAATTCATCAAACAAAACAATGGATAAGAAATATGTCATCATAACTAATGTCAGCCTAACTAATACCAGCATTACTAATACACGTTATGCAGCATTATTCTTATGCACCCTACCAAACGACGCCTAAGAGTACTTTCTTTTCATGTTGTAAATAGAGTTTTTTTTTGTGTGTGTGTTTCAACAAAATTTGTGTATTCTTTTCATGATGTAAAAAAGTATTTTCTTTTATTTCAACAAAACGTGTACTTTTTTTTCATGATATAGAAAAAGTATTTTCTTTCATTTCAATAAAACTAGTAATTTCTTATCATGAAGTTGAAAAAGAATTTTCTTTCATTCAACAAAATACGTAATTTTTTTTTTCTATGTCGTAGAAAATTATACTTTCACTTTCAACAAAAATAATATTTTCTTTACGTTGTTAAAAAAGTTTCCACTATAAGAAGGCTTGAACTCTTGAGAGCTTTGCAACAACCCTGCATCACATTTCCATTTAGCCTTTCTCTCCTTTCCATTGTAGTTTGCAAACATGGGTTCCCAATCTGCTGCCCTGCAAGTTAAAATCTTATCCACAACGTTCATAACACCATCCTCACCAACCCCAAATCACTTACAAAATTACAAGTTATCTTTCTTTGATCAAATAGCTGAAGATGTCCACTTGCCTCTTGTTCTTTTCTATCCACCAAACGAGAAAAACTCCACTACGGATGAACAACTAGAAGAATCCCTATCTAGAGTATTAACCCATGTTTACCCGATAGCTGGTAGATTTACAGAGGATTTTTGCTCCATAAATTGCCTTGATCAAGGGGTTAAATTTGTAAGGGCAAATGTCAATAGTAAGCTCGATGATTTTCTTGAGCAAGCACACAAGGATGTTAGTACAGCACTACTTTGTTGGCCTCACGATACTTGGACTGTTGATCAAGATAATTTAGCTATTACACCTCTTGTTATCGTCCAAGTAACAAGATTTGAATGTGGTGGTATAGCTCTGTCAATGAGCCACGCCCACATTGCAATGGACGGATTCTCGAGTCTCTCTTTTTTGTACGAGTGGTCCAAAGTATGTAGACTCGGAATTCCCACAAAAGAAATCAATTTCCTGCGCTTTAATTTGGGTGAAATTTTCCCTACAAGGGATTTATCTAAGCTTTTACTGCCTCGTATTCCTGGAGAGAAACGTGCAGAAAGCAAACTGGTCGCTAAGAGGTTATATATTGATGAATCTGCTATATCAAAGCTAAGAGAAGAAATGACAGGTTTGAGTTTCAAACCTACGAGAGTCGAGATGATTACAGCAGTTTTATGGAGGGCTTTGATCCGTGCTTCGGAAGCGAAAAACATAAATATTAGGCGTTCTTTAATGGGAATCCCAGTCAACTTGCGCAGTAAGATCTCTTTGCCTCAAATTGAAAAGTGTTTTGGTAATCTTGTAGTTGATTCTCCAGTAAAATTTGTACCGGTGGAGACCAAGATGGAGCTGAATAACTTGGTGGCATTGATAAGGGATACAGTGCAGAAAACTATTGAGTATTGCAACAAGGAATCACCAGATGAGATAGTCTCTGCGGTTGCTCATTTATACAATGGAAGTTTTCTGGCAAATGAGTGGGGAGCCAGTAATGAAGTTGACGCGTTTACGTGTTCAAGTTTGTGCAGGTTTCCTATACTAGGAGCTGATTTTGGTTGGGGGAAACCTTGCTTGATGCATTTTGGATCCAGGCATAATCAAACTTGTTGGTTGTATGATGCAGAGTGTGGCAATGGTGTCTGTGTGCAGGTGGATATCAAGGAAAGTTACATGCGCTTCTTTGAATGCGACCAAGATATCAAGGCTTATTTTAAGTGGTGATGAATCAATATTTTACTTCAATCTTTTGTTTGTTTTAATATTTTTACTTCAATGTTTT
Organism: Nicotiana attenuata; assembly: GCF_001879085.1. Classification (NCBI taxonomy): domain Eukaryota; kingdom Viridiplantae; phylum Streptophyta; class Magnoliopsida; order Solanales; family Solanaceae; genus Nicotiana; species Nicotiana attenuata. Next base: position 270,797 of record NW_017671162.1, read on the forward strand.
GTTTGTTGGCAATAAAGAAAAAGTTCCCTTTGTAATGTCTTATGAACTCCAATTATGTGTCACGGGAAATTAAGTTACTGAGTTTTGATCCCTCAACCTCTCCTAAAGAACTAAGGCGCTTCGCCACCAGCCTAATCCCTTGAGTTTGCTTATTATTGATATCTTTAAATCCCAGTTAAAATCAAAAAACACATTTGTGGTTCGGTTTTCTTATTGATCAGTTAAAAGTCAAAAGAAAATTCTGGTAATGATGCTAGATACGGAGAAGCTGGTCATTATTATTTAGCACATGCATTGATTTTCTTTCCACAAATATCATACCATCTATAAATTAAAGGTCTAAAACTCTAGGGTTGTGACGGGCATTTAGCGAGAAGTTTACCTATTAAATAAAGGGAAATTACCAGCTATGTCCATTTATAAGTAGCTCATTACAAAAATTGGCCAATTGATAAAATATTACTAATATTAGCCAAATTAGCCAATTAGCTATTTGAAGCAAAAAAATATCAAATTTTTGCTTTGTTTTGAGTAGGTGTTATTAGAATAGATTGGGCACAACTTAAGGAGCTTGAATCTCAATTTTGGGATGATTTGGTGAAGTTTTGAGGTGGTTTGAAAAATTCGACGTAAAAACTGAAAATGAAAAAAAAATGATATGTGTATCACATTGTGTATCACATATGTATCATATTTGTATCAATTGTGTATCACATGTATATCCATGTATACCTGTGTGTGAGATACATGTGTGATACATGTTTGATACATGTGTCGCAGAAGATTTTTTTGAACTCGATTTAATTACGAATTTTGATACAAAACCAGTCCAAATCACTTTCAATCTTCCTCAAATTTTGTATATTGACTTATCTATATATTTTCAATGAATTTCAACTATACCCATTGAAAAAATTCCTTTTTTGCTTAGATTTTTGGAATATTGTATATATTTTTGTATTTCATCACCTTATTTGCTACCCGTCCATGAAATTTCCTTTCCGTCTTATATCTAATGTTGCTAATCACGCTTAAAAATATGGAAGGTGATTTTTGCATGTGATTCTTTGAAAGAAAGAACCTTATTATTTGGTGTTTCAATTTTTGTTGGCTAGTTTTGGTAAGTTTATGACTAATGGCTAGAGGTTGGTAAGTTGAGATTTATTTGGGACATTTTTGTAAGTTTCCCTTTAATAAATCTTAAAAGCTCTAAGCATCAAGCATACATGAAGCCCATGGCAGAGCCACAATCAAGGAAGGGTCCAATTGAATCCCTTTGTTCGGAATATGGGCAATATGGATCTCGAAAAGTTCGGAAGCATTTTGGAACCCGTGGTGACTAACTAAAAGCATTAAGTTAAGAGAGTTGGCCAATGTTAATATTTGGTTTAAGCGAGCTTAGGTTCATAATTGAAAGGTTTTAATAGGTTTGAATGATAATTTTGGACATTTCTGTATGTCCGCTTGGGGTTCGAGAGGCTCGAGTGCAGTTCAACACTATTGCATTAATGTTGGAACTTGATGGTTTTTCAGAAGTACATAAGCTGGTTTGGAGCTTGATTCTTAGTTGTGATATTTTTGTATGTGCTTTAATCCTTTGTATAAGGCCATATAGGTTATTTGGACTTGTCGAGATGGCTTGGAGGAGTACCAGTGGGTTCCGGTGAGTTTGTGCGCGATCGGAGCATGTCTTGATAGAGTTGACAGCTGATAGGTCCAATCGACAACCTCATATGTGGACTTCAAAATCGGTATGCGAACTGCAAATAACTAGGTAGCTAAGGCTGAAGATATGGATTGATCTGATCTACGACTCGGTTCACGAACCACCGAACCAATATGCTAATTGCAGACCTAGTCTATAGATCTCTGGGCAATTTTTTGAATGTATAATGAACCGACCGGTCATTTTGACCTTTAGCATTTCGTTCGGCGGTTTGAGACCTTATGTAGTTTTATATGATGCATTATGCCTTGCGTTGTGATGACCGATATGTCATTTTGAATACTAGCCTTGATTTTTGTATTTCTAGACCTCTCATAGTTTCATTCGCTATTTATTGATTTGTTTGCATGGTCTATGTCGCTTTTCGGAAAGCTTTTACGTGAATTTTTAAAGAATTGTAATTTTTGACTTAAAATGAGGCTAGAGTTGACCACAGTCAATATTTTTGGTAAACGACCCCGTATCGGTGTTTTGTCGTTTTGGTAGGTTCATATGATATTTTTGGACTTATACGTACATTTGTTGGGGTCTAGGGTGACACAAACGCATTTCGATGGGTTATGCGAACGTTGGCAAAAAGTTGAGTTTTAAGTTGAAATTTAGAGTTTGGTGATTGATTCTTATTATTTGATGTTATTTTATGATTTTAGGTAGCGAACTAGTTTGTAGGATATTGTTACACTTGTGTGCCTATCCGGTTTGCAGTCCGAGTGGCTCAGATGAGTTCTGGAAGTATTTTGGAGAGTTTGAATTGCTGATGCTTGTTGCTGGGGTCTTAGGTCTCCAGGTCTCGCATTTGCGATGACCTATTCGTAATTGCGAGTCCGCTTTTGCAAAGCTGGACTCATAAATGCGATATGTGGCAGGGTTGTTGACATCGCAAACGCAAAGATATGGTCGCATTTGCAGACAGATGGTGGTCACATTTGCGACCTTGGACTCGCTTTTGCGGCTTGGAGCTAGGGGCTGGCAACTTTGCAAATGTGAAGCTCAGCTCGCATTTGCGATGTAGGGACTATTCGTATTTGCGAGATTTTTGTCGCATTTGCAACGTTTGAATATCTGATGCACTGATCGCATTTGCGGTTAGTGTTTCGCATTTGCGGTCATCACAATTACGAACAAGAGTTCGCAATTGCGACGTCTGCAGCTGGGTAAAAAAGGAAAAAATTGGGACAGAGATCATTTTTCAGCCCTAAACACTCTAGAGGCAAATTTTGAAGAACTTCTCCTCCCCAAATTCATTGGTAAGCAACTCTAATTCATTTTTTATCAATTCCTTATTACTTTTCATAAATTTTTAACATAAATCAATGAATTTCATGGTAGAAATTAGGAGTTTTGTGTAGAATTTAGGAATTTTATAAAATTGTGATTTAGACCTCAAATTGAGGTCGTATTTCGAAACAAATCATGTATCCAAGCTCGGGTGAATGGGTAATCGAAAGTTGGACCGAATCTTGGATCAAGCGAGCCCTGGTTTGACTTTTGTTGACTTTGTAAAAAATGATCAAAATTGAAGCTTTTTCATTCTTGGGTAGTTTCTAAAGCTTAGTTTGAATTGATTGATCAATATTGACAAGATTCAGTCGGTTTGGAGGCTTGTTCAAAAGAAAAACTGGTAATGATTGTGATTTTATTGCGGAAAGAGATAAGTGATGTGGTTAACTTTGACTTGAGGGAATTAGGACTTGTTTGGTCTATTGCTATATGAACTATGTATGGGGACGATATATACGCAAGGTGACGAGTATATATATGTTGTCATGAGGTAAAGCATGCTGGTGAAATTTATCTCATTTGTACCATGTTATTTCATTTGCTATGCCTTCCATGTCTTAGTTAGATTGTTTATTCTTTAATTGTTCGCTTTTGTATTTATTGCTCATGTTGAGGTCATGGTGATATTGAAAGTTGAATTTGGTTATTCTACCGGCATTGTTGAAGTTAAAATTTGCTTCCCAACATGATTGATACTTTGGGTTATTATTATTGCTTGGTGAGCAAGAGTGAAAAGCACGAAGGGTGTTGCCGTGCCATATTTGCATATTGATATTATTGCTTGAGTGAACGTGAGGCTAAAGCACGAAAGGTGATGTCGTGCCATTGCTTATACATTATCATATGAGAAAGAGAGCAAAAGCACGAAGGGTGATGCCGTGCACATACTTTCCATTATCATATCATGCGAGGATGAGAGTAAAATAATGAAGGGTGATGCCGTGCGCATACTTTACTCATATTATATAGTGAGGATAAGAGTAAAATACGAAGGGCTATGCCGTGCAATTTGATAATTTTATTGCTTTTACTTGATACTTGGATTGTGAATATAGCTTGGCCATTTCGTTGCTTATTTTGGAAAGAGACATACTTGATGATTCTGTACATATTGATCCGGTTGTTGCCCCTTTCTTTTGCCCCACCCCGTTATTACTATTAAATGTTTTATTTGTACGTTGCTTTATATATATATATATATATATATATATATATATATATATATATATATATATATATATATATATATATATATATATATANATATATATATATATATATATGCATAATTTTTTTATAGGTATCTTGTCTTAACCTCGTCACTATCTCGTCGGGGTTAGGCTCGACACTTACTAAGTACATTAGATCGGTTGTACTCATACTACACTCTGCACTTCTTGTACATATTTTGACGTTGGTACCAACAGAGTCCCGAGAGGTACTTAGCAGCTACCAGTCAGTGATTCGAGGTAGAGTCGCATTCTGTTCGTAGACCTTGGTGTAACTTTCCTTCTTCTTGTACCATTTCTATTTATTTCGGACAGTGCTGTACTTCCTTCAAATCTTGTATTTAGCTGGATTTAGTCGTTCATGTACTCGTGACACCAAATTCTTGGGGTGGTTTATGTTATGTCTTTTGATCAGTTATTAGATATTTATTGCTTTTCCTTTTCATATTATCTGTTATGTTGACTTGGCTGTCATTCGCTGTTAGGTGCCAGACGGCCCCACGATTGGAATTTCGGGTCATGGCATACGTGTATGGTTGATTTCGATATTTGAGAGGTTTAGAATTTACTTGGAAGAGTGATTTTTAATTTGGAAGAGGTGACCAAGATTTGACTTTTGAGTAAACGACCTTCAGGATTTGATGGTTTCAATAGGTTCGTATGGCGATTTAGGACTTAGGTGTATGTTCGGACTAGAATTTGGATGTTCCTAGAAGGTTTGACTCTATTTATCGTAATTAGAATTGAAGAATTCATAAGTTTAACCGTAAGTTGACTTTGGTGTTATCGGACTCAAATTATGATTTTGAGATTTTGTGTATGTTCATTTGGTGTATCAGAACTTGTGTGCAAAGTTTGATTGTAATCCAGAATGTCTAAGCATGATTTAGACGACTTCAGCGAAGTTGGAATGTTTGAAAGCTAAATGAATGATTTTAATCTTCAATTCGTAGTTTTGATATTATTTGTGGCATTTTAAGCCTTTGGATAAGTTTTGATATTATATTTGAATTTGTTGGTGTGATTGGACGGGGTCCCAAGGGGCTCAGGTGTGATCGGTGGTTGTTTAAGACCATTTTTGTGTTTTGGAGCAGCTGAGTTGCTGGTGTTTTGCAGTGCTTTTCGATCGCGGAGCTAGGAAAGCAATTGCAGAAAAGGACTTGGCCAGCTGGTATTTGTTCACCACATTCGCGTTTCAGGGGTCACGTTCGCGATGTGTGTTTGGGAATTGGAGATGTGTTCTTCGTGTTCGAATGGTTGATTTCGCGTTCACGTGGTTAATTATGGTAGATTGGCCATCACATTCGTGTATCGGATAATGTGTTCGCATAGAGTCGGAGCAGGCTGGGGGGCTCGTTGGCTTTCGCGTTCGCGAGATGGAGCTCGCGTTCACGATGTGTTGGATTGTTTGCTTTCTCAATCGCGCAGCTCAGATGCGGTCCATGGACTATTTTCTGGGGCAGCAACATTTGTTCTTCGCGAATGCGAGGCTTGTGTCGCGTTCGCGGAGGGCACTTTTTGGCAGAATACATAAGTGTTATATTTTCGGATTTTTACTCATTGTTTCAAATTTTGAGCCTTGGACTTGGAGAGGGGCGATTTTTTATGGAGATTTTTATACAAGGCAAAAGGGTAAGTCATTTTTATCTATTTGTGATTATGTTAAAGAATCTATATGGATTTCTACACCTAAAACATGAAATTTTTAAAGGAAATTTGGGATTTTGTCTCCAGTTTAACAGAGTGTATTTTGGGATTTTGACCATCGATTTAGAACCGAATTTTGGAAACTAATTATATATTTGGACTCGATAGTTATGGGTCATCGGATTTTAGTATTGATTTCGAATTTCGGGTACGCGAACCCGGGTTGACTTTTGTTGACTTTTTAGGAATTCATTAAAGATTGAAGCTTTATAGATTGTGTTCGCTTCCTATAACATTATTTGACATACATGGATGATGTTTGGCTTGGGTTTACGTGATTAGAGGGCTAGAGTGAGGTTTTGACGCAATTTGTGGTTCAAGTAAGCCAGGAAGAGTTAAGTCTCTTGGCTAACCTTTTTAAGAAGGAAACCCCTAGGATTTGACTTGATTGCTATGTGTTTAAGGTATTGGGGTGGTATATATGCGGGTTGGTGAGCGTATATACACATACCAAGTTCAGGGGTTCTCGATCCATTCGGCCTTGAGAGTGTTTGGATTGGCTTATTTTAAGTGCTTATTGGCTTTTAAGCACTTTTTTAGTTTGTGTGGTGTTTGACAATGATAAAAAATGCTTAAAAGCACTTACTTTTAGGCATAAAAAGTACAAAAATAAGCCAAAAGCCAAAAGTTGGGTATTACCAACTTATGGCTTTTGACTTTTAGCTTAAAAGCTACTTTTTATAAACCAATCCAAACACCCTCCTTGTTATTGTTGATTTCTATCTCAAGATAGTTCTTTTAGGGATAATCGTACTTTTGGTCCATAATTACTGATAATTTTGATTTTGATCCTTGTAATATTTGGTTATGCATATTAACTTTCAATTAACTAAAATATGTGTTTTGGTCCTTTATATAGGAAATATATGATATTTAAACTATTTTTAGAACTATATTATCCTCAGGAGCAACAATTGTATAATACATTGATATTGAATAGTTTACCAGTTAATAATTTATTTCAAAGAAGTTCCGGAAACTTCCGATCAAAGAAATTTAAAACGTGCATATCAATTAGTTGAAGGTTAAAGGTGCTTAGCCAGAAATAGTCACTTTTTTGGAATTTTGCTTTTTGAACCGTTCACAATCTTCATATATTTTCAGTACTGTTCTTGTAGGTTATGTTTATCTATTATTCGTTATTCATAAAGTTTAAAAGTGAAAGTTTTATGGTCTTGCGAACATTCAGCTCGCAAGGAATGCTCTAAGCTTGGCAAATGGCAGGGATTTCGGAATTTTGTATTATTCTTCACATTTTGTAACAGTCGTTTTAGCAACTGATATTGAACCTAGTTTCTATGTAGTTAAAAATATTAGAAAAGAGGTATGCACTACGCTTGCCTCCTTTGAAAACAAGAACGTCCTTTTGTGATTATTTAATGCCTTGTAATAGCTAAGTAGAAATGCCCCGTTGGGGCCTCTGTGACAATATAATTACTTAATTACTATAATATAGATCTCTGCTTATAAATAAAAAAAAAAAAAAAAAAAAAAAAGAACATTCAGCTCGCCTCATCTCACGCCCCATACCAACCGTCATATCACGTTAGATGTATGACCTTTCAATAGGAATTAGAATCATATAGCGGAACCAAATTGATTAATGTAGTGCATAATTGCCCATTTTTAAAACATGGTGAACTTTGCTCATTATTCTCCTACAATTAGGGCTAGGCATAGTTTGGCAAATCTAAAATTCAAACCGAAATCCGAAATTTTTTGATTTTTAGTTTGGATTTTCGGATTACAGATTAGATTTTGGATTTAATTTTAAAAAAATTTGGATATTCCAAATTTTTGGATATCCGAAACTCCAAAATTCTTATACTTTATATTGAGTCTATTATCCATATGGCAATAGTAATAAGTTCAATACTCTACCCATTAAATATTTTCTCATATATTTAATATTAATTACTAAGTTATTATGTGAATACTTTTTATTTGGATATGATTTTACTATTTACACTTCTTATCTACCGTATTAATGTCTCTATTGTATTTTTTATGTATAATAATTCATTACTTTAATACTTCATTTGAATGATTGCGGTGAGAATGAGGAACTTTTCAGGCAATTTAACATGAGTACTTCATTTGGATATTCATTTTTGTAAAAAGGAGAAACATCTCAACTTATAAGCTCAAAACCGAAAATTCAAAATATTGAAACTGATTAATCAGAAACCAAAATTAAAAAATCTGATCCAATCAAACTTATTTGAATTGGATTTGGATTGTCATTTCGTCAATCCAAAAACTGAAAATCCAGAAATTTCATATGCAATCCGAACTGTTGAAATGACCACCCCTACCTACCATGACTTTTTACATTTCCTATTTTCCTGGTACGATCTTTTCATTTATTTCACATGCAACTTCCCTCTTTAAAGGTTGTACTTGTCCACACAAGTCTCCACCATCCCTTTATCTGTTTGTAATCTTGAAAATTACTTTCTTTCTTTATTTAATAATTCATTTCATATTTGTTTTGTCTGCATAATTTTTTTTCTATATATAAAACAGCGAGGATGTAAGGCTTTCTCAACTACCCAGTGGAAGTAGCTTCTGGTCTTACTCTGATATTTCTCTCCTATATCAAAAAATGGGTTTCCTTTGTGCCAACCTGAAAAACTCCTTGGCAGTAGAAATCATGTCAAAGAAGCTTGTAAAACCATCATCGCCAACTCCTACTCACCTTCAAAGTTACAAGTTGTCTTTCTTTGATCAACTAGCCATTAGAATGCACGTGCCCATTGTTTTAATTTATCATAACCTCAACAATTCAATCACTAATGAACTTCTTGAGGAATCCTTGTCTAAAACATTAACCCACGTTTACCCATCAGCAGGAAGAATTAACAAGGACCGTCGTGTGGTGGATTGCCTTGATCAAGGAGTTGAATTTATTATTGCCAAAGTAAATTGTCAGCTCGAAGATTTCCTGGAGCAAGCACGCAAGGATATTGACCTTGCAAATCATTTTTGGCCTCAAGGAATCAAAGATGTTGATGACAATTATGATTTTGCCATTACCCCACTTGTGTTTGTGCAAGTCACTAGGTTTGAATGTGGTGGCTTAGCACTGTCTGTTGCAGCTGAACACATCGCAATTGATGGATTCACCAACATGAAGTTCATTTACGAATGGGCTAAAGTATGTAGGTTGGGGATTCCCACCAGTACTACTACTGACATCTTCAACTATGACTTAGGTGACATTTTCCCAGCAAGAGATACGTCGAGAATCCTCAAACCTCTTGCTTCCTTAGCTATACCAAAAGACACAATAACGTATGTAGCGAAGAGGTTTGTTTTCAATGAAGCTAGCATATCAAAGCTAAGAAACAAAATTGCTTCTGGAGTTTTGAGTTTTAAGCCTTCAAGAGTTGAGATTGTCACAGCTCTCTTGTGGCGGGCATTAATTCGTGCTTCACAAGCTAAAAATGGGCGTTTAAGGCCTTCCCTAATGAGTTTTCCAGTGAACTTACGTGGTAAGGCTAGTCTACCTAAATTGTCAGATACTTTTGGAAATTTTGCAGTTGAAGTTCCAGTTGTATTCACACCAAATGAGACCAAGATGGAATTGCACAACTTGATTGCTTTGATCCGTGATGCAACGGACAAAACTATGGTTTCTAGTGCTAAAGCTTCGAATGATGAGTTAGTTTCAATGGCTGCAAATTTATACAACATGACCCAAGAATGGGAAGCAAATGAGGAAGTGGACGAATTCACATGTTCAAGTTTGTGTAGATTTCCTATGAAAGAAGCTGACTTTGGACTGGGAAAACCATGTTGGATGACCTTTGGACTGAGACAAAGTCAAGTGTTTTGGTTGTATGATGCAGATTTTGGAAGTAGCATCGCTGCCCAAGTGGATTTGAATGAAAGCCTAATGCACTACTTTGAACGTGACCAAGATCTTAACACTTTTACTATTTTGAATAATTAATCATATACGTATCTTATAGAATTATTTCCAAATGCACTTATGTATGTGAGGATATTTTCCCCGTTGTTCCTTCAATAATTCCCTTCCCTATTGCCTTTTAAAGCAGAAAATGTTTAACACATTTTTTTTCCATAAGAAATCTACAGTTAATTAATAATCCAATGAATCCTGAGTTTCAGATTTAAACCAACTGAACAACTAAATTCTCAAGAAATTAACTTCATTTCAGGTTCGTAAAAGCTGTGTCTACGCCTATTCATATTCCTCCTAATAAAAGAGAACCGTATACGGGTAAAATCGGTCTCGAAGTGAATCCCGTCTCCGACATGATAAGCCAAGCTCGAGATATGGTAACCGGAGGCCTAGGCAGAGGTAGGGATCTTATCAATTCTGAGTCCGGACCATAACGCCCGCCCTCGAGGATATCAGGGTCGTGATTAGGGATCGGTCCTGGCCTTGTTCAACTTCGAAGAATGTTGTCAAAGCTCGGCCAACAGAAGGCCGTGATATTCGTAACCGACTGAATATCACAGCGGAGATCTCGGCATATACCGACGTGAGATCAGCAATCAGTTAATTAGGGAGTTTTTACCTTTTATAGAGTTGTACCTAATATGGGGCTTCCCTACTATATAAAGGGGGTCTGATTACTCGTGAAACACATTGTAACACACATTCCAAAGCAGTATATTATTATTTTCTTTTCGTAAGCTCCTGTTTGTTTGTATCTTGATATCGATCGAATTGCATCTAGTTCAAGTGTGACTCACTTTCCAAGGCTATAAGTGTTCAAGTTGTGCGGTTTGAATTTACTTTATCATTGTTTATTTCAATTGCATTTCTAATTTATCGCTTTGTGTCAATTTAATCCATGTATCCTTACAACCACTTACAAATTCAATTGTTATCCGATTTTGAGGGTAAACAATTTGGCGCCCACTGTGGGGCTAAGGATAATAGTGGTTATTTGATACAAATTTCCATAACACACACTACTTTACACTTGTTCTTTGAAGTGTCTCTAATTTTAGGTTAAAATCCAAAAATATCAAACTCTCAATCGGCACCCTTGCATGTTCCCAATGAGTCTGGTCATCATAGTGAAAATGACAACATAGCGCCCGATAACGAGGTACCGCCCATTGATCCTATTGAAATTCCAGTCGCGGATCCGTTGGATGCTTCGCATGTGGCTATCGACACAAATCTTCCTACCTACCCCGAGAATAGCATCTGTAGTGGAGCCCGATCGGCAACGCAAAATACTCAAAACAACGAAGAAGACGGGATCAATTTACGGATGATCTTCAAAATGTTATAGGCTCAACAAGCAGCGAAAGCTCAGTTACAGAACCAAAGCCGCGCATCAAGCAGAATTGAACCTGATCCGTCTCGGGAAATCACCCACAGGAACGAACCGGTCGCAGAGAGGCCGAATGGAAACGAGTCGGGGACTAACCCCGAGATCATAAAAATGCTCGAGGAGCTGACAAAACGGATAAAATCAGAAGAAAATCGAAGCAAATGACAAAAAGGTAGAAACCTATAATTCAGGGTCGATCAAATCCCGGGAGCACCATCGATACTAAAAGGCCTGGATTCCAAGACGTTTTTGCAAAAACGTTTCCCTCCGAGTGCGGCTCCGAAGCCGATCCCTAAAAAATTCCGCTTGCCCGAGATTCCTAAGTACAACAGAATGACCGAACCAAACGAGCATGTTACCTCCTACACATGCGCCATCAAAGGGAACGACTTGGAGGATGATGAGATCGAGTCTGTCGTGTTGAAGAAATTTGGAGAGACTCTGTCAAAGGAAGCTATGATATGGTATCACAACTTACCTCCTAATTTTATATACTCATTTGCTATGCTTGCGAACTCTTTCGTGAAAGCACACGCTGGGGCTATGAAGGTCGAGACCAGGAAGTCGGACCTTTTCAATGTAAGGTAGAAGGATGCTTAGGGAGTTCGTGTCCTGATTTCAAATAGAATGGATGGACCTGCAACTGGTCGCTGATGATTGGGCGTTCAAGCTTTCACCTAGGGACTCAATGTTCGAAGCTCAGTGGCTTCACAGAAGTTGAAGCAAAATATGATAGAATATCCTGCTGTTACTTAGGCCGACGTGCATAATCGATATCAATTAAAAATCAGAATCGAAGATGATCAACTTGGGGCCCCTTTGGGTTCCGTTTATCCCGTCAGACCCATCAACAGAGTTAAGAGAGATATCGACCGTTAACCAAGGTGTAACAGGGATCAATACCAGCCATACAATGGAGACTGAAGAAGCAGTGGGTCCGGGCGGAACTTTATGCTAAAAGAAAGGAGAAGTGATCGAGGCAGAGCAATCGGGGGTTCATGAAAAAGAGTGGGTTTGACAGGCCTATTGGGCCTAAGGAAGCACCGAGGTTGTCAGAATACAACACTAATGTCGATGCTGCCGCCATTGTATCAGCTATAGGACGCATCAATGACACCACATGGCCTCGACCTATACAATCCGATCCAGCTCAAGGGGATCCTAACTAGATGTTCAAATATCATGGCACTCACGGACACATAACAGAGGATTGCCGACAGTTGAGAGAGGAAGTAGCTCGGTTATTCAACAACGGGCACCTTCGAGAATTCCTGAGCGACTGAGCCAAGAAACATTTTAGGAATAGGGATTCTAACAAGCAGACCGAACAGGAGGAGCCTCAATATGTCATTAACATGATCATCGCTGGGGTTGATGTCCCTCAAGCACCGATGTTGAAACGCACCAAAGTATCCATCACGAGGGAAAATGGACCCGAGACTACATACCGGAAGGAACCTTGTATTTCAACAACGAGGGCGCAAAAGGGATCGTGCAACCCCATAACGATGCACTGGTAATATCTGTACTCATAAATAAATCTTGAGTTAAGCGTGTGTTAATTGATCTAGGTAGCTCGGCCAACATCATCTGATTGAGGGTCGTAGAACAGCTCGACCTATAAGATCAAATCGTGCGTACAGTCCGAGTTCTAAATGGATACATGGTATGTGAAACCACTAAGAGAGAGATAACATTACCAGTGAATGTCGCTGGGACCATTCAAGAAACCATGAGAGATAACATTACCAGGTACAACGCCCTGTTCGAGAGGCCATGGATCCACAACATGAGGGCAGTGCCCTCAACTTTGCACCAAGTGTTAAAATTCCCAACACCGGGGGGGGGGGGGGGGGATTAAAACAATCTTACGGAGAGTCTGATGATGATGAAGACGATTAGTCACCGATGGCCAAAGAAGATAGTGATTTAGAACCTGAAGAACTTCAGGCATAATGGCAAACCGACTTTGATGTTGATGATGAAGAAGAACTTGAGGTAAACTTTCATGACATCAAAGACAAAATTCATACTTATTTTAAATAGTAATTTATTTCCTTGTCTGCTGTCCTAATTGATGCATAGCAAAAGATTTTTGCTGAAAAGGAATGAGTAATGAATATGATTATGCATTATACAGGTTTGATAATAAGGATCTAGAAATAAGCAAAGAGAACCTGAAATTTTTTATTGCTGATCTGAAGGACAAGGTTCTTATACTTGAAGATGAGAAAGTAACTTTAGAAATTGAGAATAAGAAATTACTTTATTCGCCCACAAAGGATAAGGACATAACCTCAAATATTGAGGAGAAACTAGAAAGTGAACTAAAGAGAGTTAACACTAATCTCCTAGTTGAATCTGAAAAGACTATAGTGCTTCAAAGAATTTGGATAAGGCTATGTATGAATTAGAAAAAAAATAAATGGACTAGGTCTTGACATATAATGTTTAAGCTACATGGAAACCGCGGTAGTAACATAAAAAGGTGTAGGACATACTAAGGATAAAACCCCATATAATCCACACAGAAAGTATGTTGATATCCCTAAGAAAATCGCATATGCACACTATGGTAAACTTCAAGAAAACATGCACGATTAGAATCAAAGTAAATATGAAGAATGTCGCATATGTTGAGAAAATAAAAGTTATTAAACCTGGTTCTTTATTGAAAAGAGAAAGATCACCAAGATGGAATAAAAATAATGTGATTCATCCTTTTGCTCAAAGAAAGGGACTCACACTTGTCTAGGTTCCTAAAGCTAACCCCTGAATGTTTTTGTAGGCTAAAGTGAGCGGAAGCAAGAACTAGTGGTATGTGGATAATGTTTTCTCCCATCAAATGACTTAAAATAGAGACAATTTCGTCCACTGAGAGCCTACCAAGGAGGGAGTGTAAGCTTTGAAAATTGTAAGAAAGGTAATATAATTAGGATAGGTAAGGTTGGTAAGCCCCACTATCGTACAAATAAAAATATGTACTATGTTAAAGGTGTTGATACCCAATTTTTTCCTATATATTTTAATATGCAAAATACTTTCAAAATAGCATATGTATGCATAAATAGGTATGCCCAATGTTTTATTATTTTTCCTTAAGTTTTAAAAGATTTTTAAATCAATTTATTGCCCCATTTAATCCAGAAAAGCCCAATAATTACTCCCAAAATTATCATTTTGGTGATTTATTTGTTGGACTCTCATATTTATACTAAAATATAGATAACATAAATTTTGGACATTTTTACAAATTTATTTAGTATTTTAAAAGCTAAATTGCATATAATTGCAATATTAGCCTCTTTAAAGGTTTAATTGTGTTTATAATTATAAAATTGACTCCAGTATTTTTTAATTGATAATTACGTATTATTAATCATTTTAGTACATTTAATTTGTTTTCAAAAATTATTCTACCATTTTTTGTAAAACAAATAAAGGAAAAATGACTATTTAAATGTTAGCCCCGTTTATTTCAATTTTAGCCTTATTGGAGCCTGATTTTAAACCCCATTTTTAAAACCCAATCACCCAGCCCAAATCCTAGGGCTATCCGACCCACGACCCTTTTTAAACAACCCGCCCGGATTCCCCGCCATTAAACCTTTCCTTTTTTAATTCCCAATTACCCCCAAACCCTAGTCATTTCTCATCTGCAGCCGCCTTCAAACCCCCCTTCTCTCTCAATTCTCTCTCAATCCCCTCTCAAACCCTAGCCGCCGCCCTCAACTACCACCTGAAAATCTCACAAATCCATGACTTCCAAAGCCATTGAATGCCTGTATCTACCTCCTATGACTCCTACATGCTCGATTATCATAGTTTCAAGGCCAGACTTGAAGAAGCTTGGCCCAGACTTTGTTCGTTTTCAGTTCTATGGCTGTTTCCGGTCATCTCCGACTTTGCTCCGGCCAGCCATGGCTATTCAAGGCTGATTCTTGACTTCTCCTGCTTAGACCGATGTTTTTCCAAGCCTTTCTCACTATCTGGGTTTCTTCTGAAACCCTAACCATTGAGGTTCTTCCGATTCTTTTAGATCTGTGTTTACTCTAAGCTTCTGAACGTTTTTTTTCAAGGTTTCTTTCAAAACTTTACCTTCAGAACCTTTCTCTTTTCCGATTTAGGGTTTTGTTAAGTTATTTCGAAGCTTTCTCTGATTTTTAACGTGTGTCTTTATGTTGTTCTTCTGCTGGAATGTGCATGTTAAAGGTCTTAGTTCCATTTTGAGATTTTCTGAATTTATTTTGTTAGTATTCTGTCTGATTTACTTGTCTTTCATCTCTATACTGAACTGATGGTGAAAACCCTAAAATTTGGGGTTCATTCGAGTTCTGAGATTACCTGCTATGTGATTTACTTGTTCGTCATGCTTTGAATTCGATTGGTTTCAAAACCCTAATTTGCTTTAGACATATTCGAGTTGCTTCATCTGTACTCGACCGAATTTCGAAATCTTTTGTTTCTTTATGTGATTTTGACTTCCTGCTAAACTTTTCTATAAGGTCTTTTCACTTGACCCCTTTGCATACTATTTGATACTCCCTCCTTTTCTCTATTACTAAGTTACTGAAATCGACTTATGTGACTACCGTGTTCACTAGACACTGACTTTGTGCTTGCTATTGCATGATGTTTCTCTTTGGCATGAGTTCAGCCTCGCATGCTTAATGTTTATATACTCTTTTATATGCTAAATTTCCCTCTAAAATGATCTTCAATTTTGGACTGATTTCACACCTCCTTGTGTAATTCTGATTGCACTCGTGTAATTGATTCTTTCCTTGTTTTATTGATTCCCTGTTTCTTGGATCGATTTGAAAACTTCCCTTTAGACTTTCGATTCTCTTGTCTTTAACTTGGTTTATTCATGGGAACCCATGTTACTCTCCTTAAGTCAGTGATTTTGAAATCCTTGACTCCTTGATTTGCTATGTACTGGTTTTCGATTGTCTCCACATTTTGCAACTTTACTTTGTTTTCTTACCTTATTTGGTTAACCGAATATTTCAAAGATTCTTCCCTTAATTAAGCCTCTATGCACTTACCCCTAATTGTCTATTCTATACATGGTGTTCTACTTGATTGCTTTCCTTAAATGCCTTCTGCCCATTACCGTTTAATTGTAACTCCTTAATTAAAGGAAGTCTTATACTGGTTTGATTTTAATTGACACATAGTTCCATAATTACTGCTGAACTATGATTTTTGCCTTATTTTCCACTTGTTTTCAAACTATAAATACCCTGCCCTTTCATTAACACAAACACACGAACACTCTTAATTTCTGAACTCACACTCATACTCAAAAATATTCTCTCTTGCTACTTGTACTGTGGCTTGTCTTCAAAGTCCGACTACCTACTTTTACTGCATTTTTGCTTCTTTGAACTGGTATGTCTTGATTAAGATTTCAGCATCACAACAATATGTTTACTTAATACTTTTGTTTTCTTGTCTGCCTACTGCTTGTGTTTGATTCAGTACTTTATTCTAAGCATGTTGTAATTCCCTTCTACCTGTTCTGAATCTACTATGCATCCTAAACCCCTACCCCAATGTGTTTGATACTAATGGTTTGTTTGAGGCATGATAGTATTAAGTATTGCTGTCTATGACTCAAACTTGACTCCCCTGGGATCATAACCTCTATGTTTCCAATATATGTTGTGTATTCTGGTTGATTTTGTAAGCATAACAACACTCCCTATTTATGTGCATGCCCAGAATTAACTAATGCCTAAGTGCATAGGCTCTTTGCAGTTCCCAATCCCTGAACCCCTTTGTGTGAAATTCTTCGCTCTGTAACTGTTTCCCAGCACCCCTTTCCCTCTTCTTTACTTCCTTAGTTCTTAAAGCTCGGTTTCTTCACTTGCATTCTCTCTTAGACTTATGTTCTGCCCCCCTCTTGTGAGCCTTGCCTTGGGACTCATTGAGCTCCCTCTGAACTTGGACACTTGAGGGCTAGCACTTCCACACTGCACTTGTCCCTATTTTGGTGATACAATTTGGGTGTGAGCACTGCCCGTAGTCCCATTTAGATTCTTAGGGAGCTCTGACACATTCAAATTGGAGAAAGGCTTTGGATTAATGGACTTTGAGTTGGTTTATCTCATAACTCAGAGAGGAAGTCAAGAATCGGGCTTCCTCTGATTGTACTTTTCTTTGTATTTTTTCTGATGTAATTTATTATTCTGGTTTGTAATAAGTTGTAATAAACATTTGGGGTTGGCTAGTGAAAACGGTGGGGAACTATGCATGCAAGGGTACTAGAAGCCATGCCTATAGGAGTATTTTAATTCTGCATAATTCAAACTGCATTTAGATACCATGTCTGTAAGGTTTAACACAAGTTTCTGCATTTAGATACCATGTCTATAAGGTTTAACACAAGATTCTGCATTTAGATGTCATGTCTACAAGGTTTCTGCAATTAGATACCACGTCTAAAAATCAGTAATGCATAGAAATCATGCCTATACGGATCCTCGAGCAATTCTGATTCGTTTTCATTCACGGTCAATGTTAGATATAAGATCCGTAATAAAGAGGCTATAACCAGCAGAACCTGTAACCATTCTTAATTCTTGTGCATTCTGCATCTCTTTTGATAATCTAGGTCCCTTACTTAGCAATTTTAACAAGTATGCATATAGGACTTTAAGCAATTCATTTCGAGCTTTACTATCTCATCACCTTCTAAAATCAGTAGATATCATGCCTATAAGATTCTGTCTAAACACTTAGGCAAGCCTTAGGATAATGATTGTAAAACTAAATCCGCTTTGTTAATTGCTAGGCAGGCCTGATTCGGACTTCTTATCTGAGTTATGTAATAAACTAAGCTCCTCAACAATTAACTTCCCTCGTATTTGGTATTTTTAATCAGACCTAAACAGTACGTGCAAGTCATGCTAATTATATGCTTTCTTTGTTTAAGGAGGTATATATGAGCCTTTGTCTGTTTCTATGTGTTTTCCCAAAATATGCAATATGTGTTTTTTTTGTATGTCGCCTTAGAATTTTTACCTTTGAAACTCCAGATAATCCTAATATCCTTCCCTTATTAGGATTAGTAGTCCTAAGTGCCTCCGGGACTGATAGGAGTGGGACGGGTAATAGCATGCAATAAGTAATCGATACCAATCCGCGCTTTAAATACCTTAACGGGGTGGGATGGGTAGATATGGATATGATGACCACGCGATAATGTCACGTATAGCCCCTCATTGAGGAGTGATTACCGGACATTGTGTGGGGTGATCCATTCTTTATTTCTTTTCTTTAGCATTTTAACTCCTTATTTAAAATCAGCTTTTTCTAATTGTTCTTTCAAACCATTATGTGTTGAAATCCTCTCTTATTTGAGCCTTGTTTGCCTGTATGTTAATTGCACCTCATTTCACAATAATTGTCTGGCAGGGAACCACACTAGTGGATTCTGAGGGGGGCCTAACACCTTCCCCTTAGAATAATTTCAAGCCCTTACCCTATCTCTGGTTATTCAAATCAAACTCTTTTGGTGTCCTAATGCACCCTAATCATTAGGTGGCGACTCTTCAATTGCAAACCCAGTTCCCAAAAGGAATGAGTTGTCCCTCCAAATGTCATAAAACCCGATTTCGCGAGAAAAAGCGGGCGCGACAGCATGGCGACTCTGCTGGGGATAATATAGGTTTTTACCATTTAAGATATTATTGTGAATTTATGCTTCTTTACGCGCAATTATTTGTTTATTTCTTTTAAGCATTCAATTTCCTTTTCGATTGCAAAACTGACTTGTCTTTTGTTTCTTTCCTTTACTGCTTTCCTTTACTACTGCTTTAAATTATAAAACTATTGTATTTACTGCTTTCTTAACGTGTAAATACATGAAAAAATGTCTTTAATTATTGCATAATTATGCTCAACATCATATTCCACTCGTGCCAAACAAATACCATAGCAACGCTTATAATGAGTGGTTGCGCTCTTCCGATATTATCACCCCCTAAATCCTGAAAAGGCATATTTACGGTAAAACCAGTCGATCAGTGGTGTAGTCAACGGTTCCGTGCCTTTCCCCCTTGAGTTGTCTGCTCAAGGGTAACAGTTTAAAACCGCATAGAAACCTTACTCTGTTTAACTGGAATGCATCATGGTCAAACCTAGCCGAGTCAGTTATGTTGTCCACATAATGACTCTTTAAGATGGCCTTGTCCAAAGTCCACTGGGTTTCCCTACAACCCAAACGGACGTCGTCACGTTCTGTGCATTTATTTGGAGAACTAAATGCTTTCATGCTAATTGTTGATATTAAATAGTCGAGTCTGGTGGGGGTAGGGTCTAACCCTTTTGTTTTGCAGAAAATGAGGCACGAGGTCCCCAGTTTCGGTATGATTAGCACACCCCCACTTTTGCTAGACTGGTGGAGGAGTCTTCCATCAAATGACCAAATCAATTAGTGGAAAGAGAGAGCCGCCAAAGCTAGTGAAAAGTTGGAATATCTGGAATACAGTCTGTTGGAATTGGAAGGTAAAGTGAGGAAGAGAATCACCGACTGCCAGAACTCTGAGGGAAATGAAGGAGAACACCTGGCAAAGGCATTTTTACTGGTGAACCTACGCGAGCTGGAGGATTTGATCAACGAGAGCATTCAACCTGGGGAAAGTCCTTCTGGGACCAAGTAGATAGGAGTTTATTTTTCGCTTTACAAATGTAATAAGGCCAATGTCCACTAGCGACTTTTTATTTCCTGTTATTTAGTGTCGATTTGGGATTCATATACTTTTTATCAATAAAACGAGGCATTTAGCATTCCAAGTTCTCCAAATAAACTTGTCGCTAGGCCTACCTCGGGCACAAAGAGGTCCCCAAATTAGGATACGCTTTACATTCCTGCACTATGTGTTTAAATATTGCAACATCTTTTTATGATCCTCACTGACTTATTACCTTTTTTTTTGTTTTTACTTTTTGTTTATTTATTCCCCTCCCCAAAGGTTAGTTCGTGCACTCTAGCAACATCATCTTATTCCATGAGATCCAGGGGCCCTCCACCCACTCCTCCTCTTAGTCCTGTCAAAAACAGGAACAAAGGGAAGATGGAAGATTTGAACAACGCCAGAAAGGAGAACTCAACTAAACGGGTAGAGGTCACTCACGGTCATGGTACTCTGGTTCCCAAGGAAAATGCATCCCAACTGGAACAAAAGCTGCTGAAATCCCAAGAAGAACTTGATCAGGTTCGGAATCTGGCAAATCTGTCATTTTCCCTCACTACTCCAGATATCAATTTCCCAAATGCTCAGAACCCTACACCTCCACAGAACATCCCAAAGCAACAGAACCATCCCTCACCTCACCACCACTGCAACACCTGCCATACTTCCAACAATACCCCGCTGCTCATCCTGGAACCACAAAACTCCACAAATGACCACTGCCACACCCACCATAACACCCCCATCTACGTGGAGACTATGCCACACTCCACCCAACCCATCTCAAAATACACCCGAGCCTGATGATAAAGACCTGCTCATCAGAAACCTAGCCGAAGAACTTAAGAAGTTGACTAGCCGAATTCAAGGCGTTGATGGAAGTAAGGAAATTGAAGGGTTGAACTACGAAGATCTTTGCATACAGCCCGATGTCGAACTGCCCGAGGGGTACAAACCCCCTAAGTTCGAGATGTTTGATGGTACAGGGGATCCAAGGGTCCATTTGAGAACGTACTGTGACAAGCTGGTTGGAGTAGGAAAAGACGAGAAAATCCGCATGAAGCTTTTCATGAGGAGCTTGAAGGGAGATGCTTTATCTTGGTACATTAGCCAAGATCCAAAGAAGTGGTCGAACTGGGTAAGCATGGCGTCCGACTTTGTGGACAGTTTCAGGTTCAACACGGAGAATGCACCGGATGTGTTCTATATTCAAAATCTAAAGAAGAAGCCCACAGAAACATTCCGCGAGTATGCTACTCGCTGGAGGTCCGAAGCTGCTAAGGTTAGACCTGCCTTAGAAGAAGAACAAATGAACAAATTCTTCGTTCGGGCTCAAGACCCACAGTATTATGAAAGGCTGATGATGATCGAGGGCCACAAATTTTCTGACATTATCAAGCTGGGAGAAAGGATCGAAGAGGGCATCAAAAGCGGTATGGTTACGAACTTCGAGGCCTTGCAAGCTACAAATAAGGCCTTACAGTCAGGAGGTGTGTCCAAGAAAAGGGACGTAGGAGCCGTAATGGTTGCACAAAGAACCAAATCTCCCATCAAATACCAAACCTACCCAATGCCTCCACTCACATATCAGCCTACTCCAAACTACCAAGCACCCTCACCCTCTTACCAAACTCCACCACCCGCTTATCAATCACCTCCCACATATCAGCCTACTTCACCCAAATATTCCCAACCCGCACATGTTTACCAAGCCTACAATACTCAACCAGCCCACTATTAATCCCCCTCTGCACGCCAAAACTTCCCTATACCTCGACCAAACTTTGACCGAAGGCCTCCGAAACAATATACGGCTATTGCTGAACCTATCGACCAGTTGTATGAAAGACTCAAAGCTGCTGGTTATGTCGCCCCTATCCCTGCTGCGACCCATGAGAACCCTTCTCAGTGGGTTAATCCAAATAAATCCTGTGCATACCATTCCGGCATGAAAGGACACACCATTGACGAATGTTGTTCTCTGAAAGATAAGATCCAGACTTTAATTGATAACAAGATTATTGTGGCAAAGGAACCTGCTCCAAATGTCCGCAATAACCCTCTGCCGGACCACAAGGGAGGAGGCGTTCACATGATTGAAATAGAGGATGATTGGGATCCCAAGGGATCAATCAGTTTGATCACAGAAGGTGACGACCCAAAGAAACCAATAGTCACCCTTAATCCGATCGTAGTCCAGATCCAGCCCTCTGGGGACGCCGAGGTAAATATGTCCATGCCACTTGAGTTTGAAGCATCATCATCTGCAAAGACGCCAGCGCCAATTGAGGTCGAATTCGTGTCTCCAGCAAAGGCACCTACACCATTCGAAGTTGCAGTTTTACCGCCCAAGGTGCATGCTCCGTTCGGAGTAAAGATAGCCACGCCAATTCTAGTGGCGATGTCAGCCATGACACCATTCCATACAAAGGCTATACCATGGGACTACACAGCCGAGGCAAGAAGGAAAGGCAAAGTTATGTTCGGAGAGGCTATTGCGGCACAGGGTATGACGAGAACTGGTAGAGTTTATACCCCGGAACATCTGGCTGAGTCGAGCAAGCAGGCTTCTAGCTGGCCGACCATCACCGAGACCGGGCCAGATGATCTCTGGAGAAAGATACAGGCCAAGGAATACTCGGTCATTGACCAGCTGAACAAAACACCGGCACAAATTTCTATCCTTGCTTTGCTACAAAATTCCGATGCACACAAGAATGCCTTGTTAAGGGTGCTGAGTGAAGCATATGTGCCAAGCAACATCACCGGCGGAGAGATGGCTAACATGGTAGGACAGGTATTGGAAAGTCACAAGATCACTTTTCATGAAGATGAGTTGCCACCAGAAGGGTTGAGTCACAACAAGGCATTGCACATCACCGTGCAATGCGAAGACTATTTTATCACCAGAATCCTGATTGATGGAGGGTCCAGCCTCAACATTTGTCCGTTGGTAACACTCAGGACGTTGGGTAAGGGATTGCACGAGATCAAGGACGGGGCCATCAACGTAAAAGCTTTCGACGGCTCCCAAAGGTCCACCATTGGGGAAATTAGTCTGTGTTTGCAAATGGGGCCTACTTGGTTCGATGTGGATTTTCAAGTGATAGACGTGCCGGCATCTTACAATCTGCTGTTGGGACGACCCTGGATTCATGCTGCTGGGGCCGTAGCATCAACACTACATCAGGCAGTGAAGTTTGAGTGGAATCACCAGGAGGTGATCATTCACGGCGACGGTAGCAATCCTATATACAGTCGCCAGACCATCCCGGCAATCGGAGGCAGAAGAAAGATAGGTGGGGAGACCTATCACCACATCGAGCGAGTCAATGCCGTTGACAAGGACAAATGGTGGGACAACAAAATCGAGAGCATATTGAATTGGAGTGGGTACGAACCGGGTAAGGGGCTTGGCAAGAACCTCCAAGGAATCGCTAAGCCTATAAAACTCAAGAAACATGGCACCACCTTCGGTCTGGGATATGAGTATACCTGGGAAGAATTCAACAACTGGTCGCCACCATGGCGCGGTCCTTACTATCCGTTGGAGCAGCCAATACCATGCTTGGAACAGACTTTCCAACCGGTCGATGTTATCTATGGGTCAGAGGTAGAGGAAGCACTGGCAGTGGTAAAGAATTTGTTCTTAGAAGATGATGATATGGATTGTTGCGTCGTTCTCGAGGAGGAGGGGAAGGAAGGCCCTTCCATACAGGCTGTAAGCAAAGGAGCACGCCTCAATAACTAAACCATCAGAACCACCAGAGCCCGACGAGCCACGGGATAGCAAGGCTGAACAAGCATCATGCACTATCTTTTACTTTTACTAGTTTTTTCTTTCGCATTTTAAATTTCTGCAATAAGATATTCAATGTTCAAAACAGTTATGGAATTTATCAAAGCATTTCAATTTTCCTTATAAATCAACACTCTTATCATTTTCTCTCATTATTTTACTTATACAGCATTACTATTACTTATCTTGATGAACCGATAACTGTGACATGCAATGAGACAACGCAACAAACGGATATAGATTCAAAGGAAGATGACATACCGGAGGAGATTTTTAAAGGAAGTTGAGAATTTTGAAAACAGACCAAAGTCCAACCTGGACGAGACTGAGATTGTTAACCTGGGAGATGCAGAAAACGTTAAAGAAACACGAATCAGCGTCCACTTATCGCCATCAGAAAAGAAGGAATACACAGAATTTCTAAAGGAATATGAGGACATATTCGCCTGGTCGTATGATGACATGACTGGTCTGAGTACATCTATTGTGTCTCACAAACTGCCAACCGATCCGACATGTCCGTCGGTAAAGCAAAAGCTCAGAAAATTCAAGCTTGATATGAGTTTGAAAATCAAGGAAGAAGTCACTAAGCAAGTCAAAGCTAAGGTTCTCAGGGTAGTAGAATACCCGACATGGTTAGCTAACATTGTGCCAGTACCAAAGAAGGACGGGAAGGTCAGAGTCTGTGTTGACTACCGGGATCTCAACCAGGCCAGTCCGAAAGATGACTTCCATTTACCAAACATACACATCCTGATCGACAATTGCGCCAAGCACGAATTGCAATCGTTCGTGGATTGTTTCGCTGGTTACCATCAGATCTGGATGGATGAAGAAGATGCAGAGAAAACGGCTTTCATTATGCCGTGGGGAATGTGCTGCTACAAGATGATGCCGTTTGGCCTTAAGAATGCAGGGGCCACCTACATGAGGGCCATGACATTTTTCATGATATGATACACAAGGAGATTGAGGTGTACGTAGATGACGTTATCTTCAAGTCCAAGAAGGCCACTAATCACATGGAAGATTTGAGGAAGTTTTTCAATAGATTGCGTAGGTACAACCTGAAACTGAATCCTGCAAAGTGTGCATTTGGGGTTCCCGCTGGAAAATTACTTGGGTTTATTGTGAGTCGCTGAGGAATAGAACTAGATCCATCAAAGGTCAAAGCTATTCAAGAATTGCCACCGCCAAAGAATAAGAAGGACGTGATGAGTTTCTTGGGGAGACTCAACTACATCAACCGGTTCATAGCACAGCCTACAGTCATCTGTGAGCCAATCTTTAAGATGCTAAAGAATGATGCCGCTACCAAATGGACTGATGACTGCCAAAAAGCTTTCGACAGAATCAAGGAATACCTGTCAACACCACCAGTTTTGGTCCCGCCCGAGCCGGGTAGACCTTTACTACTCTACATCGCAGTATTAGATGGTGCCTTCGGTTGCGTCCTGGGGTATCATGATGAAACGTGGAGGAAAGAGCAGGCCATTTACTATCTCAGCAAGAAGTTCACTCCGTACGAGGCCCGGTATTCTCTGTTAGAGCATACCTATTGTGCTCTGACTTGGGTGGCCCAGAAGTTGAGGCACTACTTCTGTGCCTATACTACATACCTCATATCAAGGATGGATCCTCTAACGTACATCTTTTAGAAACCCATGCCCACTGGCAATCTATCCAAGTGGCAAATCCTGTTGAGTGAATTTGACATTGTCTACGTGACTCAAAAAGCAATCAAGGGACAGGCACTAGCAGACCACCTTGCTGAAAACCCCGTGGATGAGGAATATGAACCTTTGAAAACATATTTTCCCGATGAAGAGGTATCGTTCATAGGAGAAGACATTGCAGAATCCTATGATGGTTGGAGAATATTTTTTGATAGAGCGACGAATTTCAGAGGATTTGGCATAGGAGCAGTCTTGGTGTCAGAAACCAGTCAGCATTATCCGGTGTCTGCCAAGCTCAGATTCCCCTGCACCAACAATATGGCCGAGTATGAAGCCTGCATCCTAGGGTTCAAGATGGCTATTTGACATGAACATTCAAGAGCTGCTAATAGTTGGAGATTCAGATTTGCTCATACATCAGGTACGAGAGGAATGGGCAACCAAGAACTCTAAGATACTCCCGTATCAGCATCATATACAGGAGTTGAGAAAGAGGTTCACAAAGACAGAATTCCGACATATTCCCAGAATCCAGAATGAATTCGTTGATGCATTGGCTACCATGTCATCTATGATACAACATCCAGACGAAAACTTCATTGATCCCATTCCAGTAAAAATCCATGATCAGCCGGCTTACTGTGCCAATGTTGAGGAAGAAGCAGACGGAAAACCTTGGTTTCAGGATATCAAGGAATATTTGACAAAGGGAGAATACCTAGAACTTGCAAATCCTATTCAGAAATGCACACTTCGGAGGCTGTCCAATAATTTCTTCCACAGTGGAGGAATCCTGTATAGGAGGACTCCTGATTTGGGACTACTCAGGTGTGTCGACGCAAAGGAAGCATCCAAACTATTAGAAGAAATCCACGCTGGGACCTGCGGTCCACATATGAACGGTTTTGTCTTAGCCATGAAGATACTCCGGGCTGGTCACTTTTGGATGACTATGGAGACGGACTGCATCCAGTATGTCCGAAAATGCCACCGCTGTCAGATACATGCAGACATGATAAAGATACCTTCAAATAAGCTTAATGCAACAAGCTCACCATGGCCTTTCGCCGCCTGGGGAATGGATGTCATTGGACCAATTGAGCCTACCGCTTCCAACGGACACAGATTTATCCTGGTGGCAATCGACTATTTCACCAAGTGGGTCGAAGCAGCATCTTACAGAGCAGTAACTAAGAAAGTCGTGGCAGACTTTGTCCGCGACCGTATTGTTTGTCGATTCGGGATTTCGGAATCAATCATCACTGATAACGGTTCCAACCTCAATAGTGATTTGATGAGAGCCATGTGTGAAACCTTCAAGATCAGACACAAGAATTCTACAGCCTACAGGCCTCAAATGAATGGAGCCGTAGAAGCCGCCAACAAGAATATCAAGAAGATATTGAGGAAAATGATAGAGAAGCATAAGCAATGGCACGAAAAGTTATCATTTGCTCTGTTGGGGTATCGCACCACAGTCCGCACATCAACTGGGCAACCCCCTATATGCTGGTTTATGGTACGGAAGCCGTCATTCCCGCCGAGGTGGAAATTCCTTCCTTAAGAACCATACAGGAAGCTGAACTCGACGATGCAGAATGGGTGAAGAGTCGTTACGAGCAACTAGCTCTTATAGATGGGAAAAGAATGAATGTAGTATGTCATGGTCAGCTTTATCAAAACAGAATGTCCAGAGCCTTCAACAAAAGAGTTCAAGAAAATTTTTCCGCATCAAGATGAAGCCAAAGGGAAATTCTCTCCCAACTGGCAAGGTCCATACATGGTTCACCGGGACCTGACAGGAGGAGCCCTCATACTTGCAGAAATAGACGGAGAAGTTTGGCCGAAGCCGATTAATTCAGACGCAGTCAAACGCTACTATGTGTAATCTTTATGTTTTCCCTATATGATGTAATTGAACTACGTCTGACCTGATTCCTGTTTAAGAGGGGATACGTAGGCAGCCCTATGGGTTCGGTCACAATTCAATAAAAATTTCATTCCCCCCCTCCCCCCGCAATTGGAAACTAGGGCAGAATTTTGAGGAGGACCCTCAAAATTCTGAAGTAATTTCAGCCAATCATCGCAAGCAGCCGTCAGAAGCATCAACCCGTTACACTGGGGCAGAATTTTGAGGAGGACCCTCAAAATTCCGTAGCAAGAGAGGTCGCAATGTCTTGAGCCACGTCACAGTCGTCGGTTCATCTAAAAGTTGTTTCTTAAATATATACTTATGTCATATTTTTACAAATTCATGCATGTTTATTATCGAAATCGCTTTGTTCAGCAACGCTACCCCCAAGGATACATACCGTATCACCAGATCAAAGCCGAACAGGTCAAGCAGAGCCAGCGGGGATGCGAACTAACCTCCCCCCTCTACAAAACTCACGATTTTTCTTTGGATGCAGACACTTGGATTGCGAAAGCATCTGACCTACTATACACTTACGAGACAAACGTTGTTCAGGAATACAACCCTCAGAATTGTTGCACTTACCGACATTTGCTATCCACGTACGCCGATGATATTCTCTATACCGCAATGTTCCCAGCAGTCACAATATCGTAACCTGTTATCAGCTAAGAAACTCTATTACCATTTGCCGTTTTATCTGCATTTTCTGCGTTGCATAAGGCTACCATTCTGCCTTTCGAGACTAAACACTGTCTCCATCTGCATTTTCTGCATTGCATAAGGCCACTATTCTGCCTTCCGAGACTAAACACTGTCTCCATCTGCATTTTCTACATTGCATAAGGCTACCATTCTGCCTTCCGAGACTAAACATTGTCTCCATCTGCATTTTTGCATCTCCTGGGCTGAAAGATCGCCACTTCATGGCTGAAAGATCGCCACCTCATTTGCACTTGCATGGCTGAAAGATCGCTGCCTCATTTACATTCTGCATGGCTGAAAGATCGCCACTTTATTTACATTCTGCATGGCTGAAAGATCGCCGCCTCATTTACATTTTGCATGGCTGAAAGATCGCCACTTTATTTACGTTCTGCATGGTTGAAAGATCGCCGCCTCATTTACATTTGCATGGCTGAAAGATCGCCACCTTATTTTACATTCTGCATGGCCGAAAGATCGCCACCTTATTTACATTCTGCATGGCTGAAAGATCGCCACCTCATTTTACATTTTGCATGGCTGAAAGATCGCCGCCTCATTTACATTCTGCATGGCTGAAAGATCGCCACCTTATTTTACATTCTGCATGGCCGAAAGATCACCACCTTATTTACATTCTGCATGGCTGAAAGATCGCCACCTGATTTTACATTCTGCATGGCTGAAAGATCGCCACTTCATTTATAGTTGCATGGCTGAAAGATCGCCACCTATTGCATCTCATGGGCTGAATGATCGCCAAATAATGCATTTCATAGGCTGAAAGATCGCCAAACTATCCAAAGGCGTCATTGTTCAGANCCAAACTATCCATGGCATGGTGTTCTCGGGCTATGCTAATGGTGCCTCTGAACAATGATGCCTTTGGATAGTTTGGCGATCTTTCAGCCTATGAAAGATCNTCATTCTCATAGCCCGAGAGCATCATTTCATGGCCTGCGAATCCTTTATTATTATACGCTTCGTGGCCCAAGTCATCATGGTCTAAGGACGCCATCCTAACCGTCCAAAGACAACATTCATGGTCCGACGGGAATTTGCATCATGTTCAAATTTACGCACCATATATGCTCGTATTGCTCATTTGCAGGTAAACCAGCGAGTAACGGCCATCTCGGTAGGAGCGATCCTGATCTAGTTCCCGCAGCTTTATCAGACCTTAACCATTCACCCCGTCCTGAATATTGCGTCCGTTCTTGGAAAGTCTCTGTCGGCACATTCCGCCGACAGATCCTGAACTACATATGGCCTGATTCCTGTAAGACCAGGGATATGTAGGCAGATCAGAAGCCAGGGCACGGCCTATGTTTCTTCAAACCATTTCGCTCGGTCAAAATTGTCCATCGTATCTTTACCCGACAACTCTTTCATCCTTCTCGGGTAAAGAGGGGCAGCTGTTGATACCCAATTTTTCCCTATATATTTTAATATGCAAAATATTTTCGAAATAGCATATGTATGCATATATAGGTATGTCCAATGTTTTATTATTTTTTCTTAGTTTTTAAAAGATTTTTAAATCAATTTATTGCCCCATTTTATCCAGAAAAGCCCAATAATTACTCCCAAAATTATCATTTTGGCGATTTATTTATTGGACTCTCATATTTATACTAAAATATAGATAACATAAATTTTGCACATTTTTACAAATTTATTTAGTATTTTAAAAGCTAAATTGCATATAATTGCAATATTAGCCTCTTTTAAGGTTTAATTGTGTTTATAATTATAAAATTGACTCCAGTATTTTTTAATTTGATAATTATGTATTATTAATTATTTTAGTACCTTTAATTTATTTTCAAAAATTATTCTACTATTTTTTGCAAAACAAATAAAGGAAAAATGGCTATTTAAATGTTAGCCCCATTTATTTCAATTTTAGCCTTATTTGAGCCTGATTTTGAACCCCATTTTTAAAACCCAATCACCCAGCCCAAATCCTAGGCCTATCCAACCCACGACCCTTTTTAAACAACCCGCCCGGATTCCCATTCAATCCAGGCTGTTGATCAAAATGATCAACGGCCGCCATTAAACCTTTCCTTTTTTAATTCCCAATTACCCCCAAACCCTAGTCATTTCTCATCTGCAGCCGCCTTCAAACCCCCCTTCTCTCTCAATTATCTCTCAATCCCCTCTCAAACCCTAGCCGCCGCCCTTAACTACCACCTGAAAATCTCACAAATCCATGACTTCCAAAGCCATTAAAGGCCTATATCTACCTCATATGACTCCTACATGCTCGATTATCATAGTTTCAAGGCCAGACTTGAATAAGCTTGGCCCAGACTTTGTTCGTTTTCAGTTCTATGTCTGTTTCCGGTCATCTCCGACTTTGCTCCGGCCAGCCATGGCTATTCAAGCCTGATTCTTGACTTCTCCTGCTTAGACCGATGTTTTTCCAAGCCTTTCTCACCATCTGCGTTTCTTCTGAAACCCTAACCTTTGAGGTTCTTCCGATTCTTTTAGATCTGTTTTAGATCTATGTTTACTCTAAGCTTCTGAACGTTTTTTTTCAAGGTTTCTTTCAAAAATCTACCTTCAGAACCTTTCTCTTTTCGAATTTAGGGTTTTGTTAAGTTATTTCGAAGCTTTCTCTGATTTTTAACGTGTGTCTTTATGTTGTTCTTCTGCTGGAATGTGCATGTTAAAGGTCTTAGTTCCTTTTTGAGATTTTTTGAATTTATTTTGTTAGTATTCTGTCTGATTTACTTGTCTTTCATCTCTGTACTCGACTGATGGTGAAAACCCTAAAATTTGGGGTTCATTCGAGTTCTGAGATTACCTGCTATGTGATTTACTTGTTCGTCATGCTCTGAATTCGATTGGTTTCAAAACCATAATTTGCTTTAGACCTATTCGAGTTGCTTCATTTGTGCTCGACCGAATTTTGAAATCTTTTGTTTCTTTATGTGATTTTGACTTCCAGCTAAACTTTTCTATAAGGTCTTTTCACTTGACCCCTTTGCATGCTATTTGATACTCCCTCCTTTTTTCTATTACTAAGTTACTAAAATCGACTTATGTGACTACCGTGTGCACTAGCTACTGACTCTGTGCTTGCTATTGCATGATGTTTCTCTTTGGCATGAGTTCAGCCTCGCATGCTTAATGTTTATGCACTCTTTTATATGCTAAATTTCCCTCTAAAATGATCTTCAATTTTGGACTTATTTCACACCTCCTTGTGTAATTCTGATTGCACTCGTGTAATTGATTCTTTCCTTGTTTTATTGATTCCCTGTTTCTTGGATCGATTTGAATACCTCCCTTTAGACATTCGATTCTCTTGTCTTTAACTTGGTTTATTCATGGGAACCCATGTTACTCTCCTTAATTCAGTAATTTTGAAATCCTTTACTCCTTGATTTGCTATGTACTGGTTTTCGATTGTCTCCACATTCTGCAACTTTACTTTGTTTTCTTACCTTATTTGGTTAACCGAATATTCCAAAGATTCTTCCCTTAATTAAGCCTCTATGCACTTACCCCTAATTGTCTATTCTATACATGGTGTTCTACTTGATTGCTTTCCTTAAATGCCTTCTGTCCATTACTGTTTAATTGTAACTCCTTAATTAAAGGAAGTCTTATACTGATTTGATTTTAATTGACACATAGTTCCATAATTACTGGTGAACTATGATTTTTGCCTTATTTTCCACCTATTTTCAAACTATAAATACCCTGCTCTTTCATTAACACAAACATACGAACACTCTTAATTTCTGAACTCACACTTATACTCAAAAATATTCTCTCTTGCTACTTGTACTGTGGCCTGTCTTCAAAGTCCGGCTACCTGCTTTTACTGCATTCTTGCTTCTTTGAACTGGTATGTCTTGATTAAGATTTCAGCATCACAACAATATGTTTACTTAATACTTTTGTTTTCTTGTCTTCCTACTGCTTGTGTTTGATTCAGTACTTTATTCTAAGCATGTTGTAATTCCCTTCTGCCTGTTCTGAATCTATTATGCATCCTAAACCCCTACCCCAATGTGTTTGATACTAATAGTTTGTTTGAGGCATGACAGTATTAAGTATTGCTGTCTATGACTCAAACTTGACTCCCCTAGGATCATAACCTCTATGTTACCATTATATGTTGTGTATTCTGGTTGATTTTGTAAGCATGACAGCACTCCCTATTGCTGTGCATGCCCAGAATTAACTAATGCCTAAGTGCATAGGCTCTTTGCAGTTCCCAATCCCTGAACCCCTTTGTGTGAAATTCTTCGCTCTGTAACTGTTTCCCAGCACCCCTTCCCCTCTTCTTTTCTTCCTTAGTTCTTAAAGTTCGTTTTCTTCACTTGCACTCTCTCTTAGACTTAAGTTCTGCCCCCCTCTTGTGAGCCTTGCCTTGGGACCCATTGAGCTCCCTCTAAACTTGGACACTTGAGGGTTGGCACTTCCACACCGCACTTGTCCATATTCTGGTGATACAATTTGGGTGTGAGCACTGCCTGGAGTCCCAATGAGGCTCTTAGGGAGCTCTGACACACTCAAATTGGAGAAAGGCTTTGGATTAATGGACTTTGAGTTGGTTTATCTCATAACTCAGAGAGGAAGTCAAGAATCGGGCTTCCTCAGATTGTACTTTTCTTTGTATTTTTTCTGATGTAATTTATTATTCCGGTTTGTAATAAGTTGTAATAAACATTTGGGGCTGGCTAGTGAAAATGGTGGGGAACAATGCATGCAAGGGTAGAGATCATTCCTATAGGGTGTTTCTAATTTCTGCATATTCAAACTTCACCTAGAAGCCATGCCTATAGGAGTATTTTAATTCTGCATAATTCAAACTGCATTTAGATACCATGTCTACAAGGTTTAACACAAGTTTCTGCATTTAGATACCATGTCTATAAGGTTTAACACAAGATTCTGCATTTAGATGTCATGTCTACAAGGTTTCTGCAATTAGATACCACGTCTAAAAATCAGTAATGCATAGAAATCATGCCTATTGGGATCCTCGAGCAATTCTGATTCATTTTCATTCACGGTGAATGTTAGATATAAGATCCGTAATAAAGAGGCTATAACCAGCAGAACCTGTAACCATTCTTAATTCTTGTGCATTCTGCATCTCTTTTGATAATCTAGGTCCCTCGCTTAGCAATTTTAACAAGCATGCATATAGGACTTTAAGCAATTCATTTCGAGCTTTACTATCTCATCACCTTCTAAAATCAGTAGATATCATGCCTATAAGATTCCGTCTAAACACTTAGGCACGCCTTAGGATAATGATTGTAAATCCGCTTTGTTAATTGCTAGGCAGGCCTGATTCGGACTTCTTATCTGAGTTATGTAATAAACTAAGCGGCCTCAACAATTAACTTCCCTCGTCTTTGGTATTTTTAATCAGACCTAAACAGTACGTGCAAGTCATGCTAATTATATGCTTTCTTTGTTTAAGGAGGTATATATGAGCCTTTGTTTATTTCTATGTGTTTCCCCAAAATATGCAATATGTGTTTTTTTGTATGTCGCCTTAGAATTTTTACCTTTGAAACTCCATATAAGCCTAATATCCTTCCTTTTTTAGGATTAGTAATCCTAAGTGCCTCCGGGACTGATAGGAGTGGGACGGGTAATAGCATGCAATAAGTAATCGATACCAATCCGCGCTTTAAATACCTTAACAGGGTGGGATGGGTAGATATGGATATGATGACCACGCGATAATGTCACGTGTAGCCCCTCATTGAGGAGTGATTACCGGACATTGTGTGGAGTGATCCATATTTTTAATAAACCTAGGACCCCCTCCCTTTATTCTTTATTTCTTTTCTTTAGCATTTTAACTCCTTATTTAAAATCAGCTTTTTCTAATTGTTCTTTCAAACCATTATTTGTTGAAATCCCCTCTTATTTGAGCCTTATTTGCCTGTATGTTAATTGCATCTCAATTCACAATAATTGTCTGGCCGGGAACCACACTAGTGAATTCTGAGGGGTGCCTAACACCTTCCCCTTAGAATAATTTTAAGCCCTTACCCTATCTCTGGTTATTCAAATCAAACTCTTTTGGTGTCCTAATGCACCCTAATCATTAGGTGGCGACTCTTCAATTGCTAACCCAGTTCCCAAAAGGAATGAGTTGCCCCTCCAAATGTCATAAACCTGATTTCGCGAGAAAAAGGGGGCGCGACAAAAGGTATGATAATGGGAATTCTAGTTTTTTTCACTTATGGAAACTGTATGGTTACAAATGAAAGTTCTAGAAACCTTATTTTTAAAGGAAAAAGGCAAAAAAATATTTATAAAGCTTACATTATTTTTTCACCTGAATGAACTATCATGTCTTAGTGCACTTAAGACTGATTCTTTCCTGTAGCATAAGAGGCTAGGACATGTTAGTTTTTCTATATTGAACAAACTTATCACTAAAGAACTGGTCCTTGGCTTGCAAAAATCAAAATTCCAGGAAGAAAAAATTTGTTATGCTTGTGCTAAAGGTAAACAGGTTAGATCATCCTTCAAATCAAAAAAAGTGATGAGTACCTCTTGACCTCTCGAACTACTGCACATGGATTTATACGGATCCAAATCAATTCCTCAATCCTTTTGAGCTGAAGCTGTGAAAACTTTATGTTATATTATAAATAGGTGTATCATTAGGACAATAATTGATAAGACTCCTATGTATTACTTAAGTACAGAAACCAAACATAACTCACATAAGAGTCTGTAATCCCGGTTGGTCGTTTTGAGCGTTAGCATTCTGTTTGATGGTTTGAGGCTTTGAGTAGGTTCACATGAGGTATTATAACTTTGTTCTATGGATGGTTTTGATTTTTGGGAAGTTCAGAATTGATTTGGAAGAGTAATTCTCAATTTGGTAGCTTTAAGTTTGAAGAGTTAACCAAGGTTTGACTTTTGAGTAAATGATCTCAGAATCAAAATTTGATGGTTTCTATAAGTTACCATCTTTTATTTTTGACCTGGGCATAAATTCGGATTCGAATATGGATCTTCCTAGATGGGTTTGGCTCAATTCATCAAAAGTTAGAAATTTGAAAAATTAGAGAGTTCATAGGTTTGTCCGGGAGTTGAATTTGGTGCTATCAGGCTCCTATTGTGAATTTGAGACATTGTATAGGTTTGTTTTGTTGATTGGAACTTGTGTGCAAAGTGTGATTGAGATCCACAATGTTTAAGTGTGATTCAGGCACGTTCAGCATATGTTAGAAGGTTTGAAATATAAGAGAATAATTTTGATCTTCGGTTATTGGTTTTGATGTTAATCGTACTGTCTTGAGTCTATGAGTAAGTTTGATTAAGGATTTGGACTTGTTGGTATGATTGGGTGAGCTCCCGAGGGCCTGTGGTCTGAGTCGGGGTGGTTTCAGATCTTTTTGGATGAGTTTTGTATTGTTGATTTTCTGGTGTTCTGATGAACTTTATGATCGCGTAAGGCTAGACGCGATCGTGTAGAGTAATTTGTTGCTGGAAGTTGTTAATCGTGTTTGATGATGGTGTACCACATTCATGTAATGTTGGGCAGGCTGGTTGACCGCGTTTGCGTGTGGTGATCGCATTCGTGAAGCTGAGCAGGTGGGACGGACATTAGGTTTTTGCATTCATGTTATTTGGATTGCATTCGTGTTGCATTGGAGCTGTTGCGTATCTCCTTCGCGGTTGTGTATTTGTGTTTGCATATAAGGGTTAGTGATATTGGTCGCTTTTGGGCTTTGCAATCATGGGGGTCCTTGTCGCGATATCGAAGGGTACCCCTAGGCAGACCTTTTAAGTTATGTATTTTGGGACTTTGAACTCATGTCTCATATTTTGAACCATATACTTTGAGCGAGGTGATTTCTCAGGAATATTTTCACACAAGATTTTGGGGTAAATGATTTTTACTCATTTTTAGTATTATTTCATGAATCTACAAGAATCGTTAACATCTAAAATATGGAATTTTGAGATGAAATTTGGGGTTTTGCCTACACTTTAAGAGAGTGTATTTTGAGGAATTAGTACCGATTTGGGTTTTGGAATATAATAATATATTTGGACTAGGCAGGTTATGGTTCATCGTATTTTGGCATTTGTTCTAAGTCTCAAGCGCGCAAGACCGGGATTTACTTTTATTGAATTTTGGGGAATTCTTCAAAGGTTGAGGCTTTATTGATTGGAATTACTTCCAATATCATTGGTTGACTTCCTTGATTGATGGTTGGCTAGATTCGAGCCGGTTATAGGTGATTTCTCAAGGAAATGTAATTTTTGATCTTTGGACTAGCCCGGACGAGGTAAGTGTCTTGCCTAACTTTGGTTGAGGGAATTGGTCCCACTAATTGATAATGTTGCTACATGCGGGGGTGATGTATATATGAGGTGACGAGCGTATATAAATGTGCCATGGGTATCATGATCATGGTAGATCCTAGATTACTCTATGCCTTGTTTGGTTGTGTGTTCTACTTAATTGTATGTGTTATTCAATTGATTGACTGCGTGACAACAATAAATCATGCTATAGTACTGTTGAGTCTATTGGTACCTATAACACTCAAAAGGTCACTCAGCCTCAAATGTTCTCCCATATCATACTTGGTGATAAGTTGACAATGTCAAATGACGCATACTCTAATTGTGTAGTGTCAATAGCCTTGACACACACCAAAGGTTAATCTTGATACTTATTGGGTACCGATTGTGGCGTACTCATACTAAATTTCTGCATATTTTTATGCAGATCCAGTTGTTGGAGGCAGCGGCCCTAGGGAGTGAATGCTTATACTGGTCACGAGAATTCAAGGTAGAGCTGCATGACCGTCACAGTCCCTGGGATTCCCATCCTTACATCTATGCTATTATTTTCATATCCGAATAGTATTGTATTTTGAGACATCCTTATGTAGTCAGTTAGAGCTCATGACTCTATACTACCTAGTTCTGGGGAGATGTATTGAGCATTGCCATTTTGGTTGGTGTTAACTCTATTTCCTCTTTTATATCAAATTATGTCTTATTATATCATGTTTTGTTGAATTAATACTGTTAAGTGATAGGCTTACATAATTTCAGAGACTAGGTTTCATCATGATCCCTATGATGGGATTTGGGTTGTGACGCAAACCTTGGTCAACTCTTCTAATTTTAAGCTTCTAAATAGAGAATTATTTTATTAAATCAATTCCAAACCCTGTGAACATTAAAACCAACCATATACACAAGTCATAATACATCATATGAAGCTACTTAAGGTCTTAAACTACCAAACAAAATACTAAAGCTCAAAACGACCGGTCGGGTATCGTTACATTCTCCTCCACTTAAACATATGTTCATCCTCGAACGTGCCAAGAGTCATTCCAAAGCCGTGCAATCACTTTATAGCTCATAGTACACATAACCATGGGTGATCTCACATCACCTCAAACCACGCAGAATCTGAATTATAGATTCTTCCATCAACCTTGACTCACAATCCTTAGAACCAAATTCCAACATCCGTAACTTCATCTTAGCTCCGATTCTTCCATATATTCATTGTATAATATTAGCTGCTCAATACCAAACCCAATATCATTGATATACCTCATATAAAATAGAACAATTTTTTAAACCTTCACAATATTGTTATAGAGTCCTCTAACTTAACAAGTACCACTACTAAAATTTGAGCTAACTAATGACCTTCTGCCTCCAAAATAATTTCAGATCCAGTAACCTCGTCTCAACCTGCACAAACTGCCCGACCGACAGGACACACCAAATGCCATCTTAAATCACATACAATGTAATCCATACACCAAACAAGCAGTAACTCAAATGTAGCCGATAACAAAAAGAGAACCAAATGGGAGAACTATCCAACAAGCATGATGGATACAATCACAAAAGAACAATGTTATGAATCCATCCCACTAGGTAGAAATAAAACACACAGAGTGCATAAGAAATTGTATCCAACATAACGTTGCAATGGCGTGCGACTCGATCCGATCATCATAACGCTCTATGTAGAAATACTTATGGAGTAAAAATCCTCATGCTCACCAAACACATGTGTATCAACAACAAGAACATACCGGTATAAACACAACCACAGGAGACGTATAGCATAGGGCGCTACGAAAAGGCAAGCACAACTCAGGTGCAATAAACAAATCAATATCTCAAGCGACATCTCGTCATATAACACCACGAGGCCTAAGTAGGACCATGTTAGTGGAAAATAAATTAGCCTCACAATCCATCATAGAATACGGGAGTAACACATGAAACATATCATGGAATAACATCCATTCAACTCGATGACACACCATAGAAAAAGTTGCGCTGCATAAGCAAATCCTCATTTGGCCTACCAATAAGCAGCCAAACTGATTAAGATCATTCTAAAATAGGTAGACAACCTCTTAAAATTCACCATGATCTCATCCATATTGCATATATTGTAAAGTGTTTTACTAGTGAGTATTAGAAGACTTGAACCTCATCACTACTTCATCGAGGTTATTCTTGATACTTACTAGTTACTGATTGTGGTGTACTCACACTATACTTTTGTATATTTCTGTGCAGATCTAGGTGTTGGAGGCAGTGGCCCTAGGAGTGAGTGCTTATATTGGTCGCAAGGATTCAAGGTAGAGCTGCATGACTATCGCAGTCCCTTGAAGTCCCATCCTTACATTTATATTGTTGTTTTCATATCCGAACAACATTGTATTTTGAGACATCCTTATATATTCATTTAGAGCTCATAACTCTGTACTACTTAGTTCTAGGGAGATGTATTGAGTATTGCCATTTTGGTCAATGTTAACTATTTTTCCGCTTTTATATCAAATTTTGTCTTATTATATCATATTTTGTTGATTTAATATTGTTAAGTGATTGGTTTACCTAATTTTAAAGACTATGTAACATCACGAATCCTTTGGTGGGATTTGGGTCATGACAAGTTGGTATCCGAGCTCTAGGTTGATATGTTCTACGAGTCATGAGAAAGTTTAGTAGAGTCTTGTGAATCGGTACAGAGACGTCTGTATCATCTTCAAGAGGCTACTGAACTGTTAGAAAACGTCACCTATTTTCATTCTTTATCATGCTGATTGATTGTTCTGAATTTTGAATCTTCGCTCTTTTATTCTCTCACACATGGTGAGGGAAAATTCTACTGGATTAGCTGACCAGGAGCCAGCACCCTATGCTAGAGTCGCGAGATGTCGGGGCCGAGGTAGAGGTCGGGAATGTGCCGCAGCTAGAGTAGCAATGGTGGAGCCACCTGTAGCTCTAGTCGAGGAGCAGAAGCATGATCATGTTAAGCAGGCGGGACTCACTGTGGCACCTGAGGGGCCTATTGCTACATCGGGGCTCTAGGAGACCTTGGCAAACATCATGAGTATGTTTGGAAGTTTGGCCCAGACAGGGTTGATTCCAGTTGCACCAGGTAATTCATAGTCTAGGGGAGTAGCTCAAACTCCCGCTGTGCATTCACTAGAGCAGCTAGCTCATGCATATCATACACCGGGTGTTGTGCTAGTGCAACTAGTAATTACAGTTCAGCCCGAGGTAGGTCCAGTTGTGTCGGCTAAGGGGTAGAACAGCTTGGAGAGGTTTTAGAAATTTCAACCTCCTTAGTAGAGTGGAGGGGCTTCTGAGGATGCACGGGATTTCTTGGATCAGTGTCATGGCATTCTGCATACCAAGGGTTTTGTGTAGTCGAGCGGGGTTGACCTTACTACTTTTAGTTAACAGGGATGGCATACAGATGGTGGCAGACTTATGAGGCGAGTAGGCCAGCTAGCGTATCACCACTTACTTGATCCTAGTTCTCCGATCTTTCATTGAGGGTGTTTATTCCATAGACCCACGGGGATGTCTTGAGTAGTGAAGTTGAGCATTTGCGCTAGGGGATGACTGTTCCCGAGTATGCTATGAGGTTTATAGAGTTATCTCATCATGATCTTTCCTTGGTTTCCACTAATAAAGAGAGTCTGTAGATTTATTGAGGGACTCGCCTATAGCCTTAGATTTAGGATGGTAGGGGAGATTGAGATGGAGAATTTATTTCATCAGGTTTTGGAGATATCTAGGAGGATATAGCGTATCCGCGTGGAGGAGAGGGAGGATAGGAAGGCTATGAAGCCTCATGGTCCTAGAGGATTTAGTGGTTTCTACATTATACCTTAGACTTGTCATAGAAGAGGCTTTTTCATTCGTCCAGTGCAGTCTAAACTTTAGGTTTCCCGTAGTGCTCCAGCTAGCCATAGGTTTCAGAGCACTCGTACTAAACAACAATATTTTCGTGCACCTTCTGCCTAGGGTTCCTGCAACGCTTATTCCAGTCGTCTGGGGCAGACTCAGTACAGTAGCCACGCTCATAGAGAAGTTGTTCTGAGTGTGGTGATACTAGGAACGTTGTGAGAGATTGTCCCAGACTTCGGATGGGTAGACCTTAATAGGGCAATCAGGCTATGGTTCCCGCTCCAGTTGCTTTTCCACTTGTACATCCAGCTAGAGATGGAGCACAGACGGGTAGAGGTCATCCTAGAGGGGAGGCCAGACTCGTTGTTATGTTTTCCTAGGTATAAGTGATGTAGTTGCATCAGATGTAGTTATTACATGTATTGTTCCGGTCTGTCATAGAGATGCATTAGTTTTATTTGATCTGAGTTCTACCTAGTCGTATGTGTCATCATACGTTGCTTCATATTTGCATATGTCTTG
This sequence comes from Nicotiana attenuata, assembly GCF_001879085.1. NCBI lineage: Eukaryota > Viridiplantae > Streptophyta > Magnoliopsida > Solanales > Solanaceae > Nicotiana > Nicotiana attenuata. The sequence goes on from NW_017671162.1 coordinate 311,578, forward strand.
TGATTCTACAGATACTCTTATTTATGTGTCTACACCCGTTGGGAATTCTATTGTGGTGGACCATGTCTATCATTCTTGTTTGATCACTATTGGAAGCTACGAGACTAGGGTTGATATTCTGTTGCTTAATATGGTGGATTTTGATGTTATTTTGGGTATGAATTGGTTATCTCTGTATCATGCTATTCTTGATTGCCAGGCTAAGACCATGACATTGGCTATGCCGGGTTGCCGAAGTTTGTGTGGAGAGGTTCCTTGGGTCATATTCCTAGTAGGGTGGTATCTTTCATGAAGGCTCAACGGATGATTGAGAATGGGTGTTTGGCATACTTAGACTTTGTTAGAGTTGTGAGTGCTAATACCCCCATGGTTGATTCAGTCCCGTGGTGTGGTAGTTTCCAAATGTTTTCCCTGTAGACCTACCGGCCATGCCACCCGATAGGGGCATTGATTTTGGTATTGATTTGGCTCTAATCCATTGTATCGCATGGCTCCAACAGAGTTGAAGGGATTAAAGGAACGGCTGCAGGAACTGTAGAAAAAGCTTTCATGAGGCCGAGTGTGTCTCCTTGGGGTGCTCTAGTTCTATTTGTGAAGAAGAAAAACGGTTCCATGAGAATGTGCATTGACAACATGCAATTGAACAAGGTTACTATCAAGAACAAGGTTCAATTGTCTCGTATTAATGATTTATTTTATCAGATTTAGGGTGCTAGGATATTCTCGAAGATTGACATGAGGTCGGGGTACCATCAGTTGAAGAATAGGGCTTCAAACATTCCTTAGGCAGCCTTCAGGACCCCTTATGGGCATTATGGATTCCTTCGGCATTGTTTTTGTTGATGATATATTGGTGTATTCGCGTAGTCGGGAGGAGCATGGTAAGAATTTGAGGATCGTGCTCCAAACTTTGAGGGAGAAAAAGTTATATGCTAAGTTCTCTAAGTGCTAGTCCTGTTTAGACTCGGTGGCATTCTTGGGTCATGTGGTATCTAGTGATGGGATTAATGTGGACATGAAGAAGATTAAGGCAGTTCAGAGTTGGCCCATACCTTTTACCGCTACTGAGATCAGGAGTTTCCTAGGTTTGACTGGTTACTATCGCAATTTTGTGGAGAGTTTCTCATTTGTTGAAGCTCCATTAACTAGGTTGACTTAGAAGGGTGCTTCGTTCAAATTGTCTGATGAGTGTAAGGAGAGCTTTTAGAAGCTCAAGACGGCTTTGACTATAGTTGCAGTTTTGGTTTTGCCTTCGGGATCAGCGGGTTCATATACAGTCTACTGTAATGCTTCATGGTTTGAATTGGGTGTGTGTTGATGCAGTACTGTAGGGTAATTGCCTATGCATCACGTCAACTGAAGCCCCATGAGAAGAACTATCCGGTGCATGATTTGGAGTTAGTAACTATTGTGCATGCGCTCAAGATTTGGAGACACTACTTATATGGTGTGTCTTGTGAGGTATATACGGATCATTGAAGTCTCCAACATCTGTTTAAATAGAAAGATTTGAATTTGAGGTAGTAGAGATGTTTGGAGCTATTGAACGACAATATTATCACCATTCTTTATCATGGAGCGGAGGCCAATGTGGTAGCCGACGCCTTGAGTAGGAAGGCGAATAGTATAAAGCGTCTTGCTTTTATTCCAGTTGGGGAGAGGCCTTTGGCTATGGATGTTCATGCTTTGGCCAACAGGCTCTTGAGATTGGATATTTTGGTGCCTAGCAGAGTCCTTGCTTGTGTTGTACCACAGTCAACCTTGTTTGAGCACAACAAGGCTCGTCAGTATGACGATCCTATTTGCTTGTCTTTAAGGACATGGTGCATCGATTGGTGCCAAGGAGTTGAAAATTTGTGATGATGGTGAGGTGCAACTTTAGGGCTGGATTTGTGTTCCTAATGTAGATTGGTTGTGAGAGTTGATTCTTGAGGGGACTTATAGTTCACGGTACTCCATTCATCCGGGTGCCGCAAAGATGTACTGGGATTTGAGGCAGCATTATTGGTGTCGCAGGATGAAGAAAGACATTATTGGATATGTTGCTCGGTGTTTGACTTGTCAGCAAGTCAAGTATGAACATCAGAGACCTGGTGGTTTGCTTTACAAGATGGACATATCGTAGTAGAAATGGAGTGTATCATCATGAACTTCGTGGTAGGTTTGCCACGAACATTGAGGAGATTTGACGTAGTTTGGGTCATTGCGGATAGATTGACCAAGTTTACACAGTTCACTGGAGTCACGAGTTCCTAAACTTCGTAGCAGTTGGCTAAGACAACACCTAGGAGGATTTTCGCCTGCATGGTGTAACTATTTTTATAATCTTGGATCAAGGTACTCAGTTTACTTCACATTTTTGGAGACTGGTTCATCATGAGTTGGGCATGCAGGTTGAGTTGAGCACTGCATTTCACCCTTAGACAAACAGGGAGCCCGAGCAGACCATTCAGATTTTGGAGGATATGATGAGGGCATGCACTATTGATATTAGAGGTCAATAGGACAAGTTTCTACCTTTATCGGAGTTTTCCTACAACAATAGCTACCATTTGAGCATCCAGATGGCTCTGTATGAGGCATTATATGGGAGGAAATGTCGTTCTCCTGTTGGTTTGAGCCTGGCAAAGCTAGGCTATTGGAAAAATATTTGGTTTGTGATGCTTTGGAGAAGGTTAAATTGATTCAGGATAGGCTTCATACAGCGCTATCCAGGCATAAGAGTTATATAGATAGGAAGGCTCATGATGTAGAATTCATGGTAGGTGAGAGGGTTCTACTCAGAGTTTCGCCCATGAAGGTTGTGATGAGGTTCTGGAAGAAGACCTATTGAGCCCTCAGTGTATTGGTCTTTTCGAGGTGTTGGAGAGAGTTAGTGAGGTGGGCTACAAACTTTCTTTACCACCAAGCTTATCAAAAGTTTGTCACGTCCCGACCTTTGGGAGTCGGATCGGAACTCAACCGAGATATCCCAGTCGAGCAAGCCTACTTGACGCCTATTACCCAACCTTGCCCGTGAATGATTCGGGAATAAATCACAAGAGTTAGACAAATGAGAGGAAAGATGTACAACACAAATTCTCATTACTTAAAGGAGCTTCTTTGATAATTACAAAAATATTACAAGTCTATAGTAGAAGTGGAAACATCCGACAAAATGACATTTTTAGTTTGTTTTTCCCCGTACAAGACACGGCCCACAGTATGTCTACAGAGCCTCTAAATAAACGTTAGTGCAATATGGATGTTCCGGTGACAAGGTCCCTCTATACCTCAAAAATATAATGTACAAGAAACAAAAAGACATAAGGTCCCGATTTGGAGTAGGTCACACCGAATCAGTTGCGAAGAGGGTACACCTATAAAGAACCTAGACCACTTTCTAAGGAACCACTTGCATCCATTAAAGATGCAGCGCCCCCGACAGAAGGGATATTAGTACATATGTAATAGTACTAGTATATAAAGCTATGTACCCTTATATGGAGTGGAATGCCAACGTAAGAAGAGAGAAACATGGAAGCAGTAAGAAAATCAATAATATTTAAATGGCAAGATAAAACAAAAACAATTTTCAAATAAGCATTAAAGCCTTGGTGACATAAGGATGCTCCCAATTTTCAGACAATTTTCACCGACCCACTCTTGGTGACATAACGATGCTCCCAAAAACATATAACATAAAGCCTTTCATGAAAGCCTTTTTCTTTTCATTGTCCCTTGGGACATGCATTACATCATCATTCTCATTTTGGCAAATGGCCATTTTTTATTTTCATGCTTTCACTTCCTTTACTTGCCATGGGTCATCATAAAACATAAAGGCATTTAAAACATGGGAAATCAAGGTTACAATTACATGAGTACATGACATCTTAAAAATACTTAAATAATTTTCACAAGGAAGGCATAGCAACTTCAATTGAAACACGAATTGAATTCATAGACATTTTCTAAATCAATAACATTTGTAGTTTCTTTCAAGGAGAGTGTAAGCATAGTAATTGAAGCAAGACTTGAGCATATAGACATTTAATAAATCATTTGTTTAAGGCAATCTAACACGATAGTAATTGGTACTTTGAGCAACCATACTTGGAGTTCATAATGAGGTTTTGGAATCCAGTTCTACGAAGGCGGAGGTTTAGCCAACATACCGTAATTAAGCTTTCCATAGGATCAATACAATGTTCCACTACTCTTAGCAACAAAATCTATAGCAACAAAATCAAATCGAACCATTAGTAGAAAGGTGTTCTTAGTCTTGGCCAAATAGGAATTTCATCAAATACATAGTGTGCATACTTGACTACAACTCCCAGCAATAGGATTTATTCACCCCACACCCGATCCCCAAGTCAACAATTTACCCATAATAGTTCAAAAACCTCCATACTTCCTCCATTTTGGCACATGCATGCCCAACGACTTACTCCCAACTCATGAATGCTTTGGGGCAAAATCTTACACAGCTAGTTGAAATCCTTGTGCATATCTTCCTTGAATCTCCAAGATTGAGCAAGGAATTAATGAGAAAAACTTGGAGTTTCTCCCTCTCTAAAAATGATCTGATTCTCTCTCTAAAACAAGTCCTTAAGCCTTTTTATTAAAATAGGGTCGGGTTAGAAAATCCCCAAAAATATGCCCCAATATAAAATTCGTGATCGCAGAATGCACCGTGAGAAGGCTATACGGTCTGCGAAATGGACTGCAAAATGATCCTCTAAATCAGGTTTGGGTCTGGTCAAGTTTGCGACGGATCCACTTTCAGCGGAACGATTCTGTGGTACACACATTGGACTGCGAAGTCCTATGCCAAAAACTCTCATGGTAATTATGCGAGTGATATTCGATTTGCAGAATGGCTATGCGGGTTGCATAACCCGCGGCGAAATGACCCTCAAAACTAAGTTGCTTCCGGCTCTATCCGTGATGATTTTGCGGTTATAGAAACCGATCCACGGTCCGCATAATTAACTGTAGAATTGCCATTTTTTTCAAATTCCTCTACCTACTTCATGATGCATTGCATAGTCCACAAATTTGTATTTCTCGCCGCGAGAACTATCTATACCCTTCCGAATACATTAACTTTATTTTGGCACTATAAAACCTTAAATCCTTAGAAAACTTTTAAAGGGTCTTACATCCTCTCCCACCTAGGATAATTCATCCTCGAATGAGAGTTAGAGTCCGCCATAGACACCCAACATGACATAACTTTTCATTCACACACCAAAAGCTCCAAATTTGGCTAACTCACCAAATTTCCAGAAATTCCGGCATAGTTTTCCCTGTAATTGGGTCTATGCACCTGTTAGAGAGCCATAGAAACAAACCCTAAAAACATATTTATAACACAACTCCACATCATAACCTGAAAACAACACCAACCATAACATTATAAGTATTACATTGCCAAAAAGGGGCATCTTAGCATAAACTGTACAAGTTTGAACATAACTCGTAGAAAGTAAATTTATGATATTCTTTTAAACACAACCACTTGGTTATACAAACAAGTGGGGATATTTCCTCTTCATATCTTCCTCGGCCTCCTAGATGGACTCAAACAAGTGAGGCAATCTCTTTATTTCTCACTTTCGAACTTGTCTATCAGGGATGGCAACAGGAATCTCCTCATAAGTCAATTCTTCATTAACATCAATAGCCTCCACTGGGACGATGAGTGACGGATCTCTAATCACCTTCTTCAACATGGACAAATTAAACACCGGTTACACTAAAGAGATCTCTGGAGGTAACTCGAGCCTATAAGCCACTTGACCAGCCCTTTGCAAGATTCTTTATGGTCTGACATACCTTGGAACCAATTTCCTTTCTTTCCAAATTGCATTATTCCCTTCATGCAGGAAACTTTCAAGAACACCCAATCATCCTCTTTGAACTCCATATCTCTGCGATGCAAACCCGAGTAGGACTTCTGGCCACTCTAAGCGGTTTTCAGCCACTCCTTAGTAATATTGACCTTCTCCACAACCTGATGCATGAGGTCTGGCCCTATCAATTTAGCTTCTCCGACTTCTAACCAACCAATGGGAGATCTACATCTCCTGCCATATAGAGCTTCAAATGGTGCCATTTGAATGATGGCATGATAGTTGTTGTTATACGGAAATTCTATGAGCGAAAAATGATCATCCTAGCTACCCTTGAATTCAAGAACACAAGAACACAATATATCCTCAAGTGTCTGTATAGTCCACTCTGCTTGCTCGTCAGTATGTGGATGGAAAGCGATACTAAGATTCACATGTGTACCCAAACCATACTGAAATTTTTGCCAAAAGTTAGCAGTGAACTGTGCCCCTCGATCTGAGATGATGGAAATTGGAGTGCCATGCAATTTGACTATTTCCTTGATATACAACTAAGCATAATATTCTGCTGTGTTGGTATCCTTAATAGGCAAGAAATATGCTGATTTTGTGAGTTGATCCACAATCACCCAAATCGAGTAAAACTTACGAGGCGTGTGAGGTAAACCTACCACAAAGTCCATGTTGATCATCTCCCACTTCCATATTGGAATTTCTATATTCTGTGCCAAACCACCAGGCCTCTGATGCTTAAATTTCACTTACTAGCAATTCGGGGATCTAGCCACAAAGTACGTTATATCCACTTTAATGTCATTCCACTAGTACACCTCCTTGAGATCATGGTACATCTTCGTAGGGCCTGGGTGTATGGAATACTTGGAGCTATGAGCCTCAATCATGATTCTCTCCTGGAGACCATCCACATTCAGAAAACACAATTGCCCTTGGTACCTTAGTGTACCATCATTCGTGCCAAGAGAAAAAGCCATGGCATTGTGTTTCTGAATCCCCTCCTTCAATTGCACCAAAAATGGATCATCATATTTTTCTCCTTGACCTCCACCACTAGCGTTGAGTGGGCTCTATTTTTCATGATCACCCTACCTTCGCTAGAGTTTGCAATTCGGACTACAAAATTAGCCAAACGGTGAACTTCCTTGGCCATCGTCCTTTGATGTGCTTCCCAGTTAGCCAAACTACCGATATATTTCTGGCTAAGAGCATCTGCCACAATATTAGCTTTTCCTGGATTACAGAGAATGTCGATGCCGTAGTCCTTGAGTAACTCAAGCCATCTTCTTTGCCTTAGATTCAAGTCCTTCTGCCCAAAGATATATTAAAGACTCTTATGGTCCATGAATATGTCTACATGGACCCCATACAAATAATGATGCCAAATCTTCAATGAAAATACCACCGCCTCCGGCTCTAAGTCAGGTGTTGGATAAATCTTCTCATGGTTCTTGAGTTGCGTAGAAGAATAAGTGATTACCTTGCCATGTTTCATTAATACAAACCCGAGTCCAACCCTTGAAGCATCACAATATACAACAAACCCATTTGTACCTTCTGGTAAGGTCAACGCCAGTGCCATGGTCAACCTTGACTTCAACTCCTGAAGCTCTTTTCACAAGCATATGACCATTGGGATTCGGTTGCATGTTGCGTCAATTTAGTCAATGGAGAGGCACAAAAAGAGAGCCCCTCCACGATCCTCCTATAATACCCAACTAAGCCCATGAAACTGCGAATCTTTGTTAGGGTTGTAGGTCTAGTCCAATTCTTCACAGGTGCAATCTTTTGAGGATCAACCTTGATTCCCTCACTAGAGACAATATGACGCAAGAAAGTGACAGGCTCGATCCAAAATTTGCATTTCAAAAGCTTCGCATATAACTTGTGCTGATATAGAGTTCGCAAAACTGCCCTGAGATGATTAGAATGGTCCTCTCGACTTCGTAAATATAAAAGGATGTCATCAATGAACACTATCACAAAAGAGTCGAGGAAAGGCACGAAGACTCGAATCATAAGATCCATGAAAGCTGCAGGAGCATTCGTTAGCGTAAATGACATTAGTAGAAATTCAAAGTGCCCATACCGAGTCCTGAAAGCTATATTCTAAATATCGTGCTCCCCACTCTTCAATAGGTATTATCTTGGTCTTAAATCAAACTTGGAGAAGTACTTAGCACCCTGCAACTGATCAAACATGTAATCTATCCTTGATAACGGGTACTTATTTTTGATTGTGACGTTGTTGAGCTACCGATAGTCGATGCACATCCTTAATGACCCATCTTTCTTCCTAACAAAAAGAACCGGTGCGCCCCAAGAATACACTCGGTTAGATGAAACCCTTCTCTAGCAAGTCTTTCAACTGCTCCTTTAGTTCCTTTAATTCTGTCGGAGCCACTCCAAAAGTGCAAATTGATATATGTTGCATGCCTGGCAATACATCAATCCCAGAATCAATCTCCCTGCTTGGTGGCACTCCGTGAAGCTCATCACGAAAAACCTCTAGAAATTCACTCACAACATGTAGGGACTGAAGTGTCGGTGCCTCAACATCAGCGTCCGTGACTCGGACCAAATGGTAGATACATCCCTTGTTGATCATCTTCGCAGCCTTAAGGACATCCACTCAAAGGTTTGCTCGTTTGGGAACTCAAACCTAACGGTCCTGGTTCGGCAATCAAACTTCGCAAAACACGAGTAAAGCCAGTCCATCCGTATTATCACGTCAAAATCCCCTATCGCTAATTTGATGAGGTCAGCTGTGGTGTCTCAATCTCACATGGTGGCAATACAGTCCTTATAAACCCGTGTAGCCATAATAGATTCACCAACTGGAGTAGATATAGAGAATAGTTCACAAAGCTATTCCGCTTCTATCCATAATTCCATAGCAACGTAAGGAGTAGCATACGATAATGTAGAACCAGGATTTATAAGAGCATACACATCATGAGATTGGATGGTATGACGACATCTGGAGATGCCTCTGAACTCTGGCATCCCCTCAAAGTATAGAACCTACTAGGTCCTTGCAAACCTGTGCACCACCTCTAGCTGCACCACGCTTTACGAGTGTCGACCTCGAGCCAGAGAGGGCGCTATGAAAGTAGTAGTTTCTGAACTGGATGGCTATACCACACCTCTACTAGCATTCTTATGGGACGAATGGCAGTCTCTCTAAATATTCCCCCTATGACCAACCCATAGCATACGGGAAGGATCATGCGGTAGACTCCCGAGTGCATCTTCCCACACCTAGGGCATGAGGGCCTCTGTTGCGGTTAGAATCTCCCGCTTGACTTAACCTACTGATCCATGTTCCCCTAACTAGGCCTGAAATGACCCCACTGCTATTGAGTAAGCCTTGATGGTGGTTCACTGGCTGAAGACTGAGCAAAAGACTGGGACCATCCAGCTGACCCTTTCCTGAACATTTCTACTTCTTTCAGGCGATAGGAGGCAAATCCAATGCTTCTATCTCAGTGGCATGCATAACCCGAAAAGTCTTGTGCATCTCATCAATAAGATTTTGTGGGTCCTCATTGTGTTTCGTACCTGTGAACACCGGAGGATCCAACTGAAGGAAACTGTTCACCCTGGAACTAGTTGAATCCCCTAGTGACAAGAGGAAATAGGTGTAGCATTCAATCTTTGATTAGCACTTGGGAAGGATCCGCCCCTCCGGAGTTTAACATACCAGTAGTGAGCGCAGGCACTATGATATATATACATGTGCTTTGGTGAGGGGCATTGATGCCAGGCACCCCTACAATGCTGAGTAATTGTGCGTGTGTGTGTGTGTGTGTGATGAGTTGGGCATTTGAGACAAACAGCATGATTATGTTGAGAGTTAGAGTAACTGAGGATACCACCGTGAAAATATTCACTTGATATGCATACTCGACATCTAGGATTAGAGATGTATCATTTCTCATGCTAGCTATTAATTGAAATGTTCTTATCAGGATTTATTTGTTAAACTTGAAAGCATGTATAAATTCTTGTAATGTGAACGATTTGACTATGATAATTTCATTGAATTATTTATTGTTATTGTCATCGTTATATCTGTGTTGTTCTTAATATTGGTTTTTAACTGTCTTCTTCTAAGCTCGTCAGTGCTTTCAGCCTAAGGTTAGTTCTGTTACTTATTGAACACATAGAGTCGGTTGTACTCATACTACATTCTGCACTTCATGTGCAGATCTAGGTACATCTGGACATGGTGATTGCTAGGGCCATGTTGGTACCAACATTCGGAGGCTTCGAGGTAGCTATTATGATGTCAATAGACCTTGAATCTCTTTCCTTTATTTCCCTTATTACTATTATATTGTACAGATAGTTGTACTAAGGTTTTGGTTTATATTTTGATACTCAGTAGTACTCATGTACTCATTGACACCAGATTTTGGGATAGATGTAGCAGTCTTGTTATTGTTTTCGTTAGATAATTGTGATATTTCCGTTATTGTCCATCAAAACATGTTTATTCAAATGCTTAGTTATTATGTGACTGTTGACTTGCCTGGCAAATAGTGTTAGGCTCCGTCCCGACACAACTAGGAGTTGGGTCGTGACATACGAGAATCATGTCTTATAATTGAATTACGAATGTTGGAGATTGGGTTCTAAGGTTTGTGGACTAAGGTGGAAGAAAGAATCTTCGATTAGGTAGTGTTTAAGGGCTTATATGGATTGAGGTGACGTGGTATCACCCATGTGTATGTGTATGGTGAGTTTATACAGTGATTTGATGGATTTGGAACGACTCTTGACTCGTTCGAGAACTAACTTATGTTTAAGTGGGGAAGAATGTAACGACCCGATCAGTTATTTTGAGAATTGGTATTCCATTCTGTGTTTTAAGGTCTTGAGTAGCTTTATATTATGTGTTACGACATGCATGTATGGTGAGTTTCGATGTTCGAAAGGTTCAGGATTGATTTGGACGAATAATTTTCTTTTTTGGCGGCTTAAAGTTAAGAGTTGATCAAGGGTTGACTTTTGGATAAACGGCATCAGATTCACATTTGAAGGTTCCAGTAGGTTCGTATAATTATTTTTGACTTAGGCGTATGTCCATATTCGTATTTGGATATTTCTAGAAGGTTTTGGGTCTATTTGGCGAAAGTTAGAAATTTCAAGGTTTGGAAAGTGCATAGGTTTGATCTGGAGTTGATTTCGATGTTATCGGGTTCACATTATTGTCTCGCAAGTTGGAATAGGTTTGTATGTCATTTCGAACTTGTGTGCAAAATATGAGGTGATTCCGAGTTGTTTAGAAGTGTTCGACATAAGTTTGAAATTTGGAAATTGAATATAGTTTGTTAAGCTTTAATTGAAGGGTGATTCGTGGTTTTGATGTTATTTTTCGGATCTGAGGCCTCGAGTACGTCTATTTTATGTTTTGGGACTTTTTGGTATGTTCGGACGGGGTTTAGAGGGGCCCGAGTGTTTTCGGGGTGTTCGAGAGAGGTTTTGGAATTGTTGAATTGTAGAAAATTTGGGCATCAGGTTGCGGAGGCTAGCCTTAAGAGCGCGCGTTGCGCTAACACCAGGCGCAACCTCGGATGCGCTTACCTCAACGGCACACATTGCATGAACCCCAGGCACAATGTCAGGTGCTGAAATTTCAGCCTCCTCTATTTAAGTCTCATTTCATACATATACTTCTTTTTATCATTTTGGGAGCTACACAACTCAGATTTGGGAGATTTTTTAAGGCGATTTCATCTACATCATTAGGGTAAGGAATCTTAACCTAGATCTGCGATTTCTACTTGAATCTATCATTGATATTTTCTCTAAATCAAGGAATCCAGAAGGAGAAAAAGAGGGTTTTGGAATGAAAGATAAGAAAGTGTATTTTGAGGTTTTGAGTGTCAATTTGGATTCAATTTATGAATCTAATCATATATTTGGACTCGGCAGATTATGGATGTTCGGGACTTGTGAGTTTTGTCGGGTTAGGGGGTATGGGCTCAGGTTGACATTTTGGATAACTTGAAGTATTTGATTAAAGATTCGACCTTTATTGTTTAGGTTTGATTCCTATGGTATTATTTGATGTTTTTGAGTTGCTTTGGGCTAGGTTCAACCCGTTCGGAGGTCGATTCGTGCAACAAGGTGTTTTTAGAGTATTGATTTGGCTTGTCTAAGGTAAGTATCTTACCAAAACATGATTGAGACACTTGTTGCCTGAGTTATTTGTGATAGTTACGTGCTATAGATAGCGCACATATGTGGGGTTGAGCCCATGTGCATGCAAAGAGGCATTATTCATGCTCGAGGTAGTGCTTATGCTATGATATACCTTGAGTTGATTGCTAAGTTTCATGATGTGATAATTCTTATATTTGTACCCCTATTGTGAGCTATTTCAGCCATGCTTGAGGTTACATAGAGGTTTATATCCTATTTGAACCTGATAATTGCTACCTTCGTGATATATTTGTTTGATTTGAGTTATGATAACACACTCTGAACATGCATACACCTTAGCATGTCAATTATACCAGTCCAAGAGTATGAAATTTGATGTTCATTGATCATGTACATATATTCTTCTATATCTGCTTTTTGTGTGATATGGATTGGACTGGTAGCATATGACCACGCCATGCGGATTATGATATTGAGCATGTGACCACGCCGGACGGATTGTGATATTGAGCATGTGACCACACCGTGCGGATTTGTGATATTGAGCATGTGGCCACGTCGGGCGGATTTTGATATTGAGCAGGTGACCTGCCATGCAGATTGTGATATTAAGCCTGTGACCCCGCTGATCGGATTGTGATATTGAGCCCGTGACCGCGTCGAGCGAATTGTAATTATTATCACGTGAGTTGTCCATGTAGCATGTGGATATGGATCCGTCACCCTCTCATGTTGCTTCTTGATGGTGTACACGCAGTTTTGAGGAAAGTTGATCAGTGGTTTGGTAAGGTTATTGAAATTCTAAGGAAAGGTTGGCCAGTATTTGATTTGGTTATTGCATTTCATCTTTACTTGCAATTTCCTTAGATGTATACGCTATTTTACTGCGTCTCTTCTCTATTAGATAGTTCCAGAGTGTTTACGTGCCTTTATGCATATCTTCTTTATATGCCACCTTACCTGATGAGATGAGATATGGTACATATCTTCTCTATATGCAAGTTTGATGATTTAATTATATTGGACACATATCTTCTCTATATGCTGGATTGTTAACTGGATAAGATCTTGTTACGTTATCTTTGGGCACCGTGGAGTCTTTATCTGTTGTTTATGACTTGATAACATTTTGTTGTGTGCTTGTGCGATATATGAATTGAACATGTTATTTGGTGAGTATCATTAATAATTCTTGCCACTATTACCTCACCGAGGTTAGTTGTGATACTTACTGAGTACATGAGGTTGATTGTACTCATACTACACTTTTGCACCTTGCAAATGCAGATCCTGGAGCTTATACTGCTGTGGACTATGGGAGCTGGCATTGAAGATGTACCTGCTTTTTGGATATAGCAACCACTTGTCCTTGGTAGTTTTAGATTGTTACTCTGTTTATGTATATTATAAACAGATGTTGTATTTATTTAAATACCAGCTCTGTAATCTAAAACTTAGAGGCTCTTGATTTGCACTACTAATACTTGAGTTATTGTGTGGAAATTCAGCTATTTTATTTATTGATTACATATGATCTTTAATAGAATTGTGTAACTGTTGTTGACGTACTTAGCGTGTTAGGTTATGTGTCGTCGCGACTAGTTGGAATTTGAGTCGTGACTATCTTTAGCCAATTATTGCGGCGTTCAATCCGTTCCAATCATAATACCAACAAGAACCGATAATCATATACGCTCACAATGTGCTTAGTGCCAAATTGCTCAACATTCTACAACATCAAACTTTCAAAATCATGCAAATGTATTTGAAATAATATAATTATAAAGAACCGAACATAACAATGAAAAAGCGGATAAAAGCTTATAGAATCAATCTTGAATGAATTTTATCAAGACATTATGTTTTGGGGATTGATGTATTATATCAAGACTTGATAATATTTTTAACTTATTTTCTATATTTATATATATTTCGATTGTTAGATATCTCATATGCCGCTCGTTTGTAACGATCTGATAGGTCGTTTTGTGTACTAGCCCTTATTTTCGTGTCCCGAGATCTCTTCATTTGATATTTCTTGGTTTGCATGTGTGGTCCGTGTCACTTTTCAAAAAGCTTTTATATGGAATTTTGTTTAAAGCGAAAATTTTGACTAAAAATGAGGCTAGAGTTGACCACGTTCAACATTTTGGGTAAATGACTCCGGATCGGTGTATTGACAATTCTGGTAGGTTTGTATTGTGATTTTGAACTTGGACGTATGCCTGTAGTTGAAATCGGAGGTCCCTATGTTGATTTGAGTTGTTTTGCTGAAAGCTAGCAATTTGAATATTTAGAAATTTCGTAGGTTTGACCGCAGGTTAAATTTAGGGTTATCGAGTTCGGAATTTGATTTTGGGACTCGGAATAGGTGCGCTTTTCTATTTGAAAGTTGCCTGCAAAATTTGGTGCAATTCAGAGTTGGTTTGATAGGATTCGGACACTTGGTTGCAATTCTAGAGGTTCTTGAGTTTTCCTTTGAAATTCATGCGTTTTGATGTTCGATTCGTATTTAGATATTATTTTGGTGTTTTGATTGCATGAGAGAGTTCGTATGATATTCTTAGGCTTTTGTGCATGTTTGGTTTGTAGCTAGGGGGCTCGGGTGAGTTTCAGAGGTGTTACGGATGAGTTTTAGATGACTTGAACTAGCTGGTGCACTTCTGTTTCTGGTGTTGGTCTGCAGAAATCGCATTTGCGAGGCCTGGCTCGAAAATGCGAGTCTCACATTTGCGATCAAGACATCGTATTTGCAAATAGTGTCCTGGGCTAGGTAATCTCGCAATTGTGAGGAAAGCGTTTGCATTTGCGAACTAGTTGAGACCGCATTTGCGATCTCAAAATCGCATTTGCGACGAAGTGTACTGAGGGGTGAGCTTCGCATTTCCAAAGAGGGGATGTTCACATTTGCGATAGATGAGTCACATTTGGGACTTCTGGACTTCTGAGGCACTATTCGCATTTGCGACCACTACTTCACATTTGCGATAATTGCGATACCCGCAGCTAGGTAAAAGAGGGAAAATTGGGACTTTTTACACAATTTCTCAAACCTAAACACTCAGAGCAATTTTTGAAGAACCCTTTCGTCCCAAATTCATTGGTAAGCAATCTTAATGCATTTTTTAATATTCCCCATTACTTTTCATGTATTTTCAACAACAAATCTAGGATTTTCATGGTAGAAATTAGGAATTTGGATAAAAATTGAAGATTTTATAAAATTGAGATTTCAAATTGAGGTTGGATTTCGAGACAAATTACATAACAGGGTTTGGGGTGAATGGGTAATCAAGTTTTGGCCCGAATCTCGTATTTTGACCAAACGGGCATGGGTTGACTTTTGTTGACTTTTTTTCAATTTCATTAAAGATAAAATCTTTTCCACTTGTGGGGGATTTATAAGGCTTATTTTGAATTGTTTTAACTATAATTGGCTAGATTCAGTTGGTTTGAAGGCTTATCGATAGGCAAGGTCATGGTTGGTTGGTTGATTGGCTGCAGAGTGATGTAAGTATTGTGTCTAACCTTAACTTGAGGGAATTAAGATTTGATTGGCTTATTTGCTACTTGATTTATGTGTGGGACAATGTATATGCAAGGTGACGAGTGTATATGCATAGTCACGGGTCAAGCATGCGGGTTGGCACATTTATTTATTGTTTTCAATTATTTTATGCATTTATTTGATCCATGTTATTACTTGTTAAATGCTTTAGTTGCTATTTGCCTTTACGTGTTAAATTCATGCCTTTATCCGTTACATGCCTTAATTTCTAATTGTTTCCTTGTATCCGTGTATTTATTTATTGACTGTCTTCATTTGCCCTTTACCTCGTGTGCTATTAGATAGCTTCATTTACCCGCTTATGTCATTAACCATGTAACACCTTTATTACATTTTTTTTTTGAGATGCCATAGTTGGCTGTAGTTATATGTTTCATTTATTATTATTTAGGATCGGATTGCACGCTACAATGATATTGAAATGATATGATATGAAGAGATAAGGACGGAATATGATATGAACAGATGATGATACGGTGGGATCGGGTTGCACGCCGCAACGGAATTTCTTTATATATATTTGTGGATCAGGTTGAGCGCCACAACGAAGAAGAACTGATATTTATGTATATTTGGATTTCGGGTTGCACGCCACAACGAAGAAGACTTATTTTATTGTGTTGGACTGTTGTAACTGTACCACGTTGTTTTGAGAAGTTGAGCAAAAGTGGTATTCTGGGGCCCTCTGATAGTTGACCTATGGGTCCGGTTACTTGAGCTTATTTTTTATATTATATATATGTTTCTATTATTATTGTTTCATACATGTTTATTATGACTGTCTTGTCATAGCCTCGTCACTACTTCGTCGATGTTAGGCTCGGCACTTACAGAGTACATGGGGTCGGTTGTACTCATAATATACTTCTACACTTCTTGTGCAGATACTGGTGTTGGTCCCAGTGGCACGTAGCGAGACTACTCGGATTCAGCTGCTTATGGAGACTTGAGGTAGAGCTGCTGGCGCTCGCAGACCCTGAAGTCCCCTTCTATCATGTTTTACTGTTTATTTAGTTTCAAACAGTTGTACTTTATTTCAGACCGTATTTGTAGTATTTTAGTTGCTCGTTTACTTGTGACTCATGATTTCTGGGAGTAGTTTAGCACCGCGTTATTTATAATAATATTGTGTTCCTTTATGAGTTTATTAATCGTTAATTATCATCATCATGTAATAATTATTAAAACTGATTAATTAATTTAATAACATAGGCTTGCCTAGCAAGTAGATGTTAGGGGATATCACGGTCCCGAAGTTGGGAATTCTGCGTCGTGACATTGTCGTAGTTACTTGTATATGTTAGTTCATCAAACGAAATGGGTAGGTGCTATCACCATCCCTATTGAAATTTTGGATCGTGGTACACATGGACTCGTATGGGTCCAATTAAGCCACCTAAACCATGACCCATTACCCAACTGGTATGACTAGACTGAGACCAGTCCTGGGACTGGAACGGGTTGGCTTATCATTCCCTAAATCGACCCGGCCCAATGGCAATAAGTTTGCGGACCATCTTGCCAAAGGATATTATAAGTACTCCCCCTGTCCATTTTAGTTGTCGTAGTTATTATAAATTATTGGTCCAAATAAAAATAATTGATTACTTTTTTATTTTATCTTAATGAATAATTGTACTTGAAAGTAAAATATATTAACTACATTGCATAAAAACCCAAACGTGAAGAGTAAATACGGGTATAGTAGTCAAAAAGTTTTTTTGTTAATGGTTTCATAATATTATCATACAAAATATTGCTTAGTGTTATAAAACAATAAAAGAAGAAGAAGAATATTGCAGAGAAAAGTAGGGAGAGAGAATTCTTATTGATATTGGATGAATTACAATAGAATAGAACCCTCTATTTATAGGGAGAGGGTGACTTAGCCACCAAGCAATGAACCCTAGAATCTATCTAAATATAGACATTCACCATAAATAGAATTCTATTTATAACACTCCCCCTTGAATGTCTACTCGATAAGTAATGTGCCTCGTTAAAACCTTAACTAAAATAAAACCCAATGGGGAAAAAATTCTAGAAAAGGAAAAAGAGTACACATATCTACAATACACCTTTTGGTTGCCTCGTTAAAAACCTTGCAAGGAAAACCCAGTGGGACAAAACCTTGTAAGGGAAAAAGAGTACAACGCGTATTAACTCCCCCTGATGAGAGCATCAATTCACATCTTTAAGCCTTTGCATTCCAATCTTGTGCACCATCTTCAAAAGATCGTTGGTAGATATTTGATAAACAAACAAGCCATATTAACTTCAACGAATTTGTTTCACCTTGAAATCATTATTCTTGATAGAGATGAATTGTCTTCATATGATCTTGTTGGAATCGTCAGTTCAATATCTTCACATAGAGGTGAAAACTCTTGCTATCATATTATCATGCATATAGTTATAGCAAGATACATTTGTGCACAAATTGCAATGAGGAAGTGGTACTTCAAGATCAAGAGTTGTATATGCTTCGAGCAACTTAAATCCTTCATGGATTGTCATATAAGTTAAGTCATATAAGCCATATAGTAGACTTTAGATGCATATCAAGTTTTCATGTCATGCTAGACATATAAGATATCGAAAACTGATTGCACATACCATTGACTTTATACTTTCAAGTGTTTGAACTATATGTTTAAAACTACATGTCTTTCATATGAAACCAATTCTATTCGAAATTGTTTCTCCAAACTTAAGATCCTCATATATATATATATATATTTAGCGGTATCATAGATGTCGTCGACGAACATTTTATATCGGTCCAACCTCCTTATTTTCATAATGACATAACATAGAGATCTTTTCATTCATATATTCAGGTACCTGAATCTCTCATGAGATTTTATGAAGTGTTATGTCATGTGATCTTCTAGATCTTGCCTCCTTTGTTATGATCATTTTGATCATTTGCTCATCTTCTTTATCAAGAAGTTTATTTGAAACCGATTTGTCTATACGCTTTAAGCGTACCATAGACTTTGTCCTTCTAGGACTTAATAGGAGCATTTGCAATGAGAATATAGTCATTTTCTTCGGGTCAGCAAATGCGTCTGGCATGATTTGCAATATATTGCAAATGAATTATCCTTTTATGAGCTTCAAGTTCATATTATTTTATTCGAGGATCTAGATGTACAAATGATAATTCATTCCACGTAACTTTTTTTCAACTGTTTATCATGTCTCCCCCTCATGTTAGAAAAACTAACTTGTTTCCTCAACTTTGAGAATCCATCTTTGTGCGTTATGGTGTTAATCAAAATATACACCGCACATTAATAATAATAAGATGAAATTATTTGGTTCCTGACCCTGAACCACTTGTGAGGGGAGAAAATAATATACTTTGATATATAACGTATATCAAATTGATATAGATAACTTTGTTCCCATAAGCAATTGTTTAGCTATTAAGTGGAGGCACTCAACAAATCATTTTGTTAAACCAACTGTGATGTAAACCAACTTATCAAGATGAACTATCTTGAATAAAAAATCTGGAAATTATGCTCTAAATCAAATTATTGAGCAAGTTACCTCGCAAACACCATGTTGCGGGTTAATAATAATTGCACATGTAACCATCTCATAGATGCATCTTATGTGGTGTACATGGCAGGTGAATGAGCCCATATTCACCTTTGATATTTCCAGCATTCATGGGATAATTTTAGTTGGTCTATTAATTAATAAGAACAAACAATGTAAGAGGATTCGTCACGAACTTTCTAGCTCTTTAATATTTACCCATGTGAATTCTCAATTATTTTTGCACATCATACTTAAATTGATATGGCTAAACCAATTATGCCAACTGAATAAATTATCAATATTGATAAACTTCAGATTACACCATGACGTGTGCAATAATCAATAAACTCCAAGTTTATTATGATATGGGTTTTTATATCAATAAACATCCACTTTATTGTGGTATTTTTTTATTTGTGTAGTACAAACTGGAAAATAAAGCGGGTAGCTTTTCACATACATATTGCCCCGCTACAAATTGTAGTAATAGAAGATATTAAATCTTTCCTTTATTTATAGTCTCAATATAATCAATCGCTTTCGCGTATACTTTGGAAACTGAATAAGTTTCTTTGAGACTTACTACAACACAATACCTTATTGGTAATCAATTGTGTTTTTCCAAAATAGTAATAATTGGCTCTTCCAGAGCTCTCAATTAATTTGATACTACCACATATTCATCAACGTCCATATGGTGAATATCTCTTTTAAAGAGAAAGTTATACCATTATGGATATGGTCAAAATTATATGCAAGATCTGTATCTTGCATTACCGTTGTCTTTTAATAATCACAATGCCAAAATATTTTGGCATACAATAAGTACGTGACCAATGACCATTTATGCCATAATAATGAAATAATTTTCCTTATTTCATCCCAAACTTCTTTCTAGAGGTCGGTGTGGTATATTCACTACCACTAGCACATTCATATTCCTCCAAGAATGAATATGTATTCATAAATCAGATGTTGTCACATTCACATCATGAATGGACCATAATCATCTATATGTGCTTTATAAAATCTCATGTCAAATCAATGACAAATATTACTTTCACAAAATGAAGGATTATTTTGAGAATACTTATTATTCTCATTATCACAATGATGACGATTATAATTTCGTCTATTGCCACGTCCACATCCATTGATACCTTCACGGTAATAATTTTATCTTCTTTCAGACTTATCACATATTGCTATCACATTCTCTTAAGGGAATGAGAATGGAGCAAATTCAATGGGACGGGTTTTCACTTCTTGTGTTCACGATCATACATGATTTTGATCATGGCAAGATATAGAAATTTTACCACTTCAGGTGGTTATAATTTCTTACAAACTCCACTAGATTTATAATCAAACTTTGTTGTCTTTGCTTGTATATAAAATCAAATTATAGAATTTCAAGAATTTAAAAGAGAAAAATAAAGTAAAATACTTACCTTAAATCTAAAATTTAATCATGAAGAAAGTTTATGGAGCAATTGACAATTATTATGCTCAATCACAAAGCTTCTACTCAATTGGTTAGAGTCTCGTGCTGATAACGTGTTATAAAACAATAAAAGAAGAAGAAGAATATTGCAGAGAAAAGTAGGGAGAGAGAATTCTTATTGGTATTGGATGAATTACAATAGAATAGAACCCTCTATTTATAGGGAGAGGGTGACTTAGCCACCAAGCAATGAATCCTAAAATCTCTCTAAATATAGACATTCACAATAAATAAAATTCTATTTATAACACTTAGCTTGATTTCCCAAAGAATAATTAAATATAGGTTGGCCTGATAAGATTATCCTTGATTTGATTTGAGGAGACAATTATCCTTCAAACCGCACGTAACTTCGTACGATCTAGGAAATTATCATGTCCATGTTAGATTGTGACTTGTTCCGATTAATCTCTTGATGTATTCATCTTGATAGACTTATATTTGAAAATGTGAAAATTTATTAGCTGTACTACTTTACAAACAAAACTCGTGAACGTTATAATAGGTCCACATGCATGTATGTTTGCTTCGTTCCCCCTCCTCTTCTCTCTCCTTCTCACCTACCCACATAATGCCATTTCTCCTGCCATGTCACGAGGGTAGCTTTGATCATGTTTTGAATTTTTATAAAAGACTATGCCACAAAGTTTTTAAATAAAATATCTTTTTGACAGGAGTATGCGTTTATGACAAAAAAGTAACTATCATGAATTTATCTATATCTCTATCTATATCTATACTATATTAAAAGCACGAACGCCCTTAGCGAAATATCGTTCGCCTTTTTTACCCTTTAAAAAAAGTTTTCATACTGGACAAAATAATCACTTTAATTATCTCCCTAATATTTAAGAATAATCATTTAATTATTTTTCTAATAGTTAGGACTTCAAAATCAACTAGAATTTATGTCCCAAAACCTTCCTTATTTAACATATGTGTAATATAACAGATCGTCAAAAGAAAAGATAATAACAAGTTTAAAAGAAAATAAAGAGTATGATAAGTCCTCGACCGTTTTTTGTTTTGCATTTTGGCTTTCATTTGTTTAATTTCGAAATGAAAAATAAAACACAAAAGAAATGTACTAGATTCACTCAAAATTAAATAATTGTATTGCTACCATCCTTTCTTTTTCTCTAAATTAATATTTTACAACTAAATTTTATTACAGTTACAAAGATTAACATTATAAACCTAACAACTTGTAAGAACGATACAGTTATATTAAAATGTTCGCACTTTGAAATCGCATAAAATTTTAGAATTATTAGTAAATATTGTTTTATTGAAATATGTTAGAAGTTCTCAAATATTATTAAAGTTATAAAATCAATTAGGATATTAACTTATATAAATCTTTTTTTGTTTGAACTACGTATAGGAAAATTATAATGCATGTTACTTTTCTTAATATTTGTACCTTCATTAACTACTTTTATTTATTAAAGACATCCTTATTAAAAATTAATTTTAGAATGTATTCTTACGTGGTATATCAATCTTTAACGACTCGACTTAAATAAATAGGTTCTTATTATATATCATTAATTGACTTTGCCCATATTAATATAATATAAGTGTAATGAAATTTGAAATTCCATTTTCAATTATTTGTCAATAAATTCTCTCTTTCATAAATGGAAAAGGAAAATTTATAAATTTGATAATATTTATTTATTTCTTACTAATTCTTCTTTTATGTTTTTATAGATAAAAAAGCTACTTCTTTTGTCATTTTAAGCCACGTTATATCGATTGAGGATTATATTTTTTTTTTTTTGCTAAGATTTAATACTTCTACTAAATACTTTTAATTATAGAAATTCTATTTTCCTAATACCTATAATTTATAATGTAAAATATTAACAATGTGACATATTAAGATAAAAATTAAACAGTTTGAGTTTCGTATTAAGTAACTGATTGAAAAGTACAATAGATAGTATTTCTACTTTGATCTATTTAATAATATTAACTCAATATTATTCATTTTACAAACTTTGTATTCATCATTTTCATAAGCTCATTTTAATTTTAGTTATATCTCAGACATATTATTTAAAAAAATTTATTTAATTTTCATAATCTTATATTCAATATCATAGGTTCATGCTCGACGTGTGTACTCTAGTGCTAGTACGCTAAATTTTGGATACTCTTTAATATTTCTATAGCTTCCAAAACAGAGTTTGAAATAGATCAAGTAGTTCAAGAGAGTAGCTTCACGAAAAGTTTTACGGCAACTTCCTGAAAAGGTTTGCAATCAAGCAGGTAATTTGCAAGTAGATCTTGCAGACAACTTGCAAGTTCTCCAAATAAACCTTGTAGCAGCCTCTTTTCTTCTTTAATAGGGAGCTAAATCAGTTCATATTGTATATTAGTTCGAAGTAAAAATTATACTTTTCTGTATTTTACTTGCTTTATAATTTAATTTTATAATACGTTAACAACATGAAATATTGCTACTTTCTGCAAATTCTTTGAAAGAATCGAAGGTACAAACTTTCTTCTTCCTAAATAATGTCGAATCATACTAAACTTGAATTTGCAGTCCTATACATATCGGACAAAAGCTACATGTCTTGAGTACTAGATGCTAAAATTCATCTTGACGTGATGGTCTGGTTGACGCCATCGAAGAAAAAAATAAAGCATCAAACCAAATCTTGCCACGACAATAATATTCCTATATTATCACCATGATGAAGGTTCAAAAAATAAAATAATCTCACTGTCGAAGATTCACTTATATTGCAATAACTTGAAAGTTAAGTATGACTACCTAAAGGTTCTTTATGTGCTCTAGGACTTGATCACATTATTGTTCTGTACCTGTTAAATTGATGAAACTGTACAGGTTATAGCAAGTATCATTTACAATTCTTGCTTATTTTACCTCGCCGAGGTTAGTTATGATACTTGCTGAGTACATTGGGTCGATTGTACTCATGCTACACTCTTCACTTAGTTGTGCAGATCCAGGTGTTGGGACCGCTACTTGTTGAGCTGAGTATCAGGAGACAAGGTAGAGTTGCATTCTCGCATGCAGTCTTGGCTTGCCTTTTCTTATATACTATTGTTTATAGTTCAGACAGTATGGTTATTTAGCTTTCAGACTTGTATTCCGTCGTAGAGCTCATGACTCTGTATTTAACAGTTTTCTAGGAGATTTATCATGTATTAGCGGTATTTTGTTATGTTGAGGTTTCAAACTTATGCTATTTCTAAAAGTTACATTATCTTGGTTCTTTATTGTTATGTCCGGCTTGCCTAACAAGTGTGTTAGGTTCCATTAGGATTTTCGATCATGAGAAGTTGGTATCAGAGCCTTAGGTTCATAGGTATTACAAGTTATGAGAAAGTTTAGTAGGGTCTTGCAGATCGTACGGAAATATCTGTACTTATCTTTGGGAGGCTACCGAACAGTTAGGAAACTTCACTTTTCTTGCTTTCTGTGACGACCCAAAGGGTCATCACTTACTTCCTTACTCTTTCTGTGCTTCCGAGGCCTTGAAAACCTCATTTAGGTTTGCCTCGATTTGCGTGCGCAGTCCGGGTGCGTAGCCAGAAAGCTTAAATATGAATTCTGTGTGAAAAATGCAAAATTTTGATATTAATATGAATAAATTTGACTTCGGTCAACATTTTGGGTAGACGAACCTGGACCCATGATTTGACGGTCCCGGAGGGTCCGTAGGAAAATATGGGACCTGGACGTATGCCCGGAATCGAATTCCGAGGTCCCAAGCCCGAGAAATGAATTTTTGTGTGAAATTGTTTTCTGGAAATGATTAAGGAAAATAAAAATGAAATTTGATTAAAAGACTATGGAATCGGGCTTGTATTTTGGTTCCGGCACCCGGTACAAGTCTTATATATTGTTTAAGCGCTTTCTGTAAAGTTTGGTTGAAAACGGACGTCGTTTGACGTGTTTCGGACTTAAAATGGAAATATGATGTTTTATGAAAATTTGGAAGAAATCATGAGTTTTGAGGCTTGATTCGATGTATATGATGTTATTTTGGCGATTTGATCGCACGGACAAGTCCGTAGGATATTTTTGAGGTTGTGTGTATGTTTGGTTGGGAGCCCCGAGGGTTCGGGTGAGTTTTGGATAGGCTACGGATTGCATTTTTGAACTTTGTAAAATCTGGTATGTTCAGCTCTGTAGTTTTCGCATTTGCTAAGATCATCTCGCAATTGTGAGCTCGCAATTGCGAATTGTGGGATTTTGGCCACTGATCGCAAATGCGATCCCTGTGTTCGCAAATGCGAAAGTAGGGTGGTCGCAAATGCAAATTTTCCCTTCACAAATGCGAGAACTGGCTAAATGGGAAGGGTTCGCAAATGCGATCCCAGCTTCGCAATTCCCACAAATGGTCGGGGTTCGGAATTGCGAACCCCAGTTCGCAATTCCCATATCTGCAGCCCAGCAATTTTCATACTTAGTCGAATTTTAGGCCATTATTCACCCCACTTTCAAAATACAACTCCTTAGACGATTTTTCAAGAACAAGTTTCATCCCAAATCATTTGTAAGTCGATTTTTACTTAATTCTTTCACTCATTAACATCATTTAACATGTTTTCCACTTAGAATCAATGATTTTCATGGGTAAAATTGGGGGTTTTGGGTAGAACCTAGGATTTTCAAAAATTGGGGATTTGGACCTTAATTTGAGGTCCGATTTCAAAACAAATTACATATTTGAGTTTGTGGGGGAATGGGTAACCGGGTTTTGGTTCGAACTTCGGGTTTTGACCACGTGGGCCCGAAGGCGATTTTGGAATTTTTGGGGAAAACTTGGAAAATTCAGTTTTATGCATTCAAATTGATTCATTTAGCATTTAGTAAAGTAATTGAGTAATTTGTGGCTAGATTCGAGCGGATTGGAGGTGGAATCACGGGGTAAAGCTATAGTTGAGGCTTGAGTTGAGTTCAAAGCATCTAGGTAAGTGTTTGGTTTAACCCTAGCTTGAGGGATTAGGAGTTGAGTCATAATTGCTACTTGTTTGTGTTCAGTACGACGTATGGGCATGGTGAGTATCCATGCATCGGTGTCAAGCATGACCGTGAGTCTTACTTTGATAAGTGTGTACCCTTGTTTGATCCTATGAACGTTCTGATTAAATATTGGTATTAGTTGTGCCAGGAAAAAGTTGAATAGGATTGGTTATAGCTGACTCTCCTTTGTCGGGATGTTTGACTTGTTGTTATAGTTCCCTTGCCAGGAAAGAGTATTAATTTGATTGTTCCCTTGCCAGGAAGAGTATTAATTTGATTGTTCCCTTGCCGGGATTGTATTGTGTATTGTGTTGAAAGTAAAGGGAGCGGGTGGTACGCCTACCACAAGTGATATTGAAATGGGATCGGGTGGTACGCCTACCACAAGTGATATTGAAATGGGATCGGGTGGTACGCCTACCACAAGTGATATTGAAATGGGAGCGGGTGGTACGCCTACCACAAGTGATATTGAAATGGGATCGGGTGGTACGCCTACCACAAGTGATACTGAAATGGGAGCGGGTGGTACGCCTACCACGAGTGATATTGAAATGGGAGCGTGTGGTACGCCTACCACGAGATAATGAGAAATGGGATCGGGTTGCACGCCTGCAATAAGATGAGTTGAATATGAAAGTTGTTTTACCTTTTCATTATTGTTAGAAGTTAAACTGTAGATGTACGTACCATTATTCCTTATATTTTGATTCTATCTGTTACCCTGAAGCATGCTCCCTTCCCCAGCTTAAATTGTTATTTTCTTGCTATTTTTCCGTTGTACTTGTATATATATATATATATCTGCACAGGTTTATCTGGAGTCTGGTCCTAGCCTCGTCACTACCTCGCCGGGGTTAGGCCAGACACTTACCAGCACATGGGGTCAGTTGTGCTGATGCTACACTCTGTGCTATTTTGCACAGGTCTAGGTTTTGAGCAGCAGCAGCAGTAGTGTGAGAGCAGGCTTCATTTCAACGAGACCCGAGGTAGCCTTGCAGGCGTCCGCAGGCCCGGCGTCTCCTCTATCCTTTATTTTTATCTGTTATCTCATTGTAATCGAGACAAACAACTTATATTCTCTTTCAGACGTTTCTATGTAGTATTCTTAGCAGTTCGTGAGTATAGTGACACCAGTCTTGGGTAGAGGATTTTGTTGAACCTTCTGCATTTCCAATCAGCTTTATAAAATGTTAAGACTTCCGCTTATTATTGGATTTTGTTGTTTTTTTGTATTATTGTCGTAAATTGTTAAATGGATTAGATTATTAATGGACAAGTAATTAATTTTGGCTTGCCTAGCTCTCATTAGTAGGCGCCATCACGACTCCCGAGGGTGGGAAATCCGGGTCGTGACAAGTTGGTATCAGAGACCTAGGTTACATAGGTCTCATAACTCACGGACAAACTTAGTAGAGTCAGAGGGATCGGTACGGAGACGTCTGTATTTATCCCCAGAGGCTACAGAGTTAGGAAAATCTCACATTTGTTCTTTCTTGTCGTGCGAATTTGTTCCTCAGATGCTAATTGAATTTATACTCTGTTCTGTCGCAGATGGTGAGAACATGCGCTTCCTCATCTACCGATCAGCAGTCCGAGCCCTAGGCAGCTCCCGCTAGGGGCAGAGGGCGAGGACGAGGCCGTGCTAGAGGCCGAGGTAGGGGCAGAGCTCAGCCCCGAGCAGCAGCACCAGTGGCGGAGCCTCAGGTTGACTTCGACGAGGAGGTTCCGGCCCCAGCCCCAGCAATTCCTGTAGGCCCAGCTCAGGTTCCAGAAGGGTTTATTGCTACCCCAGTTCTTCAGGATGCTCTAGTCCGATTGGTGGGCCTCATGGAGAGCGTCACCCCAGCAGGTTTGCTTCCTATAGCACTAGCCGTCTCTCAGGCTAGAGGAGGGACCCAGACTCCTACTACTCGTACTCCGGAGCAGGGAGTTCCCCCGATTCAGACTCCAGCAGTTCAGCCAGTTGGAGCAGCTCAGCCGGGTGTGGTAGCCCAGGCCGGTGATGGGGCAGCTATGTCTGCTGATGCTTTGTGGAGATTGGACAGGTTTACCAAGCTCTTCACTACTACTTTCAGCGGTGCATCTACCGAGGATCCTCAGGATTATTTGGACAGGTGCCACGGGGTTCTTTGGAACATGGGTATTGTTGAGTCAAATGGAGTGGACTTTGCCGCATTTCGCCTATCTGGATCCGCCAAGACTTGGTGGAGGGATTTCTGTTTAGCTAGACCAGCAGGGTCTCCAGCCGTGACATGGGATCAGTTTTCAGTGTTGTTTCTGGAGAAGTTTCTCCCTATCACACAGCGTGAGGCCTATCGGAGACAGTTCGAGCGTCTCTATCAGGGATCCATGTCAGTCACCCAGTACGAGACCAGGTTTATTGAGTTTTCTCGCCATGCTATTATCATACTCCCCACTGAGAGGGAGAGAGTGAGACTGTTTATTGATGGACCCATTCAGCCTATTTGTCTCCAGATGGCTAGAGAGGCGGGGAGTGACATCACTTTTCAGGAGGCGGCCAATGTGGCCCGGAGGATCGAGATGGTATTGCCACAGGGAGGTGGTCATAGAGCAGACAAGAGACCCCTTCAGTCAGGCCGATTCAGTGGTGCCTCATCTGGAGGCAGAGATTCTTATGATAGGGGTCAACCTTCTAGGCCTTTCCAGTCAGCCCTCCAGGTTTCTCAGGGTGCCCCAGGTGATCGTGGTTTCCGTGGGCATTATTCGGATCAGCAGCCATTCAGTGCACCGCCAGCTCCTATCAGTGCATCGCCGCTCCAGAGTTTCCGTGGCGGTCATTCAGGTCGACAGGGCCAGCAGACTCAGCAGCCGAGGGCTTATTTTACTTGTGGCGACACGAGGCATATTTCTAGGTATTGCCCTCGAGCTTCGAGCAGTTCTCAGCAGCAGGGTCCCCATCCTATGATTCAGGCACCAGATGTTCCACAGGACGCCAAGCCAGCCAGAGGCGGGGTTAGAGGTACTAGAGGTGGAGGTAGAGGTCATAGAGGTGGAGCTCAGACCGCCAAAAGTGGAGGCCAGCCA